>NC_087201.1:129106938-129114438 GCF_015104395.2 Macrobrachium nipponense
CTCTATATTATGTATTATATCTATCTCATCCTATCTCTCTCTCTATTCTTTTTTCCCTCTCCTTATATCTCTCCCCATCTCATATCTATATCTCTTATATATATCCTCTCACTCTCTATCTATCCTCTACACCTATATATACTATATATCTCCTATCTCTCTCTATATCTATACCTATATATATCCTTCTCTATCTTCTATAATCTATCGGAAAACTCTCTCCATCTCTCTTCCTTCTCTTCTCCTCTCTCTCTCTCTCTCTCTCTCTCTCTCTCCCTATAATCTACTCTCTCTCTCTTTCTACTCTCTCTGTAATATCCTGTCTATATATAATACGTATATATATCTCTATCTAAATTCTATCTCATCGCTCGGCTCTATCTTCTAGATCCTGATCTCTATCTATATATATCTATATTATATATATCTAGTATATTCTCTCCTAATATCTCGCGGTATATCTATTTATATATTAATTATATATAATCTAGATATATATACGTATATCTATATAATGGATATCATAATATATATATATATATCCTATCAGTATATCTATTTAACGTATATATCTATATATCTACGTATATATATATATCTTATATATATATATAATATCTCTATATATATAATAAAATATATATAGTCATCTATATATATATGTATACGTATATATATATAATGCTCTATCTATATATAATATATATCGAATATACCGTATATATATCTATAATGTCCCCCTATATATATCTATATATATATCTATATATATATATCTATATATATACCCTCTATATAATCTCTATATATAATATCTCTATACGATAATGTTATATATACGTTATATTACCTTATATATAATATATATATACCGTATATATATAATATATATATATATATATATATAATCTATATATTACGGGTTATATATATCTATAATAATTATATAGTATACGTATATTATTAATATATATATCCGTATATGTATATATATATATTATATATCTATATATATGATATATATATATACTATATATATAATATATATGTATATATCTATATATATATATATAGATATATATCTATATATCTATCTACCGTCTATCTATATATATATACCGTATATATATATATATATCTCATATATATCTATATCTGCTACCGTATATATATAATATATATATCTATGCTATATATATATATATATCACTGTCTCTATCTCTATCTAATATATATAATATTCTATATATGGTATTCTATCTATACTCTATATTCTTTCTAGGTCTACTCTCTATATCTATATGATATTTATAATATACATATTCCTTCCTTCTATATATGTATATCTATCCTCTCAATGATATATTCTCATGTTCTATCTCT
Organism: Macrobrachium nipponense; assembly: GCF_015104395.2. NCBI lineage: Eukaryota > Metazoa > Arthropoda > Malacostraca > Decapoda > Palaemonidae > Macrobrachium > Macrobrachium nipponense. Next base: position 129,108,322 of record NC_087201.1, read on the forward strand.
ATGTCATAATCCTGTATCTAAATATACTATATATCTCTATTCTCTCTCTCCTATTCTCTCTAATTCCTCTATACTATATATCTCTCTCATCTATATAGTCTCTCTCCTCTCTCTATCTCTCCTCTATCTATCTCTCTCGCCTATTCCTATCTTCTATTCTCTCTCTCTGTCTCTCTCTCATCATCTATCTCTCGCCTGCTCCTCTGTATCCTCTACTATCTCCTATCTCTCTCTCTCTCTCTCTATCTCTATCTCTATTCTTTCTCTCATCCTATTCTATCTCTCTATCACATCCTATATATTCTTCTGTCTCTCTCTTTCCTCTATATCTTCTCTCTGATCTCCTCTTCTTCTTCTCTCTCTCTTCTCTCCTACTCTCTCTCCTATATCTCTCTCTTCTCTATCTATCTAGTCTCTCTAGTGTCCTATCTATCTATCTCTCCTCTCTTCTTCTTCTTCTCTATGCTCCTCTCTCTATATCTATCCCTCATATATATATACTATATTCTCTCTCTTCTCTCTAATACTATCTCGAGCTCCTCTCTCCGTCTCTCTCATCTCTCTCTCTATCTATCTCCTCTCCTATCATTCCTCTCTCCTCTCTATATATCTCTCTCTTTTTTTTTTACGTGGTCTTCCTATATATTATATCCTACTATCTATCCCTATCATCATATAATCTCTATATATCTCCGTCAACTCTCGGCTATCTATCTAACTCTCTATCTCTCTACTATCTATAAATCATATATATAATAATCTAAAAATCTCCTAACTCGGCTATCACAGTCGCCCTCATACGAAAAGGTCAAAACCTAACAACCAAACCCGCGAATAAAGAAACCCCAATAATAAACTTTAAACCCCGGCCCCTCCGCTTTTTTTTTTTTTTTTTTTTTCCCCGTCAAATACCCCGAAAGGTTTCTGGGTTAAAATTCGAGATTCGCCCGAACCACCGACCAACCCCCAATAAAATTTTGAAACTCCCACTTTTGATGAATTAAGATGGAAAAATATTTTATCGCGTAGGGAAATGTTTTCCTATTAAAAACCCCATGTATATAATTGTAAGAAAAGTTTAATATAAAATTACAAGAAATATGACAAAATTTTTAAATAAATTTGCTTTTTTTATAAAATAACAAAACTGGGCGGTCTGATCATTAGGGTCCCATCTTTTCTAGCACCAGCCGGGAAACGGTAAAAATTAATAAAAAATTTTGTACGGAATGGACTACAGTATAATGGGAACTGTGCTGATCCTGAGCTAAGTGGATCTCCCACAAGGCCTTCCATGTCTCGTGTGACTTCATTTTCCTGAACACCAGATCCTCCATGTGCGCCCAAACCTTGACTGATGCATCCGAGAACGAAGATCTGGAGAGGGTTGTTGCAGGGGTACCCCTACTGTTAGATTTTATATGAACTTGTTAAAATACAACCAATTTGAAGCTCCTCTTAATATACAGCAATATACATAGGGCTTCAGTGTCAATTTGAAAAGGAGCTAAGTACTGATTAGGAAGGAATTTATTTTAAAATCAGGAAAGAATGGAGAGCAGATTCTTTGTGAGGTAACTTAAATTAGTCAGGTAAAAGACTGAAACTTAATCCTTCATTATACTTTCAACAAATAACAATTCATATGAAACTAGATGGATTAACTATTTTCATAGTTAATTATGCACAAAAGTGATAAATCACAACTGCAAATATGGCAAATAATAACAATAAAGAGAGAGAGAGAGAGCAAGTGAAATTTGGCTTTATTAATAATAAAGCCTAGGTTTTGTTTGTTAAATTACAGCCTTTTAACAATTGGGCATCCAGGTTAATTGAAAATGATAAGACTAGTAACTGATTTGTTTTAGTATCTGTTGATTATATGGTGGACATTCACTTTCAACAAATGTTTAACTGTTGGTGTTATTCTGCTGTCTGTACATAAAGGGATTGGATCATGTGGGGTATTTATCAAATATCCATGGGTCAAAGAAGTGACCATTCAAGGTGTGTCTAATTACAGTAATTGTGCATGTGGTTCCTCTTGATAAGATGAATTCCATATTCCAACACTGGGCTTGATCTGTTTTAATTTGTTACTAATATGTTCAGTGTTCCTTATTTTTCTGCAATTAATAAATAATGAATTTCAGAGATGTTATATAATGATTAATAGAATATCTACGTGTGATCTTGTCATAGTATTTGCAGCTTTGGTGACTTTATAAGATAATATTTTTCCTGTAATGCCTACATGGGACAGGAATTCAACATATCACTAAATTTTTTTAGATCTACATTTAATTTGCATACTGAAAATTTATTTTTTTATTAAATGGTATTTTTAACATTACGAGTATAATTCTGAGGGGTTTCTATAGTCACTGAAAATTATGTACAGTATTTCTGCGATGGTAGATCTTTAATTATCTTAATGGCTGATCCTATTGCATATAAATCTGCTCTGAGGTTGAACCATGTCACAAAAGAAGAATATACTACCAGCCCAAATAACCCAACGACGAACCCTGCCCAGCAGCGACCAGTTATACCAGCATACCAGGAAATGAAACCTTCTTGAACAAGACCAGTCATTCAGCCTTCCTGTATACCAGTAGTACAGGCAGTCTCCAATTATTGGCAAACTGGTTTTGTGGTGCTTGTTTAGTGGTGAAAAATGTCAATTTTTCTGCTTTCAAACTCCACTGATTTCTGGTTATCGACACCAATAATAGAGTACTGGTGCCAATACATACCTAACAGATGCCCCATTAACAACTTATCAGCTCCAAAACCCGGTTATCAGTGCTGATAAGCACTGAAAATCACTGATTTTTGGTTATCTGCAATTTTCATTACCATCCAGCTTAAGGACTAAAACCCCCGTAATAACCAGGGATTGTCTGTATACAGTTTACCAGTCACTGAACCTTGCATGAACAAAGACTCGGATATACCAGCCACCAGAATCCCTGGTTTTTATAAAGAAAAACAAAAAGCATGCCTATATCATTTCTATTAAACACCAATATGAATATTGGCCAGAAAAGCAATTAACCCTCTTACGCTAAGCCCTAAAAACCAAAACGTCTCCTGTATGCCGAGGTGTGTTTGGAGTGAGCGAGGAAGCAGAAAAAAAATAATCTTTTAAAAAATCACAGAACGCTTAGTTTTTAAGATTAAGAGTTCATTTTTGGCTCATTCTTTTTTGTCATTGCCTGAAGTTTAGTATGCAACCATCAGAAATTAAAAAAACAATATCATTATCATATATAAATAATGCGAAATATGGTAGCGAAAAAAAAAAATTCATACCTAATTGTATTCAAATCGAGCTGTGCAAAAAACTGTTAAAGCTAACGAGTTATTTTTTTCCGTTGTATTTTACACTAAATTGCGATCATTTTGATATATAACACATTGTAAAACGATCAAAGCAACACAGAAAAAATATCACAAAATGATGCATGAATTTGTACACGCGGGACGTAAAAAAAAAAAAACGCTTTTTTTTCAAAAATTCACCATAAATCTAAATATTTTTCAGAGACTTCCAATTTGTTTCAAAAGGAAGACAAATGATTGAATATTTACGATACTGTAAGAGTTTTAGCTTAGAATTGCAGTTTTCGACCATTTCGGATGAGTTAAAGTTGGCCGAATGTCAAAATTTTTATATTTTTATATATTTTTTTTAAAGGCAAATATTGCGAAAATGAGAAAAGCTACAACCTTCAAATATTTTTTTGTATTTCTTCATGAATTTGTGCACATTTTTTATATATTAACTCTATAAAACACCTAATATGAAAAGGGAGTAAATATTAGGAGAATGCGACGTACGAATTTCAGAGATTTTGCGACCGCGAATCGGCGCTCGGAGGGAAAGAAAGTTTTTAAATTCACCATAAATCTAAATATTGTGCTAGACACTTCGAATTTGTTTCAAAATGAAGATAAATGACTGTATATTACTAGATTGTAAGAGTTTTAGCTTACAATTGCGTTTTTCGACTATTTCGGTAGAGTCAAAGTTGACCGAATGTGGTTTTTTTTCTATTTACAGTGGGCCCCCCGTATTCGCGTCCTCCGGATTTGCGGATCTCACACATTCGCGGATTTCTCTCGGGAACGTTTCCCCACATTATTCGCGAAAAATTCGCGCATTCGCGGTATTTTTCTATGAGAAATATCCACAAACTTCCTGTTTTTTTTTTTTTTATCAATTTCATCATAAAATGCACTTTTGTGATAAAAACTATTAAAAAAACCATGTATGAAAATTTGTAGTGGTTTTTCTTGAGTTTAACTAACAAATAGGCTGTTTTTAGCATTTTTATAGGGGTTCCAAACATTCGCGGGTTCTAACTATTCACGGGGGGTTCTGGTACGCATCCCCCTGCGAATACGATGGGGACCACTGTATCGTGATTTATATGCAAATGTTTCAAAAAAGAGAAAAGCTACAACCTTCAATCATTTTCAGTTGTATTCTGCATAAAATTGTGCACATTTTCATAATATAACTTTATGTAACGGCTAATTTTAAATGGTGCAAACATTTCGACAATCGCACGAAAAATTTCTGATTTTTTTGGAAGAGTTACCGCGCGGACGTAAGGAAAATTTTTTTTTTTTTTTTTTTATAAATTCACCAATATCAAAATATTGTGCTAAAGACCTTCAAATTCGTTGCAAATGAAGGTAATGAATGAAATATTACTAGAAAATAAGAAGGTTTTAGCTTACAATTTGCGTTTTTTTTCGACCATTTCGGTAGAGTCAAAGTTGACCGAAGGTTGAAATTTTTTGCACTTCTTATCGTTTATTTTATATGAAAATATTTCAAAACTGATAAAAGCTACAACCATATTTTGGTTGTTTTTAGTTTGTATTGTGCATGAAAGTTGCGCACATTTCCATATATAAACTATATGTAACGGCAAATTTAAATGGTGCAAACATTAGGACAATCCCACGAAAAAAATTTCTCGGTAGATTTACCGCGAGGACGTAAGGAAAAAGATTTTTTTTCATAAATTCACCATAAATCGAAAATATTGTGGTAGAGACGTCCAATTTGTTGCAAAATGAGGCAAATGATTGAATATTACTAAAATATAAGAGTTTTAGCTTACAATTGCGTTTTTTTGACCATTCAGTAGAGTCAAAATTGACCGAAGGTTGAAATTTTGGCACTTATCGTTATTTATATGAAAGTATTTCAAAACTGATAAAAGCTACAATCATGAGTATTTTTTTTGTTGTATTCTACATGAAATTGCACACATTTTAATATATAATACTCCATGTAATGGATAATTTAAAATGGTGCAACAATTATGTCAAAGTGACGAAATAATTTTTTGTTTTTTGAGATGTGTCACTGATACTTTTTAGTGCAATAAGAAAGAAATTCGCGCTTGCGCGTCTGTGTAACGATTGTAAACAAAACAACGCCTTGATCTGTGAACTCCCAGCATCCCCCAAGGCGCGTGATTCAAAAGTTTTCAGCTGGTAGGCTTATAATATTTTCCGCGAATTTAAAAAAAAAAACTTTTTTGAGTCGACATATAAATACGTCCAATCGGCATAACGGGAGACATTTTGACTCGACGTTTAATAGGTCCAATCGGCGTAAGAGGGTTAACAAGAAGAATAAAGAAAAGCCATAAAAATAATTTTCACTAAACACAGCCATTCTTTTTAACATAATATTACTATATTATTATTTCTGGTGAAAATTATGGCTGATTCAGCTGCATTCATCTCATACAGGTCTTTCTCAAGTCTCTGTATTGTTGACTTTTCAGTATTGCGAAGGTTGGAGTTGGACTGATGCTGTTGGTAGTCCTACAGTGCTTCATACCAGTGCAGTCTTCCCCCTATTCTCAGGGGATGCTACCTGACCCCCACGAATAGCTAGATTCCGCAAATAGTTGAAACCCTATACAAAAGTGCTTAAAAAACTCCCTATTTTTGTTAGTTAAAACTCAAGAAAACCCACTAAAAACGTTTATACCTGTTTTTTTTTTTTTTTTTTTAATAATTTTATCACTAAAAGTGCATTTTATGATGAAATTGATAAAAAAAACAGGAATTTGTGGATATTTC
>NC_087201.1:129119438-129151927 GCF_015104395.2 Macrobrachium nipponense
ATATATATATATATATACACATACATACATACATACATACATACATACATAATATACTATCTATATAATATATATATATATATCAATTATTTATATAATATATATATATATATATATGCTATATATATATAATACCATACATCATACATACATACATACATACATACATACATATGATATATTATATATATATATATATATATATATATATATATATATATATATATCTATATATAACACTATATATATATATACAGTATTCCCCCGGGTTACGACGGGGTTCCGTTCTTAATTATGCGTCGCAACCCGAAAATCGACGTAAGCCGGAACGACGTTGGAAAAATGTCTTAAACTAATAAAAAGCTATAAAAACTTACTTGTAATCCTTTGGTTACACTACATGTTGTTTTTCCTGTAGTTTTTATGTACAACCTGAAGTTATTTTCATAAAAAAAAATACTGGTTCTTGAAGGTAAAAACTATTGTAATCCTATGGTGACACTACATTCTTGAAGTTTTATGTACAACCTGGAGTGATTTTGCCAAATCTTGAGGCTACAAGAACGTTGGATTACTATTTACGTATCATATAGACTAATTAAAGTAAACGTATCTTTAAATAGGCTTATATATTAGTATCAACAAAACATTTACTATCATGAGTCAGAGGCCGTTTAAATGAAACGAACACTTTCTCTGTCCTATCTGTTCAGAAAATAAACGTTACGTCAATCCCCAAGACCATTGTTGCCAAGACGCCTCTCTCTCTCTCTCTCTCTCTCTCTCTCTCTCTCTCTCTCTCTCTCTGATCAAATTACACTGGAACCTTGACATACGATTGCCCTAATATACGAATGTTTTGAGATACAACAGAAAATTTGCAAAAATATATGCTTTGATATACAACAAAATATTTGAGATACAATTTTGCGATGAGTGATAGTTGCATAGGCGACCGATAATGGCGTTCAGTCTGTTTTTTTGTTGGTGCTGCATCGTTAAACACGTCGTTGTTTAGATCGTTGTATTTGTGCCTATTTTTCGTGTTATTTTGTCTATTTTATTATTAACCATGGGTCCCAAAGCTAAAGACAAAGCAGGTGATAAGAAAAAACCCAAGAAAATGATTTCGATGGAAGCAAAACATGAAATTATAGCAAAGCATGACATGGCGTTCGTATCGTCGATGCAAACGAGTATGGTCAAAATCCTTCCAAAGGCATCACCATTATTTCTAAACTACGAACTGATTAAAAAATAAATAAAAATTAGTTTAGCAATATTATTTCATTTGTGTTTATTACGTAGTTATTAGTGTACATACGTAAATAAAAAGAGAACATCGTTCCCTGCCACCCTTCCCTACCTCCTCCCCTGCTGGCCTCACGTCATCTTTCGTTGTGGTAAGTAAAATTCCTTTCTTTTTTTATTGATTTTATTAACATTTATTATCATTTATCACATTGCTATGTTATTTTATCATTATGTGTGTTATTACTCGTTTATTTGTGTATAAATTGTGTATATCATATGTAATTTAGCTGTGTTTAGGTGTGGTTTCATAGCGCTAGAATGGATTAATACATATTACATAATTTTAAATGAGAAAAAATGCTTTGTGATACAACTGTTTTGATATACGACGATGGTAACGGAACAAATTAAATTTCGTATGTCAAGGTTCCAGTGTACTGGATAATGTCTCTCTTTGGATAACTTCGATTTTGCCAAATCTTGAGGGCTACAAGAACAGTTGATTACTATTTACGTATCATATAGACTAATTAAAGTAAACGTATCTTTAAAATAGCTTATATTATTAGTATCAACAAAACATTTACTGGGCATGAGTCAGAGGCCGTTTAATGAAATGAACACTTCTCTGTCCTATCTGTTCAGAAAATAAACGTTACGTCAATCCCCAAGACCATTGGCAAATTATCTCATTTTGCCAAGACGCCTGCCTCTCTCTCTCTCTCTCTCTCTCTCTCTCTCTCTCTCTCTCCTCTCTCTCATCTCTCTCTCTCTCTCTCTCTCATCAAATTACTGGATAATGTCTCTCTTTGGATACTTGGCATTTGCGTTGTAATCTAACCAGAAACTTCGTTTTGTTATTATTACTGGAAACGCAATTATTTTTTCATTATTTGCGCTTTTGGACTGTTATAAACTTTGCGCATCGCAAGCTAGTATGTATTCATTCTTCTCGGAAAAACTAGTTCCGCATATGAGGCGTCCCTAAAAAAAACATAGAAAAATACGACATAAAAAGTGTCGAAATCATCATAACCTCAAATTTTTGTTGTAATCTAACCAGAAACTTATTTTTATTAATATACTGTGCTAATCTATAAAGGATTTTTATCATAGTATGCGTCTTTTAAAAGCGTCGTTAACTCAGAGCCGTCGGAAGACTCCTCTCTCCGCCTTCTCACTCTCTCTCCTATCTCTTCTCTATCGCTCTCTCCTCGCTCTTCCTCTCTCTCCTCTCTCGTCTCTCTCTCTCTCTCTGATCAAATTACTGGATAATGTCTCTCTTTGGATACTTGGAATTTGCGTTGTAATCTAACCAGAAACTTTGTTTTGTTATTATTACTGGAAACAAGCAATGATTTTTTCATTATTTGCGATTTTGGACTGTTATAAACTTTGCACATCGCAAGCTAGTATGTATTCATTCACTCGGAAACTAGTTCCGCATATGAGGCGTCACTAAAAAACATAGAAAAATACGACATAAAAAGTGTCGAAAATCATCATAACCTCAAAATTTTTGTTGTAATTTAACCAGAAACTTATTTTTATTAATATACTGTGCTAAACTATAAAGATTTTTATCATAGTATAAGTTTTTTAAAGCGTCGTTAACTCAGAGTGTCGGAAGCGTCAGCGTCGTAACATCGGAACAAACGTCGTAACCCAGGGCGGATTTTTCAATGAATATTTAAGAAAAAGCGTCGTAACCTCGGAACGTCGTAAGCCAGAGCCGTCGTAACCCGGGGACCTACTGTGTGTATATATATATATATATATATATATATATATATATATATATATATATATATATATATATAGATATATATATATATATATATATAGGCGGCCCTCGGTTAGCGGCAGGGGTTCCGTTCCTGGCCACCGACGCCAAGCGATTTTCGACGTTGAGCGATTTTAAGCCTACGGCCGCCGCACACCTTCTTTCGAAACTCTAGACCAGTCAAAGGCGCCGTAATCCCACAACGCGCAATAAGTAAAACTATATTTATGCAGTATAGTACTGAATAGAATTTACTGTACAGTACATGTGGGTGTCTAGAGTATGTAAAGATATAATAAAGTTTATACAGTGTACAGGTAGCTGTAGTGTTTCAGGTTATGATCATTAGTCTTATGATAGTCCGATTTTATGAGAGATCAAATTACAATGGCCTAACTTTATCCATCTTCTAGTTACATAAGTTCAATAACAGCAAAAGAGAATGATGAAATGTGGTTTTAACGTTATACTCGTTGCGTGAACATGTACAACCATGAACAACCGAACGAGAAACGACTTTTTTTTTTTCTAAGTACAACCGAACTTGGGATAACATCTGTTTGGCTTGTATTTCGATCATCGTACTACAGTGCAACATTGCCGTATTTGTTATAAATGGCGTTATGTATAGAAATAGAACTGAGATATCTTAATGAATATAACTTTATTCGCTATAGATCAGATCAATATAGATTAAAGATCAACCGGGAAATATACCGTTAAATTTACCCTAGTTATAACTGAAGCTGAGAAAACTGTTCAAGCTGCTAATGACTATTATCGTACATCGGCAACAAGGATAAAACGTCTGCCAAACACACAACTGTAGATAAATTGGGATAAAATCATTTTAATCAAAACTACTGTGCTTGAAAGAACACATTTTACTGTTGTTTTCACGCCGATATAAGATAAATAACGTAAAGTTCGTATTACGATGATATAAAGGATTATTGCGAACGGAATCACGTAATTTTTTACGCAATAAACATGCTGCCAACGTAATCTGTTAACGAAAAAAATAGTAGTTCACATTCACAACGAGACATATTCAATAAATATTTCCACTAAAAACACGCTGTATAAGGAAAATAACTTTGTCTCATATAAGTCCAAGTATATAGATATTCGTTTATGCTAACTAGAAGCAAGAGCATTCGCTCAGAATTGCGTTATGGTGAAACAAACTTGTATTCATCAGATGATTTCAAACCACAACATTGGCCGCTCCGCGGAATACGGGCTTAAGTTTGCCGTATATTTTAAAATACAATAATAATGAGAATACATACAATATTCTTGGATACAGTGAATAATGTATAACTTTTTGAAAAGGGATTTATGGAAAAGATGCATAATTAATAAAATAACACAATGCATTTTTTCGGAACTGGCGGACAAGAACGAACATTGAAAAACCATCCCCTGACAACGTGGAGCTAGTTTACAAAGGCTGCTTAATTTGTATCTTATTTCTGTACAAAAATGAAAATGCCTTTACATAATATATTTTCATACACATTTTAAACATAAAAGCATAAACATTTGAAAAATCGACACATCGATCGCTAAATTTGCACTCATTTTATCTCGATATTTTCGAAGAGCGGCAGACGGCGGCATACAAGAACGAACTTGAAAAAAATTAACGTAGTTGATAACTTGAAGGGAGTTTCAAAAGCTGCCTGTTTATCATATTTCTGCACAGAAATAAAAATACCCTATCGTAATACATTTTCATACACATTTTAAACATAAAAGCATAAACATTATAAAATCGACACATCGATCGCTAATTTGCACTTCTTTTTTTTAAATCGATATTTTCGGAAGAGCGGCAGGCGGCGGCTTACAAGAAAGAACATGAAAAAATATCGTATTTGATAACGTGAAGGGCAGTTTCAAAAGCTGCCTTTGTATCATATTTCTGTACAGAAATAAAAATGCCTTTCACGTAATACATTTTCATACACATTTTAAACAAAAGCATGAACATTTATGAATCGACACTCATAGCTAAATTTGCACTTATGTAACTCGATATTTTCGGAAGAGCGGCAGACAGCGCCATACAAGAACGAACTTGAAAAAAAACAACGTAGTTGATAACTTGAAGGGGAGTTTCAAAAGCTGCCTGTTTATTATATTTCTGCACAGAAATAAAATACCCTATTCGTAATACATTTTCATACACATTTAAAACATAAAAGCAGAAACATTTATAAAATCGACACATCGATCGCCGATTTGGCACTTTTTTTTTTTTTAAATCGATATTTTCGGAAGAGCGGCAGACGGCGGCTTACAAGAAAGAACACGAAAAATATTGTATTTTGATAACGTGGAAGAAGGGCAGTTTCAAAAGCTGCCTTTGTATCATATTTCTGTACAGAAATAAAAATGCCTTTCACGTAATACATTTTCATACACATTTTAAACAAAAGCATGAACATTTATGAATCGACACATCCATAGCATAAATTTGCCTTATCCTTAATCTAAACCGATATTTTCGGCATAGAACAGCGTCAGAGGCATATATTTTACCCTAATACCTACGTAATAACTCTCCATAAAATTTGTTTAGTATAATTTGCATAACCTTTATGGTCTGAACGGCATTTCTACAAATGTATGGACTCGTTAGACAACGGCGCTAGTGGCGCTGTTAACTGAAATTTGTGCGTAAAGATACCTTTAAAATGCTTTTTTTTATTTTTTTTTAAGAATATTTTTGACGACCGCCGTAAAACCGATTCGCCGTTGAGTGATTGTGCCGTTAACCGCGGGCCGCCTGTATATATATATATATATACGTATATACATATACATACATATATACATATATATATACACACACACACACACACACACATATATATATATATATATATATATATATATATATATATATATATATATATATACACACACACATATATATATATATATATATATATATATATATATATATATATATATATATATATATATATATATATATATATATACACACACACACATATATATTATATATATATATATATATATATATATATATATATATATATATATATATATATATATATATATAATATATATATATATATATATATATAATATATATATATATATATATATATATATATATATATATATATATATATATATATATATATATTTATAACAGCAAACATGAAAATCAGTAAACTAGAAAAATCATTATATAAATATATAATTAAAATAAAACAATTCAGAACAAAATGACTAAAACATTACTAAAAGAACAAGCAAATGTCTAGTGACAACATGCCCAGAATGAAGTTAAAAACAAACTACTGTGGTTGCATACAGTTACAACAAAAGAGGGAGTAAAAAATAAAAAAAAAAAAATAATCATACAGACAGAGTAAAAAACACGCTTGACAAGACCACCAGGCAATAAACAATGTGTGGATGATGTTTGGGGAGTTTATCGGAGGTATGGTCAATTAGATAATTATAGATTCCAGTATTGTTCAAATCATTTTCATCTTTCACCTGTCGTATTATTGAGAAGTTTTTATTGTCTATAAAAGTTTTACATTCTGGGACAGTCTAATATTAGAAACCATTCAAAAATATGAAATATTGGCATATAGAGTGGTCCCCCCGTATTCGCGAGGGATGTGTACCAGACCACCCCTCCCCCCCGTGAATAGTTGGAACCTCTATAAAAACTCTAAAAACAGCCTATTTTGTTCGTTAAAAAAAAAAAACCCAATAAAACCCACTAAAAATCTTTTATACTTGGCTTTTTTAATAGTTTCATCACAAAAGTGCATTTTGATGATGAAAAATTACTGTGAATGTGCGAATTTTCCGCGAATAATGTAGGATGTTCCTGAGAGAAATCCGCGAATGTATGAGTCCGCAAATCCAGAGAACGCAAATACGGGAGGTCCACTGTATATGATTATAATACATATGGACAGTGCCTTTCCCTGATCCCTGCCTTGAATTGTTCTTTGAGCTGTTGCTCTGGTAGTTGGAGGTATAGACAAATTAGTAAATTATACCCAATAACATAAGGCAAAAATGACTTTATATTTTTCATAGCTAATAACCTGAGGTCTTAACAATAGGATAATCTTTTAGTGCCAGCTGGAAACCGGTTAAAAAACAATCTTGATAAAAATAAGACATAGTACATACAAGTACTTACAGCTCCTGAACCTCCAGCCACAGTTTCATAATAACCAACAGTGTTGTCTCCAAACTGTTATGTTGTTCATTACAGCCTTGAGAAGCAGCACAGGCCCCAAACGCTTTCAAAATTACATCTACCACTCTCTGTGAAGTTTGTACATTACCACCAACAACAGCTGCATCTTCTGATGGTCCAAAGACATCCAGCTGGGATTTTGATTTGAACTGGATTTAGACATCCCTGGAATGAAATTTGTTGTACAATTTTGATGAAACTGATGGATAATGGTCTCAAGGTATGCAATAAAACAAATACACAACTTCTGTAATATGAGCCTTTTGTAAGACTACACCTGTTGTGCCAGAAAACAATTATCTGAAGCAGAATGAGTAACATACTCCACTTACATTTAAAGAAACAGGTATTGGCTTTTTTTATTAGAATAATTGTCAAATGTGCTTTCTGATATGCTTCCAAGGATTAAGATTTTTCTAACACTAAAATAATACATCAAATATGACAAATTTTAATTCAAATTATATTTTTCATAACTAACAAACCTGTGGTCTTAATGTAAGGGGAAAATTCTCTGGTGCCTGCTGGAATCCAGTTAAAAATAAAATAAAAGTTTTTCTTTGGTGCCAAAGGAAGTGAGCCAAGATGGTGGAAAAGAGGAGGCACAGCCAACCTGCCTTATCCCATCCCAGCTAACAACAGTTCCTCTTTGACTGCCTTCACAGCAGGTCATGCTGTTGCCCTCTCTGCCAAGAAGCTGGTTGTTTTTGTCTCTTCCTGCACCATACCATAACACCTTAGGCATTCGGTTTTTCATTCTACTTGTAGCAGGTGTAGATCTAAAGACTGTAGCGTAAGTAACCCATGTTCAGAGTGTGTTGTGTGTGGAAAAATTTTAGTAGAAAGAGGAGGTATGAGGGGAAATCAGCAATGCCATGTTGGGAAGGCTTTTGTGTCTCCAACTGACCATTTCTGTGATGTCATCTCATCTTACAATGGCTCTCCCTTGCCGGCTTTTCATAGCGACAGTTTCGATGCCTTCTCAGCTGTCAGTGACATACCGCTCCCTGCTACGTGCCGTTTCAATCAACTTCCATCCATGTCCTTCTACATCTACACCTTCCTCTTTGGAGTCTCATTCCTCTTCTCCTGCAGCTTTCTTAGTTTCGTCCAATCACGCCTGTGCCGAACCCGCTCATGCTTCTTCTAGAGCTACTACAAGCCCTCACACTACCTCTTAGATCCGTTCTTCCGTCAAGGAACACATATGTGCCTTCTACTATGTCCAACATTCCATGCCCAGTTCCTGACTCCCATGCTACCATACTTATGGACAAAGTTACTATTAGGATCCCCCAAGGAAGGACAACAAAGGCCCCAATCAATAAGTCACAAATGTAGAATCCCTCTTGGGACTGAGACTGTTTCTCCTTGGTCTTCCAGATCATCAGCTGTGTCTCATGTATTGAGAGCCCTTCATGGTTGCGTACCTTCCAAGGCCTTCATCTTCACGTCATCAATCCGTGTTCACATCGTTCCCGTAGATGAGACTGTGATCCGTGTTTCTTATTCACATGGCCATGGCTGAGCTTCATGTAACATGAATCCTGCTTGGCCTTGTAATGAATCACAACACTCATCTCCTCACGATCAGTACTCTTGTTCACGTGTCTGTGACAGTGATACACGCTCTTGCTCACACAACTGTTGCCCGTCTTCATGTAACAGAAGTCCTGCATAGCCTCATAACAATCACGACGTTCATCTTCTCATTGTAATTCTCGTTCCCATTCCTGTGGACTGGATCGAGATCAAGACAAAGTTCCGTCTCTACACTTTAGATCTACAGGCCCCCAAGAATGCCTTAGGCCCCGAACAAGCCTACACTCCCAGTGATAAGTTTAGACAATTTTGACTTCCCCATTTAGATTTAGCCGACAGGGGCAAAGCACAATTCTTGTGGCCAGTAGGATGCAGACCATCAGGAATTTTTACTACCTATGCTGAGGTCGTTGATCTCATTTGTGAGTGTAACGAATTAGCAGAGGAGATTGTGGCAAACCAATTTGGATTCAAGTTCAGTTATTGAGACCTTGCTAGGTCTTAAGAAAGAGGTGAAAGAACATCTCTCTACAGTTGCCATGCTCTGAACATGCTGGCAGCATTCGCAACCAGTGAATTCTCTTATCTCTGGATGGGACAATTCACTGCATTCCGGTAGGTCTTCTACCCCCACCTCTTCACCCCAGCATAAACAGTTTTGTGCAATCCCCATGGTTGCATTGCAACCTCAACAAGTTGATCCAGATCTCATTCATCTGGGCCCAGGGATATCTTTAGACCAAATCAAAGCGAAGGGCTCATCCTTCACCCTTTCAGGAAGCTGCTACCTTGAAGTCAACTGCTTCATTGGCTTTTCCAGGCTGTTTCATGGCTTGAACCTATGGTCAACAACAGTAGCAAAGATCTTTTCCACTGCCAAGGCAACTCTGAAGACAATGTGCCCTTCATTAGGTTGTTGCAGTGTGGCGGGAAGACCTCTCTTACTTGACCCACTTAACTTTAGGGGGAATCTTCATGTCAACAGAAACATCCTCTACGAGAGAAGATATCAGGTTCATTGTCTCCAAGTGAAGTATAAATTAGACACTTCAGTGCCCCCCCCCCCCCACCTTTTTATGCATTTCACATTCCTGCGGTCCACTTTTGTCACGGATTTTTGTGAAACACATTACATATTCACTTTTCCACAGGAACTTTCACTAATTTGCAGATTTTTTCTTTTGACCATATCTCTAAAATTATTACTAATTTGCTTTTATTTTTTTTTGTAAAGTAGCACTATTTATTTTTTCACTAATTACTGTTTTCCTTTTCATATTGTGTATGTGACTAAATACTGAATTTTATGATAAAAATGATTTACAGCATATTTATAAGTAGTTATGCAACGTTAAGCTCATTCCAAGTTGGGCCCTATACTGATCCTCTCTCTCTCTCTCTCTCTTCTCTCTCTCTCTCTCTCTCTCTCATCTCTCTCTCTTCTCTCTCTCTCTCTCAGGGGTAATGTAAGATGTATTTTGAATGGATAAAGCTGTAAAGATTTTTGTTTTTTGTGATAGAGCATATTGTAAAATATTTAACTTTTTAAAATTTACTTACTAATTATTTTTCCATTTTTATTTTCCAGTAAAAGCAGACTGAAAAATAAAATAAAAATAATTAGCAAATATTTTAAAGTGTGACAATATGCTTTATCACAAAAAGTTTACAGTAATAAAGTTTACAGTAATATCATTTAACCCTTAAACGCCGAAGCGGTAAAAAAAAAAAAATGTCTCCCGTGTGCCGGAGGTGTTTCAGAGTGACGCGGAAGCAGAAAAATATTTTTTTCAAAAAATCACAGCGCGCTTAGTTTTCAAGATTAAGAGTTCATTATTGGCTCCTTTTTTTGTCATTGCCTGAAGTTTAGTATGCAACCATCAGAAATGAAAAAAATTATCATTATCATATATAAATAATGTGATATATTGATAGCGCAAAACAAAATTTCATATATAATTGTATTCAATCGCGCTGTGCGCAAAATGGTTAAAGGTAACAAGTTACTTTTTTTTCGTTGTAATGTACACTAAATTGCGATCATTTTGGTATATAACACATTGTAAAACGATAAAAGCAACACAAAAATATTATCACAAAATAATGCATGAATTCGTAACGTGCGGATGTAAACAAATATTTTTTTCAAAAATTCACCATAAATCTAAATATTGTCCTAGAGACTTCCAATTTCTTTCAGAATGAGAAAAATGATTGAATATTACTATACTATAAGAATATTAGCTTACAAATGCAGTTTCGACCATATCTGACGAGTTAAAGTTGACCGAATGTCGAATTTTTTTATATATATTTTTTTTAAGTGCAATTATTTCGGAAATAAGAAAAGCTACAACTTTCAAAAAATATTTTTAGTTTTATTCTACATGAAATTGCACACATTTTCATATATAAAACTCTATGAAATGCCTAATATGAAACGGAGCAAATATTCCGAGAATGGGACGTACACATTTCGGAGATTTGTGGCGGAGAATCCGAGCGCGGAGGGAAGGAAAGTTTTTTTTTTAAATTCACCATAAATTTAAATATTGTGCTAGAGACTTCGAATTTGTTTCAAGATGAAGATAAATGACTGAATATTAATAGACTGTAAGAGTTTTAGCTTACAATTGCGTTTTCGACCATTTCGGTAGGTCAAAGTTGACCGAACGTGGTTTTTTTCTATTTATCGTGATTTATGCAATATTTCGAAATGAGAAAGCTACAACCTTCAATTATTTGTTGTTGTATTCTACATGAAATTGCGCACATTTTCATATATAAAACTTTATGTAACGGCTAATTTAAAATGGTGCAAACATTACCACAATCGCACATATGATTTTTTCGGAAGAGTTTACTGCGCAGACGTAAGGAAAAAGTTTTTTCATAAATTCACCATAAATCGAAATATTGTGCTAGAGACTTTCCAATTAGTTGCAAAATTAAGGTAAATGATTGAATATTACTAAAATATAAGAGTTTTAGCTTACAATTGCGTTTTTCGACATTTCGGTAGAGTCAAAGTTGACCGAAGGTTGAAATTTTGGCACTTATCGTTATTTAAATGAAAATATCTCAAAACTGATAAAAGCTACAATCATGAGTATTTTTTTTGTTGTGTACTACATACAAATGCGCACATTTTCATATATAAAACTTTATGTAACGGCTAATTTAAATGGTAAAAAAATTATCTCAAAGTGACGAAATAATTTCAGAGATGTGTCACAGATACTTTTTAGTGCGGCCAAGAAAGAAATTCGCGCTTGCGCGCCTGCGTAACGATTGTAAACAAAACAACACCTTGATCCGTGAACTCCCAGCATCCCCAAGGCGTGTGATTCAAGAGTTTTCGGCTGGTAGGCCTAAAAGTATTTTTCCTGCGAATTTTTTAAAAAAACTTTTGTATGTCGACGTGTAAACTACGTCCAGTCGGCACCCGAGAGACAAAAAATGTCGACGTAAAATATGTCCAGTCGGCGTTGTTTAAGGGTTAAATACATCTTATATTCCTTGAGAGAGAGAGAGAGAGAGAGAGAGAGAGAGAGAGAGAGAAGAGAGAGAGAGAGAGAGAGAGTCATCACCTATTATGGTCAGTTCTGGGCCCAACCTGGAATGAGCTTAATAGATACATAACTACATTATAAGTATGCTTTACATAATTTTTATCATAAAAATCAAGATTTAGTCACATACACAATATGAAAAAATACAGTAATTGGTGAACAGACAGTGTTATAAAAAAAAAGAATAAGTATAATTTTTAAAAGGATTAATACTTCAATACTATGACAGAAAACAGCTTATGTATACAGTACAGGGGTAACTTGATTAGTTTGTCAAAACGTTCTGCGTGACAGATTTATTTAATTTGTACTAAACACTTTATGGACATTTTGCTCTTTACAATAATATTAATATTTTAAAAAATAAGTAAATCACTGTCATAAGCATTTTAGGGGCATCCATACTTGAGAGTAACAGTTGTAAAAGGGTACTAATCTAAGATGTCTTAGGATGTTTTGGGGTGATGGTTTGGGAATGTATTTTTGTTTGAAATGATATTACGTAAATTTATAAAGTGTGATAATTTACGGTATATTTTTGTTTGAACTTCGAACTATGAAATTAAGCAGTAAGTGTTAAAATAGACAGTAATAAGTATTATAGTTTATGGTGGTACTGGGTATTGGCAGTTATAAGCCAGTTAATAAGCATTTTTAGAGGGGATTTTTTCCATATCCGCAATAGGTTCTGGAACCTATTATGTACTGTGTAAGAGTGGGGGAAGCAATGGGGGGTAGCATGTATAAACATTAGAATGTCTGTAAATTGATGTATTTCTTAACAGCACCTATGAGCTACATATTTTTGCATTTCAGTAGCAGGTTCTGGAACCTATTATGTACTGCGTAAAAGTAGGGGAGCACTGAACAGACATTAGAATGACTGTAAATTGATATATTTCTTAACAGCACCTAAACCGAGCTACATATTTTGTGAAGGCACCTCCTTTATACCCAAAACACAGTTCACACACTGGAATTCTTTGTGAAAGATTAAAATAGCCTGTGACTTTATGCAAACGGCATTATTGGACCAATACTGAACAGTACCCAGATACATTTCACCAAAGAAAATTTAATACCTTTGCATATGCCATAATTCTTATGTACAATAAATAAAACAACAATTTTCACTTCTAAACATCAGTTCATTACCAAGTTGCACACTGTTTTTGCAGTTTGAAAAAAAACCTGGTCTTCCATTAGGCACCTGATTACTGTAATTTTGCACCTGCATAACGAGCCCACCTGTGCACCCTACCAGCTAGTATGCTGGGTAAGTCACTTTCCATCGTCAAGCGGACACAAATTGTGACTATGTATACGGAAGGCAAGTCAATGACTGCCATAGCGAAGGAGTTAGGTGTCTCTAAAAATATGGTCTCCATTTGGTGTAGCAGAGCTGAGGGGAGGGAACTCAAGGTGGCAGTGCAAAGGAAGAAGGGGTCTGGATGTCCATGAAAAACATCCAAGAAGACCAATAGCTTGTTGAAGTGTATTGTAATAGTAAATCCAAGTATTAACAGCAACGAATTGAAGCAATGGAACCCTGAACTAATGGGAGAGGTGTCAGAACGCATCATACAACATCACCTTAGGAAGGATCTTGGTCGCCCCCCCCGCACACCACCAGATAAGAGGCCTTTACTTACTGAGGCAATGAAGAAAGAGGAGGCTGAATTTTTGCAAGAAGTACAAAGGTTGAACTGAGGAAGACTGGTCTACTGTGGTATTCAGCGATGAATCATGTTTCTATGTAATCAAGAGTGCCAGGAAGAAGGTAAGGAGACCTACAGGGTCGAGTCAATTTGACTCAAGTATATGATCAAAACTGAAGCATGCCGCCTATAATGTGGGGGAGTTTTAGCGGAGAAGCAAGTGGGGTGTTTTATATTGTACTGAAAAGTACAACAATGAATGGGACTGGTAGGTAGAATGAATGGTGATCGGTATGTAGATGTGTTGAAAGACCACTTGTTTCCCTTCAAGGAAAATCTACACATGCATGTTTTTATGCAAGATGGGACACCATGCCATAGGGGGAAGAAGGCAAAAAGTTATTTGAGCAAATGGAATTGAGCTTCTAGATTGGGCCGGTTATTCCCTGACCTAATCCAATAGGAACAAATGTTTGGAGCTTTATGAAGATAAACCTAGGCTCAATGATATGTCCTCTGTCCTGAAAGTGATTGCTGCCTAGAAAAGGTTTGGTGTAATGAGCTGGATGATAATTATTTCAAGGAACTGTCTAATTCAATAAAGAGAAGAATTATGTTTTAAAGCATAAGGGAGATATGTCTAAATACTGAATAAAAGCATGGGGAAGATATGGCTAAATACCGAATAAAGAGTATTAAGTAGAATTGTGTAAGTTTTATTTCAACCTTTATATTTTATTTAAAAAAATTTTTTCTTGTTTGTCTCCACATAAAGAGTCCTAATATTTTTTCAGATATCTTGTAGTATGTACAGTAGTACCTCGTACTTCAAACATAATCCATTCCAGAAGGCTGTTCGAAGTACGATTTGTTCAAAATATGAAACAAATATCCCCAACTACAAAGGGAATCAGGATAATTCATTCCAGCCAACCCAAAAAGTCCCTTTTTTCACATTATTTCTATTAATAATGTGTTAAAAAGTTAAAATTAAGAGTGTGAAGTAATGAAACAGTAAATAAAATCAAGTAAAATATCGCAATTTGTTTTATTTTTTGTTTTTTCTTTGTACGATTTACAACTGTTTTGGTAAAAATATGGCACCGGCCGGCTGGGGGAAGGAGGAGAGACGGGAACCACCCTTTGAGCAAACCGAATTGGTTGCAGTATGGAAAGGTTGATAACAAAAATCAATTTTTATCGCATTAGGTACAAAGATAATCAAAGGAATTGATAGTGTGTCAGAGAGAGAGAGAGAGAGAGAGAGAGAGAGAGAGAGAGAGAGAGAGAGAGAGAGAGAGAGAGAGAAATCAGCTGTTTACACTTGGATCTTAAGTGCACGAGAGAGATAATTATGCCACAATACATCAATTTACTGTTGGCAAATAGCAAGACTTTCTTTTAAAAAAACAAGCATGAGGACTTTGCAAACAAATAAGTAATAAGTCAAGAATGCAAGAAAAGGAGAGATAAAATAACTTTTCACAAGGAAGCCGTTTCAACAAACAATTGAAAGCACACAGAAGCTGAAGCAGAGCTAGTTTGTTTATTACAGAGCTGAGTTACTTTTACAGTTGTAAAAAAATTGTAAAAAGCAATTGTCATTAGATTGGTATTTTACCATAACAAAAATAAAAGTGATTTGGGCAGATTGAGTGCAAGTGAAAGAAATAGGCGAATAATCATCCCAGATCAGCTGATAAGTCAGTGGGAAGCAGAGCTGTTCTTCCCCCCCCCCCCCCCCCCCCCCCCTCCCCCCCCCCCCCCCCTCTCTCTCTCTCTCTCTCTCTCTCATCTCTCTCTCTCTCTCTCTCTCTCTCTCTCTCTCTCAGTGCACCAAGCATGACTTGAGCAAGCTTTTTTTTTATTGTACTGCATTTGTTTACATGTTTTATCATTATGTTAAATTTATTGTGAAATAACATTTTTTATTAAATAAATTTTTATTTTTTATGTGAATTGGTACGGCTTCTACGTACATACATATTATAGTAAAGATTTTATTGTCTCTCCTCAACAATACCACGACGCACAATAACTTGAAATCATTCATTCATTAGTCCTCAAAAATATAAATGCTCCCTCCCTCTACCTCAAGTTAGCTGCATATCACCATAATGACTAATGATTTTGTATTCATTGTCCCTAAATTTTGTGAAAATCTTTGTCATTCATTTACTATTTGTTAATACTGTTCAACTAGACTGTCTCACTTGGCACACTGAACACTGGCTCACCCTTTTTATGTGAATTGCTATTGCTTTTACATACATACAGTAATATTTGTACTCTCTCTTGTCCTTCTCTCCTCAACATATCAGTGCTCCCTCATTCAGTCTCAAGTCAGCTGGGCGTAACGTCATCGCAGTTACGTACGATTTTATGCATCTTTTATGCTAAATGTTACATTGAAAGTAAATTTCATATTAAAGCTTATACATTTATTTATTTTGTCAATATTGTTATCATTAAACTATACAGTGGTCCCCCCCGTATTCGTGGGGGATGCGTACCAGACCCCCCCCGTGAATAGTTAGAACCCGCGAATGTTTGGAACCCCTATAAAAATGCTAAAAACAGCCTATTTTGTTAGTTAAAACTCAAGAAAAACCCACTAAAAAATTTTCATACATGGTTTTTTTAATAGATTTATCACAAAAAGTGCATTTTATGATGAAATTCATCAAAAAAACCAGGAATTTGTGGATATTTACCATAGAAAAAAATACCGCGAATACACGAATTTTCTGCGAATAATGCAGGGGAAACGTTCCCGAGAGAAATCCGCGAATGTGTGAGTCCGCGAATCTGGAGAACGCGAATACGGGGGTCCACTGTATATTGTAAATTTTAAAAATTAATACGGTTCAACTTTAAGACCCAGTACGCCATCAAATACAAGCATACACTGGATAATCAGTCAGTTCGAAGTACGAGCATTTGATCAACAGATGATACAAAATTTTCTCGAAAATTTTGTCCGAAAAATGGAAAGTTCAACATAAGAAAGATTCAACAAATGAGGTACCACTGTACTAAATTTTTTTTTGTAGTGAGTGTACTAATCCTCCCGACAGCTTAGCTTAAATTAAAGTTTTTTGTCATTCCTAGTCTGATAACATGATGATATGTTTCAAAGACCCTGAAATTGAAAATTTGACTACACAGTAATATATTAATTGCAAAACCGAGCTTTTAAAGGACAAGTTAAGGGATGTCAAACATTAGCTTTAATTCATCATAAATCTAATTTCTGGGTTTGACCTGTGTCTGCCGGTGAAAAATCCCTGTAGCTCATTTTTCAAGTATAAATATATCCTAAATATACCAGAGAAAAAGCTAGCATGGTATGCTGAAGTTACTACCCTCAGTGCGAGCACCTCAAGGGGTGTCGGTATAAGTAAAGGGGCGTAGTGGAAGCCACTATTCACTGGCCCTCTGCCACTTAGAAGATCCCTTCTCCAAAACCACTCTACGGTGGGAGCCGTTACAAGCTCCACCCACCTTACCTTCCACTCGCTACTACTACTAATACCCACGCGCGTTCCACATTCCTGTACTATTAGCAATCTGTGTGTGCACTTCGCTTCGGTTTTGGTACCAGGATTTTTCGTTTTTTTCGCAATGGCAACACCAGATCTTCCTACTACACCTAAGTTGAGTACTCCAATTTACGTGTTTATGATTTTTATGATTGAAATGTTTCCATAAGTTGCCTTCGGCCCCTCAGAACAGTATTGTGGGCGCCGTCAGCTGTGCCGCCATTTTGGGAACGTCATCAGAGCGCGAGTGGTTTTTCACACACGATAACTACATAAATATTTTTCATATTATATGTTAGGCATTACATACTTTCATCTAGGTGATGTGTAGTCATCAGTGACATATGTGTATTGCGTATTTACTTTATCCAAAGTAAGACTGGGAGTAGGCCTAACTCGCTCGTGACTTTCGTTGGGGGTATAAGAGGAGTGGGTTAATTTACATCGTAAATAAAAAGACCCCCCCCCCTCCCCAGCGACTCAAGGGTGAGTTTGCGCCAGTCTCTACATAATTTTATAGCGATGCACAATATTATTATTATTAAGCCTATCATATTTGTGCAGGGAGAGAGGGGTCTCTCTCTCTCTCTCTCTCTCTCTCTCTCTCTCTCTCTCTCTCTCTCTCTCTCTCTCTCTCTCTCTCTCTCCATCTAGTAGTGAGATTACGTATGAGTAGTGCTGACACAATCTTAGATAAGTCTTGATTTATGTACGTTGTTGATTTCACTAAGGTCGGATGAGTTCTCCCCACTTAGTTCAACCTAGCCTAGGCTAACCCTAGGAAGGTAGGCTAGGTGTCCCTCCTTCCCTAGTACCCTTAGATGCACCCTACTCTCCCCCTGTGGTGCTATTAGGCTAGCAGGGAGGATGTTAAAATAAATTCTCTACCAGAGTGCTCTCGGATCTGCCTCCCTACTGGTCTAAATCGAAGGAATTCTGTTAGTAGGTTGGGAGGTCGAGGTCCACCCGCCCTGCTGGTCTAGATAAAAAATTTCGATTTAGTAGGTTTAGTCGAGGACTACCGTCCACTTCAGTCTGGCAGGGGTGGTTAGTTGGCCTACCCTGTCCAGTTCGGTCATGGTCTCGGAACTTAAATGGATCCATACGGGTACTTCTCCCTTTTTGCCCCAATTTCCTTGCAATTAATTCTTCCATTAGACCTCACTATGAATATGGTATATTGTAGATTTATGTTGTTTTATAGGTTATTGTAAATACCGGTCTGGTACGCCTTGGCCTAACCCGGCATAGCTTCCTGATCGAGAGTGACCACCATCTAACCGCGAGGGCCATGAGCCAGTCGGCCTACTCGCTATAAGGGGTAGGCTATATAGCCTTGGTATAAGTTTCTATCTCTGATCGGTTTGGGTGGCCAGGCGATCATGACCGGCCGGCCACATATACCACCCCCAAACCCCCCCCTCACTAAGGTGTGGGGGGGAGGGCTTTATTGGTATGGTAATTAATTTGAATATTAACCCCCCCCCGTATGTCTCCGAGTAGACGTTTCCGCCGACTTACAAGCGGCCTGGTAACCGCACAGTTAGCGGATGTAGCTCCGGAGCGTACATTTTATAAGCTCCGTCGCTCATTGTTTCGTTCTCCAACAGCCACCCCCCCCCCCCACCCTTCCCCGGGTGGATTCGGGCTGGGAGTTACGCTCCCTCTAAATTAGTGCGCACAGGTTCAGAGGAATGCCTTACTGATCCGCCGCACTAGCCCCTTTCCTCCGGCATCATAAGGGACATTAGGAGACGATTCATTTAGCGGACGGAGCTTCGGGGCCCCATATAGCTCCAGTCTCATAAGGTCCAATGCAGTGTGACTCTATCCTCACACTTGTCGATGGAGCATTACAGCGTGTTGCCGGGGCTCTAATTTCGTCCTTAGTCTCGGCCCTGGCGGAGTGAAAGAAGCAGGTCAGGGTTCAGCTAGGGTAACACGTAGCCTTCCGACTCAGCCATACGCAATTTCGGAGAAAAGGGGAAAATCTCCCCCCCCTCTCCGGCGGACCTCAGATCCCGCATGACGAACCGGTATCTTACCTTCTGAGGGGCGGAATCGAGACCAGGCTAATACACCCAAAAGTAATTACTTTATTCATGGTAGTTATTTGAATATACGTAGCGAATAGATCTTGACCCATCTAAGTTAAGGTGCATGCTCTCTTCATAAGTTACCGAAGTTTGGTGCTCATAAACAAATTCCATTTACAGATGGTTCACTGCCAGGCAGAGGGGTACCCCGCCTCCCAGGGCAAGCCGTTACGGCCACGTAGTGTGCCGTTCGCATACGCCAACTGTGCGGTGCAACTTGAGAACTACATGGTTTGGCACCCTGACGCATGTACGGTGTGCTACGGACATGGTGTCCACCTTGGTTGATGAGCAGGTAACTACTCGCTACATCATGGTGTACAACGACCTGTTATAATGACTTAATAAGCTGTATACAGAGTTTACTTCCAGGTAAAATACTAACACGGTTCCTCCCTGACAGGCTGATTCAGCGGCTCGACATGAAGCAAGGGTAAAACCTCAGGAAGTGGGTGGCCGGCTTCGGGAAGAATGCTCCGAAGGGACAACCATGCGTACTGGACACCGGACTATGCTTCCTTCTGTTCCAGGGAGCCACAGCCAACACGGCGGTTCCGGCGGACGTAGCAGACTCCCTGATAGAAGCCATCTGGATGGCAACCATGCGTCCCCGACGACCAGGACTTGATGGACAAAGTGGCGGCCATCAATATCAACATGGAGCCCATGGTCACGGAGGAACAGGTAGGTGGGGAGGTAAGTAGGCGAGTCTCATTCTTAGCCCTACTCCTTCTTCTTCCTCTTCCTTCCTGGGCTTCTCCAGGCCCACCCCTCCTAGTGCGGGAGCACTTTCCGTCGCTCCCATGGTAAAGACTAAAAACCAAGACCCTGAAAAAAGGGTACGAAACCAGCTCTGCTGGCGGAGACTGAGTTGTCCTTGGCCCCACAGCCGTCGATTTCGTCTGCACAGTCGCCTGCTGCCAAAACCCTCCCCCTACTGTGGGGATGGGTTTAGAGACCATCGCTCCTAAGGCGGTGGAGTCTGGTGTCGATCTAGCAAGCCTTCACTAGCCTTCTGTTATCGAAGGCTAGTGGAGTGATAGACCAGAGGCTTGAGGCGATACGCCTCGCCTCAGTCCCGGACACCTCCGGCCAGGCGTTTAAGTCTCTGACCGAGAGGATCAGCTTCTAGAGGATATGCTCACCTGGACTCCGGGGACTCCGGCGCTATCCATGATGGTGCCGGATGCGTCCAAGCTTCCTCCTTTTGATAAGGAAAATCCATGGAGGCTGGCGCTGCATGCCCCGTTCTTGGACGGGAAGCTGACGATTGAAGGGTGCGGAACCCGGCCGATCAAGGATTTTGAATTATTTCCTCCAGGCCTCCAATTTCCATTCCCAGGATTCGTAAGACTATCAAAACATGTGCTAGTCCGGGTCGATAAGTCCCAAAGGAGATGGAGATCTTCCTGAGGGAACAAGCACAAGCCACTGGGTCGCACCCTGTCCGAATGGGGTTGCATTAACACTAAGTTAACGCTGCATAAGGGGCAGCCAGTTTACAATGTTTGTGACCCCGGACGGGATTCCATCACCATAGTCTAGGTGGCGGAATTAACGCTGCAAGCTGCGGCGGAGGAGAAACCTCTACCAGCACTGAGAGAGACGGAGGCTACCTCCCTTCTCCTGCCCACCGGATTGGACTTTTGGAAGGACGCTCCAGCGACGTTTACTACAGGTAAACTCAACCCGGGCTGCGCCTCCGACCTGTTTTCTGAGAAATTGCCCAGGATTCCGGACCACCTAGTGAAGACGGAATTTGAAGCAAAGACCAGACTGGCAAGATCTATCAACTCCGTCACTGCGGCGGAGTTGGTAGCATCCACCTATATTGAGGAGCAGGTATTCAGGGTCCTGACTAAGGCGCTCTTGCAGACGTTTCAGTCAGACCTATAAGATTTTGCCGTGGCAAGACGGGCTTGTAGGAAGCACGTCTTAGCGGGTGCCTCGATAAAACATGAGCCCAATAGGCTCATTAAGTCATCAATCTGGGGAGAGAACCTTTTCCCAAAAGAGGAAGTTACTAACATCCTCCAAGAGGCATCCAGAGCCAACCAGAGTCTTCGGATTCGTTGGGGTCTCCCCTTCAAGCGACAGTTTGAGGGGCCCGGATACCAAGTCAGAACCAAGAAGGCAAGGAGGTATAATCCTTACCAAGGCTTGCGTCCACAGGCAATAATGCAAGCAGTGCCAGTTTCCCAGGTCGGAAAACCATCCACTTCTAAGGCGCACCCCCAACAGCAGTTTGTCCCCACAGCCGTTTACCTCTTCAACCATAGTGACCTCCCCGGTCTTTAACCCTACCTACGAAGCAAGAGATCTCTTTCACTCCAAGGTGATGGAATTTCTGGAATTCCTGGGATTCCAGATAAACAGTGAGAAAACCAGGCTCACCCCAGCCTTTCGGTTTTCCAGTGGCTGGGAATCCAATGGGACCTGAACAAACACGAGCTATCTCTCCCACCCAAGAAGGCAAAAGAAATAGCAAAAGCCACGAAGCGGTTTCTAAAAAACAAGAAAGCTACTCGGCGGGGCCAAGAATGGATTCTAGGTTTGCTGATTTTTTTTTTTTTTTTTTTTTTTTTTTTTTTTTTTTTTTTTTTCAGTTTTGCGTCTCGTGACGGACGTCCTGTTAAAGGCCAGATTGAAGGATATCAATCGAATCTGGAGAACAAGAGCCAACATCAAACTCAGAGACAAGGTCTCAGTGATTCCGCCTATCCTGACAAAGAGCCTCCGTCCATGGACGTAACGCCGGAACCTGACCAAGTCAGTACCTCTACAATTCCCTCCGCCGTCTCTAACGATCCACAAGGACACATCTCTACGTGGATGGGGAGGGTATTCTCAGCACAAAAAGGTACAAGGAACATGGTCGGAAACATTCCGCCAGTTCCATATCAACGTCCTGGAAGCAATGGCAGTGTTCTTGACCCTGAAACGTCTGTCTCCAGCCAAGAAGAAACATATAAGACTAGTCTCAGAGTCTAGTAGTAGTCCACTGCATAAACAGAGGAGGCTCCAGGTCAAGCAAATTAAATCACGTATTGCTGGCGATTTTCTTACTGGCAGAAAAGAATCAGTGGCACCTGTCAGCAGTTCACCTAGCAGGAGTAAAAAATGTTATCTCGGACTCACTTTCCAGGACAACCCCGCTGGAATCGGAGTGGTCGCTGGACGAGGATTCGTTCCGGTGGGTTGGCAATCAAGTTCGGGGTCTTCAAGTAGACCTTTTTGCCACGGAAGCCAACCACAAACTACCCTGCTACGTGGCTCCCAACCTAGACCCTCTAGCTTACGCCACGGATGCGATGTCCTCCTTAGAGTGGAACAAACTGGCAGAAAATCTACCTCTTTCCCACCATGACTTCTGATGAAGGTCTTGCACAAACTGAGATTCTTCACAGGCCAAGTAGCTCTAGTGGCACCCGACTGGCCAAAAAGCAACTGGTATCCACTCCTTCTAGAACTGAATCTCAGGCCCAAACGGATCCCCCATCCAGAACTGACGCAGGTAGTACAAACCCAGACTGTGTCAGCTTCCTCAAGAATTCTGAGTGCCCTAACTTTATGGACTTCATGAAGTTTGCGGCTCAGAGGGACGCTAGTATTGATCCTTTAAACATCCTATTCATTGAATCAGATAAGAGGGATTCAACGATTAAACAATACGATTCAGCAGTAAAGAAATTAGCCAATTTTCTAAAGGATTCAGTGCCCATGAGATGACCACAAATCTGGCAATCTCATTTTTTAGATCTCTTTCTGAGAAAGGTCTAGCCGCCAGTACCATTACTACGATAAAATCGGCATTAAGGAAGATTTTCCAGATAGGTTTTTAATATTAAGCTGTCAGATGCATACTTCTCTTCAATTCCAAGAGCATGTGCTCGCTTGAGACCAACAGACCGCCCCAGGTGGTCTCTTGTTTTTGAATGATGTCCTTAAACTTGCCTTAGACTCTAACAATGAGTCATGCTCATATTAAAACACTTCTTAGAAAGACCTTATTTTTAATGGCCCTGGCCTCAGGCGCCAGAATATCTGAACTCTCGGCTCTCTCCAGAAATCCAGGCCATATTGACTTCCTCCCGTCAGATGAAGTCTTGCTATCACCTGATCGGCAATTTCTGGCTAAGAACGAAGACCCACAAAACAGGTGGACTCCTTGGAAAATTCTCCCTCTCACGCAGGATGCATCATTGTGTCCGGTCAATACTCTGAAATCCTTCCTAGCCAGGACTTCCCAAAAGACTTCAGGCCCTCTGGTTATTAGAGAGAAAGGTGGGACAATTTCTCTGAAAGGTATTAGACAGCAAATACTGTACTTTATTAAACAGGCCAATCCGGATTCAGTCCCACATGTCCATGACATCCGAGCAGTGGCTACCTCTATTAACTACTTTCAAAACATGAACTTTGAGGACCTGAAGAAGTATACGGGTTGGAAATCTCCAGCAGTATTTAAACACCACTATCTCAAAAACATAGAGGCCCTTAAATTCTCAACAGTGGCTGCGGGGAGTATAGTCTCCCCTGAATAACTGAGTCTTATAAACTCCCTTCCTAGCCCTTCTGTTATTCTTTCCCTAATACTCTCTCCTTCTTACCTGACTCGCTTGTATTCCCCACCAACCTCTCTCTTCCAGGCCGGGCTGGGCCTTGGCCATCCCGCCATCGGAACATGTATATATTATTGTGATACTGGTCGTGAAACCATATTGGTTTTACATACCATCTGTACATACCCGTCCAGTTGGCTCAAATACCAAGATGTACATTATCATTTACCAGTTTCTTGTAATTATTACTCTTAAGTCATAGTTTAAGCCCTAGTTTAAGTAGTATATAAGTTTAATTTTTGCATTAATTTTAAGACATTAAATCTAATTTCAATGAACCTTAGTTTCATTAACCTCCATTTATACTGGTTTGGTATCTATTTAGCTGGATGGAATTCACTATACGTTTTCACCGGCAGACACAGGTCGAACCCAGAAATAGGGATTTTGAAGAAGGAAAAATCTATTTCTGGGAGAGGACCTGTGTCGCCCGGTGAACCCGGACTTTCTTTCTCCTTCCTTTCCCCACCCTTGCCCAATTCAAGCCTGGAGGTCTATTCCAGGAATGAATAACACGCGTGGGTATTAGTAGTAGTAGTGAGTGGAAGGTAAGGTGGGTGGCGCTTGTAACGGCTCCCACCGTAGAGGGGTTTTGGAGAAGGGATCTTCTAAGTGGCAGAGGGCCAGTGAATAGTGGCTTCCACTACGCCCCTTTACTTATACCGACACCCCTTGGGGTGCTCGCTCTGAGGGTAGTAACTTCAGCATACCATGCTAGCTTTTTCTCTGGTATATTTAGGATATATTTATACTTGAAAAATGAGCTACAGGGATTTTTCACCGGGCGACACAGGTCCTCCCCCAGAAATAGATTTTCCTTTGTCAAAATCCCTTTATACTTCAAATATTTTATGTTCATGATTATGCTCATATGAAGTTATTTCTATTCTGTTACTCAACAAGTTGGATATACTTTGCATTGTAAATCAAAACAATAACCTAAAGATTGATTTTATCATAAAAATAATTATTTTTGAGGTGAAACTTACCCTCTATCATTAGCCGACTCCAACATTGTGTGCTGGAGGTGGGATAAGAGATGCCCATAAAAGCTTATTGTCAGATATTAGAAATATCCTTATTACTGCTTACCTGATGAATATGATCCAATAGTAAGTACTTGTCAGATGAGGATTTTCATCAGGTGAGGTCCACTGATATAGGAGGTGGAACATGGACCCTGAATACATAAAGCCATTGGCTGAGATTGTGCAATGCAGAATGGCAAGTTACTTTTAGCTATCTGCGGGGATCTGGTACCCATCCCCGCAAATACTGGGGTCTACTGTAATTCACTTACTCTTTTGGCCAAGCCAAGGCTACCAGAAAGTGTTAAAAAAAGAAAGGAGAGGGCCTCTAAAGTGTCTTACGACAAAGTCTAATTTCGATGAAAGTGGCTTTAGTAGAACCTTCAGCATTCCAGTCAATCTCTTTGAAATACGTAATCCAGAATGTAATACATAAGCCAGCATGGATTTATAGCCGTGATGGAAGAAACAGACAAACCTCTGTTATCTCTCAAAAGCACAACAACTTTATTATAGTATTTCTGGGCTCAGCTCGTGTCGCTTGCGCGAAATATCCTTTTAATCTATTATTTCTAGGGTAAATGTACTAACACATACCAGAGAATAAATAAAATAAAGAAAAAGGTCAGTATAACTGACTCGCTCACCCTCTAGGAGGGTGTCGGTATGAACACTAGGCGAGTGAGACCACTACCACGAGCCAAATGCCAATAGAAATCTCCCACTACAAAACCCTCCAAGAGGGGAGCCGTCCCACCCAAGAGAGAGCAGCTCGTACTACTACTACTCCATCCCATGCTTGCGACTGCTGCGCCTCTGGTGGCCATCCTTTTCAGTTAGCTCACACGAGTTCACACGTGTTAATTTTCTCTCTGTGATTTTTGTGCCCTTTCTTCGGATTTTCGATAATGGAGCGTGCAGCTATTGCAGCAGCTAAGTTAAGTACTCAGTATTTACGGTTAGCGAGTTTTTTCCGTCCCCGAGACAGTATTTGCCGTTTTTTAGGTACAAATACGTTCTCGGGGGCTGGAAGCATGGCAGCATGGTCCTGCCGCATGTTTTGGGTTCGTTCTTGGTCTCCCATACCTAGAACATCCCTTATTATTTACGCTCGATTTTGATTACTCCGCGTCGTTAGGTCTACTCAGGTTGTCATACATGTATGTATTTCACCTATGTAGGCTTTTTCTATCCAGACCCTAGTCCAGGTTCTTAGTATCGGCCCCTGACTAGCTTGAGTGGTAGACTCGCCTTCGGGCTAGTCGCACAATCCTGGATTTTTTCTCCTGCTTTTTTACCTTCTTTCTTTCATTTTTATTATATATATTTATATGGTTTTGTCACTGTGAGGTTAGTTAGCGTCTGGCTTAGCCCTAGGTCCCTCGGCTCGTAGAGCCTAGTCTACCGTTGATCAGTTCGGTCGCTTCCACATAGCTTCTCTCTGATCAGTTGGTTTAGCCCTATGGGCCTATATGCTACCGCTTTTCAGTTCAGGTTGCTTACCCGATAGCTTCTCTCTGATCAGTTGGTTGGCCTAGGCTTGGTTACCGTATCTTAGTTTACCGCCTCGTTGGTCACTACGTGATCACGAGTCAGCCAGACGCCTGCCAGTCCCCTCCCCCCTCTCCCGCTCTCCCATAGAGTCGGTGGGGGTGGGTCGGTCTGTCCTTGCTCGCCCCGCATGCCCGAGCCTGGCTCCCCCTCTCCCCTCCACCGGAGGGACCTGGGAGTACCGACAGTCCCTGACTGGTTCGACCTCTCCGCTTCTCGGCTCGGCCGGGTGGTACGTTGTGGGGGGCCCTGGCCTTCCCCCCCTCCGTTACTTCCTTGCCGCTCCGGGCGGGTAGCTCGAGTCTGTATGTCATCTCGCCCTTCCCTCCTTACTAGAGCTCCTCCCTATCGGAGCCCTGGTATCCAGCGGAAGGGTATAGTCCACCGTAGTTGGACCGGAGCATACAGTAGGTCTTTACTAACCGTACCGTATTGCTGAGTTACTACACTCCGCTTCCACTGGACTGTCCGGTTCCATTGCATGACTTGCATGTAGGTTTAAGTTATCTTTAAGTTTATCTTAAGTTTCTTAAACCATCCCTACCCCTCCCTTTCATTTTACCGGTTCTCTCCGGGATTATAGCCTATTCAGGCAATGCAGGGAGGGGTTATGCCCAAATTTTTTTCCGAGCTCCGGCATGTAACGGAGTTCTTTTGTCCTTAGTCTGTAAGTGTTCCCCCCTTTAAGATACTCATGTGTCTTCCCACTTACAGGCCACAACTGTGAGCATCCGGGATGTTCCGCTACACTTCAGGACCCCTGTGGACACGAAGTTTGCCGGTCCCATGCTCCATGCGCGACTCCGCACGGGGGACATCCAGGTCTGGTACCATGAGACGTGTACCATA
This sequence comes from Macrobrachium nipponense, assembly GCF_015104395.2. Lineage (NCBI taxonomy): Eukaryota > Metazoa > Arthropoda > Malacostraca > Decapoda > Palaemonidae > Macrobrachium > Macrobrachium nipponense. The sequence continues at coordinate 129,147,200 of NC_087201.1, forward strand.
TGTTACGATCTGGTGAGCCAGCTTTGGAAGGCGTAAGTATTCCATCTCCGCATGGCTGCTCCGCTTCTTTTAGTACTTAAGTTTACGTTATTTACTTTAACTTAAGGCATCTAGTTTAAGTTATATTCTAAGTTTTAGTTTTAAGTGATTCTTAAATCTAAAATATACCCTCTCTTACAGGCTCCGGCAGTAAGAGATACGGCATTGGCTACCCTGCGGGCCTGGGTCGGAGGTTTTGGCAAGAACGCCGCCAAGGGTCAGCCCTACATACTGGAGAAGCGATTAGCTCTGTTAATCTTTCCCGGAGGCAAGGCGACTGGGTACGTCGACCCGGTAGAGGCGGACCCCTCTATTGCCTTTATCCAACAACAACTGGCGGCCTCCTTAACAGAACAAGACCAGGATATCTCCACGGATGTCGCAACCCTGGATATAAATGTTGAACCTATGGTAGGTATAGACGACCTGTTGGCCGAGGTAATTAATACAGGTACCCAAGGGTCTCCCTTGGGAGTGACTGTTTCTTCTACCCCTGCAACCTCTCCATCCTTCCAAGGCTTTACGGGTGATGAGTTATATACATCTCCAGAGGCTTCGGTTAGACCTAAGATCAAGTCCAAACTATGACCTTGACTAAGACGTCATCGTCTTCGAAGAAAACGTCCTCGTCTTCTTCCTCGCGCAAGTCTCCGGCTCGTAATCCCGGCCCAGACAGGTCTAAAGGGTCTAGCTCCGGCTCAAAGTCCTCAAAGAGTAAACCTAAGGAGAAATCCCGCACCCGGCAGTATCACCAGTTCCACTACCTTTGGTGCCTATTCAGAGTCTCCCCTCCACCTCCGCAGCAGCTCCGGCTTTGGACACCAATGCTGGCCTGTTGCAACAGGTGGGCGACCTAGTGGGCTCCCTTAAGACGAGTATGGAACATATGATATCCCGCCTGTCGGACAGGATCACTTCTCAGGACTATTATAGCCGGTCTAAGAGAAGCCCCTCTTGCCTCTCCCTCAACCTCCAACACTAGCGGATCTCAGCTTCCCCCGCATGACTCGCTGCGGCCCGCTTTCTCCATGAACAATCCTTGGAGAGTAGCATCATACGCCCCCCTTCCAAGATGGTCTCATCTCCATACCGGAGTTTGGAACTCGAAGAATAGAGGACTTCGAGTTCTACCCGGAAGGCCTACAGCCTCCCTTCATAGGCTACGCTAGGCTCACGCCTTCGGCTATGGTTAGGGATGACAGGGTACCAAAGGAGACAGTCCTCTATTCTCGAGACCAGGCTCAGCGAGAATGGCTCAGATGTTTAGGGGACATGGACTGTTCGAACACCAAGATCCAACCATTCAAAAGTCCCTTTACCATTTTCACGATGGACGAGAGTACCCCGCTCCCTTTCCTAACCAAGATAGCTAGGTCGACCATCTCAGCAGCTCAGAAAGGGGAACCCATGCCTCAGTTAAAAGAAGCAGACCCCACATCTCCGTTGCTCCCTTCAATTGGAGAATTGTGGGAAGACTTGCCTAATACTTTCACAGCTGGCAAACTCAAACCTGACTGTGCTATGGAGCAGTTTGGTGAAAAGCTGCCCAGGCTCCCTGATAGTCTTATTCAAGCGGAATTTGACTCGAAAACACGACTAGCCAGGTCAATCAACCTGATGGCTATGTCTGAGGTAGCAACCATGGCTTATGGTTCAGAACCAATTTTTAAGCTTATGACCAAAGCCCTGACTCAAACGGTGCAGTCAGATATGTTCGAGTTTGCCACTGCCAGAACGAATTGTAGGAAGCATGTCCTGCTAGAGGCAACCATTCGTCATGAACCGAATAGGTTACTCTCTTCTAACATCTGGGGCGCAGATCTCTTCCCAGAGGCTATGGTAAAGGAAGTCCAGCAGAGGCTACGAGGTTGAACCAGAGCCTTAAGGACCGTTGGGGTCTTACGGCTAGGAGAAGGCAAGACCTGACACCAAAAAGGTAAGGGGCAAAGGAAACCCAGACGTTTCCAGCCTTACCAAAAGAAGCAACCGCGCCTTCCTCAACAAGTTCCTACAGTGCCGTTAGTGCAGACAGCCCAGCCCTCCACGTCTAAAGGTCAATCACAGCCTATTTATGTGATATCCCCTCAGCCCTCAGCCCTCCACCTCATACGCATCTCTCCAGCTTACAATCAAGCCTTCGAGAGTCAAGCTTCTCAGAAGTATGACCGCTCGAACAAGGGAGGCAGAGGTAAGCGGTCCTTTCGTGGGAGAGGATCGGGGAGGCCCCTTCAATAGGGGAAAGCACTTCAGAGGAGGTCGAGGGTTACCAGAACCAATGAAGAACTTCAGGTAGGAGGGAGGCTGTTTCACTTTCGCCCACCGGTGGAACTTCAGCCAGTGGGCTCAGAGCATAGTGTCAAAAGGGCTGGGTTGGAGCTGGTTGAACGAACCCACCTCCAGCCAGACCTTTCCGTCAACTTCCTTCCAAGGAATTGACAGAGTACGCAGAGGACCTCCTTCAGAAAGGAGCTATAGTCAAAGTCAAAAGGTTTAAAATTTCAAGGTCGCTTGTTCAGCGTTCCAAAGAAAGCTCAAACAAAGAAGGGTAATCTTAGACTTGCCCCGCTTAAACTTAGCCATCCGCTGCGACAAGTTCAAGATGCTCACGATCTCACAGGTGCGGACCTTACTTCCCCGTGGGGCCGTCACCACCTCTATCGATCTTACAGACGCCTACTATCATATCCCTATTGCAAGACACTTCCGTCCGTATCTGGGATTCAAGATAGGAGATCAGACGTTCTCCTTCAAGGTAGTCCCCGTTCGGGCTCAACGTGGCACCCAGGTGTTCACGAAGCTAGCGGAAGTAGTAGTGCAACAGCTCAGAGCTCAAGGGATTATGGTAGTAGCGTATCTCGACGATTGGTTGATCTGGGGCCCCATCAGTCGAAGAATGCAAACAAGGCCACACTGAAAGTGATCCAATTCCTAGAATATCTAGGATTCAAGATAAACAGATCCAAATCAAGACTCACTCCAGAGTCAAACTTTCAGTGGCTAGGCATTCAATGGAATCTATCCTCACACACTCGTCGATTCCATCCACCAAAAGGAAAGAAATAGCGAAGTCAGTCAAGCAATTTCTAAGTCACAAACTAGCATCCAGGAGAGCTCAGGAAAGGATCCTCGGCTCTCTCCAGTTTGCTTCAGTACGAACATCTTAATGAAAGCCAAACTAAAAGATCTAACCAGGATCTGGCGCTCACGAGCAAATGTCAGGTCCAGGGACAAGCTATCCTCAGTGCCTCTGATTCTAAAGAACCGGCTTCGGCCGTGGGCAAAGTCAAAGAATCTGTCAGTGTCAGTTCCTCTTCAGTCCCTTACCTCCACCAGGGATCACCATCCACACAGCGCGTCCTTAAGCGGCTGGGGATGGTACTCCCAAGTCAAAAAGGTTCAAGGAATTTGGTCACCCCAGTTCCGTCAGTTCCATATAAACGTACTGGAGGCAATGGCAGTTTTCTTGACTCTGAAAAGATTACGCCCACCAAGGTACTCCCACATAAAGCTAGTCTTGGACAGCGCAGTGGTAGTACATTGCCATAAACAGAGGAGGCTCCAAGTCGCGTCATCTAAACCACGTCATGATAGCCATCTTTCTCCCTGGCAGACAAATTCAGTTGGCATCTTTCCTCCACCCACATAGCTGGAGTGAGAAACGTCATAGCAGACGCCCTATCCCGATCAGTACCCTAGAGTCGGAATGGTCTCTAGACGAGGAGTTCGTTCCAATGGATCCTTCAAAGAGTCCCAGGGCTACAGGTGGATCTCTTCGCATCACAAGCAAACCACAAACTACCGTGTTATGTAGCCCCCAACCTGGACCCTCTGGCTTACGCCACGGACGCCCTGGCTCTGGACTGGACAACTGGGAGAAGATTTACGTCTTCCCTCCAGTGAATCTCCTTATGAAGGTATTAGACAAACTCAGGACATTCAGGGGTCAAGTGGCTCTAGTAGCCCCAGACTGGCCGAAAAAGAGCAATTGGTACCCCATGATTCTGGAACTGGGCCTTCGTCCCCTTCGGATCCCCAGTCCCAAGCTCTCCCAGTCAGTACAAACGAAGACTGTGTTCGCTTCCTCAGGGATTCTCAAAAACCCTAACTTTATGGATTTCATGAAGTTTGCGGCAAAAAGAGATCGAATATTGACCCTCAGAATATTCTTTTCCTGGAATCCGAGAAAAGGGATTCAACTTTGAGGCAGTATGATGCTGCCGTCAAAAAGTTAGCAATCTTCCCTGAGGGAGTCAGATATCAGATTCATGACAGTTAATTCTGCTATATCCTTTTTCAGATCTTTATTTGAAAAGGGTTTAGCAGCTAGCACTATTACGACAAACAAGTCAGCATTGAAAGATATTTCAATTTGGATTTAACATAGACTGACAGATACCTATTTCTCGTCTATTCCTAAGCATGTGCTAGACTTAGGCCCTCTGTCAGGCCTACGTCAGTTTCATGGTTCTTAACGATGTTCTAAAACTGGCTTCCGAAACCGATAATGACACATGCTCGTTTATGATGCTCCTAAGGAAAAACTCTGTTTTTATTAAGCCTAGCTTCAGGAGCAAGAATTTCAGAACTGTCGGCTTATCCAGAGATCCGGATCATGTTCAATTCCTTCCCACAGGGGAAGTGCTACTTTCTCCGGAACGTATTTTTTAGCAAAGAATGAAGATCCTTTGA
>NC_087201.1:129157427-129159927 GCF_015104395.2 Macrobrachium nipponense
TTCGGATGAGTTAAAGTTGGCCGAATGTCAAAATTTTTATATATATTTTTTTTAAAGGCAAATATTGCGAAAATGAGAAAAGCTACAACCTTCAAATATTTTTTTGTATTCTTCATGAATTTGTGCACATTTTCATATATGAAACTCTATAAAACACCTAATATGAAAAGGAGTAAATATTAGGAGAATGCGACGTACGAATTTTGGAGATTTGCGACCGCGAATCGGCGCTCGGAGGGAAAGAAAGTTTTTTTTTTAAATTCACCATAAATCTAAATATTGTGCTAGACACTTCAAATTTGTTTCAAAATGAAGATAAATGACTGTATATTACTAGATTGTAAGAGTTTTAGCTTACAATTGCGTTTTCGACTATTTTCGGGTAGAGTCAAGTTGACCGAATGTGGTTTTTTTTCTATTTACAGTGGGGCCCCCGTATTCGCGTCCTCCGGATTTGCGGACTCACACATTCGCGGATTTCTCTCGGGAACGTTTCCCCACATTATTCGCAGAAAATTCGCGCATTCGCGGTATTTTTCTATGAGAAATATCCACAAATTCCTGGGGTTTTTTTTATCAATTTCATCATAAAATGCACTTTTTGTGATAAAACTATTAAAAAAACCATGTATGAAAATTTTTAGTGGTTTTTCTTGAGTTTTAACTAACAAAATAGGCTGTTTTTAGCGTTTTTATAGGGGTTCCAAACATTCGCGGGTTCTAACTATTCACGGGGGGGTCTGGTACGCATCCCCCGCGAATACGAGGGGACCACTGTATCGTGATTTATATGCAAATGTTTCAAAAAAGAGAAAAGCTACAACCTTCAATCATTTTCAGTTGTATTCTACATAAAATTGTGCACATTTTCATATATAAAACTTTATGTAACGGCTAATTTTAAATGGTGCAAACATTTCGACAATCGCACAAAAAAATTTCTGATTTTTTTGGAAGAGTTACCGCGCGGACGTAAGGAAAATGTTTTTTTTTTCATAAATTCACCATATATCGAAATATTGTGCTAAAGACTTCCAATTCGTTGCAAAATGAAGGTAAATGAATGAATATTACTAGAAAATAAGAGTTTTAGCTTACAATTGCGTTTTTCGACCATTTCGGTAGAGTCAAAGTTGACCGAAGGTTGAAATTTTGGCACTTATCGTTATTTATATGAAAATATTTCAAAACTGATAAAAGCTACAACCATAGGTTGTTTTTAGTTGTATTGTGCATGAAATTGCGCACATTTCCATATATAAAACTATATGTAACGGCAAATTTAAAATGGTGCAAACATTAGGACAATCCCACGAAAAAAATTTCTCGGTAGATTTACCGCGAGGACGTAAGGAAAAAGTTTTTTCATAAATTCACCATAAATCGAAATACTGTGGTAGAGACGTCCAATTTGTTGCAAAATGAAGGCAAATGATTGAATATTACTAAAATATAAGAGTTTTAGCTTACAATTGCGTTTTTTTACCATTTCAGTAGAGTCAAAGTTGACCGAAGGTTGAAATTTTGGCACTTATCGTTATTTATATGAAAGTATTTCAAAACTGATAAAAGCTACAATCATGAGTATTTTTTTTGTTGTATTCTACATGAAATTGCGCACATTTTAATATATAATACTCCATGTAACGGATAATTTAAAATGGTGCAAAAATTATGTCAAAGTGACGAAATAATTTTTGAGATGTGTCACTGATACTTTTTAGTGCAATAAGAAAGAAATTCGCGCTTGCGCGTCTGTGTAACGATTGTAAACAAAACAACGCCTTGATCCGTGAACTCCCAGCATCCCCCAAGGCGCGTGATTCAAAAGTTTTCAGCTGGTAGGCTTATAAGTATTTTTCCGCGAATTTAAAAAAAAAACTTTTTTGAGTCGACATATAATACGTCCAATCGGCATACGGGAGACATTTTGACTCGACGTTTAATAGGTCCAATCGGCATAAGAGGGTTAACAAGAAAATAGAAAAGCCATATAAAATTAATTCACTAAACACAGCCATTCTTTTTAACATTGTATTACTATATTATTATTTCTGGTGAAAATTATGGCTGATTCAGCTGCATTCATCTCATACAGGTCTTTCTCAAGTCTCTGTATTGTTGACTTTTCAGTATTGCGAAGGTTGGAGTTGGACTGATGCTGTTGGTAGTCCTACAGTGCTTCATACCAGTGCAGTCTTCCCCCTATTCTCAGGGGATGCTTACCTGACCCCCCACGAATAGCTAGATTCCGCAAATAGTTGAAACCCCTATAAAAATGCTTAAAACTCCCTATTTTTGTTAGTTAAAACTCAAGAAAACCCACTAAAAACTTTTATACCTGTTTTTTTTTAATAATTTTATCACTAAAAGTGCATTTTATGATGAAATTGATAAATAAACAGGAATTTGTGGATATTTCTCGTAGTAAAATACCACAAATAGGTGAATATTATGCGAATAAGGGGGGTGTATGTTCCAGGGAGAAATCCGCAAAAAT
>NC_087201.1:129164927-129286183 GCF_015104395.2 Macrobrachium nipponense
TTATATAATTATATATATATAATATCTATAATATACAATATACACATATAACCCAATATACATACATCCATACATACATACATACATATATATATATACAGGGGGTCCTCGAGTTACGACGTTGATCCGTTCTTACGATGCGTCGTAACACGATTTTCAGCGTAAGTCGGAATATTGAAAAATACCACATGATTTAATGTAAATACCTATCAATAACAACGAGAGAACAATTCCTTACCTTTATTAGTTTGATTGGCTTGCACACTGAAGAGGAAGCTGCGGTGCTGGAGAGACTGGGGGAGGTTAGTGAAGAGAAAAAGAACCTCAGAAGTTGCTGGAGATGCTGAGGCAGATGATTCTTGAGGTGAGGCAGAACATACTAGTACTGGAGATGCTGAGGCAGGTGATTCTTGAGGTGAGGCAGAACATACTACTGGAGATGTTGGGGCAGGTGAGTCTTTAGGTGAGGCAGAACCTACAGAAGGTGCTGGAGATCAGAAGGTGACTGGGCAGGTGAGTCTGGGTTAGCAGAACATTCAGAAGGTGCTGGAGATTGTGGGGCAGGCGAGTCTGGATTAGCAGAGGCAGCTGAGGTAGAGGGTACAGGATCTCCTGCAGGCCTCTCTACCTTCTTAAAATACTGCTCCAGGTTAGTCTGAACAGAGAGCGACCTCTTTTCATCCAAGATCTCCTTGTAACACTGCATCAAATCCATGACGCCTCTGGAAACCCTAGTGAAACCTGTCCAAGTTGGGATCCTGAGCCTCAAAAGTTGACAACGCTTGCTGCAACTCTGCAAAACCTCTTATCAAGTCCTGCTTGTGAAAGCCTTAGGCTCTGGGGTGGGTGCTTCTTCTTCTTCCTCTATTATCTGCTTCTCCAGTTGTATCAGGTCCTCAGCAGATAACTCCTCGCCATGAGACTCCAGCAGCTCTGTAACATCATCAACCTCCATCTCCAAATTGATTTCCTTACTCAGGGCAACAACGTTCTTGACAACTAGCTGAACTGTGTCCTCAAACCCATGGAAATCATTCACAAATTGAGGACAAATTTTCTTCCAGACACCATTCATGTTTGTTTGCTTAACCTCCTCCCAGGAATTAGCAATGTTCTTTACAGCATCAAGGATGTTGTAGGATTTCCAAAAGTCCTTCAGAGTCAAGTCCTTCTTGGTTTCAGTTGCCTGTAAAGCCATAGCAATTGTCCTTCGTAGGTAGTAGGCCTTGAACGAAGCAATCACTCCTTGGTCCATAGGCTGTAAAAGGGCCGTGGTATTAGGTGGAAGGTAAACCACCTTGACATTAGGGTTGAAGTCTCCAGCTGGGCAGGGTGTCCAGGGGCATTGTCCAGCACTAGCAACACCTTAAAGGGGATACCCTTGGAGGCGCAATACCGCTCCACACTTGGAACAAAATGGTTTACGAACCAGTCCTCAAACACTGCAAGTGTCACCCATGCCTTCTTGTTGGACTTCCAAATTACTGGTAGTTGACCCTTCCAAATGCCCTTGAGTGCCCTTGGATTTTCAGCCTGATACACCAACAAGGGCTTCAGTTTGAAGTCGCCAGCAGCATTACCCCCACCAAGAAGTAAAGTTAGCCTCTCCTTGCTGGCTTTATGACCGGGTGCTGACTTCTCCTCCTTGGCGATGTAAGTGCGGTTAGGCATACGTTTCCAAAACAAACCTGTCTCGTCTACGTTAAACACTTGCTGAGCAGAATAACCCCCCTCCTTAATTATCTCAGACAACGCTTTAGGAAATTCACTCGCTGCTTTCTCATCCCCACTAGCAGCTTCACCTTGCAATTTAAGGTTATGGTAATTGGCCCGAGCCTTAAATCGCATAAACCAACCCCTACTAGCCACAAACTCTTCACTTTCACTTCCCTCCCCCTTTTCTTTTTTCAACGCTTCAAACAATCTTTTCGCCTTCTCCTGAATCACCATAAGGCTGACTGGGATACGCCGTTGATTTTGGTCTTCCAACCAAAGCACCAATAACCTTTCCATTTCAATTATTAGACCACTACGCTGCTTAGTTATCACTGTCGCTTTCATAGGAGCAGATCCTTTCACATGTTCAACGATGCGCTCTTTATCTTTGATAATGGTAGCAACGGTCGAACGGCTAAGGCCAAGCGAGCGGCCAATGTTTGTTGGCGTTTCTCCCTTCTCAGATCGCTTTATAATGTCCACTTTAATTTCCATGGTGATGGCCTTTCGTTTCTTCGATGCACTACCATCAGAAGAGTCCGCCTTGTGCTTGGGAGCCATAACAAAGAGCAAAAAGTTACAAAAACGATACAACACGAGGGAGAGAGAGGCAGTGTAAACAACCAAAATGGCGTATGGGCGAGGAATGAGCGTAGCGAAGCGACGCCGTCCTCTCCCCCACAAAGCGTATTCTTCCGCCGTGCGCCCGGAACTAGTTCGCGTTTGTTTACATTGCTTACGACGCTAAACCGCGTAAGACGGAACGACGCAAAATATTATTTTTTATATTTTTATGGGGGCGCGTTCTTAACCACGAAACATCGTAAGTCGAGACCAGCGTAACCCGAGGACTTACTGTATATATATATATATATATATATATATATTATATATATATATATATATATATATATATATATATATATATTATATATCTATATCTATATATATATATATATATATATATAATATATATATATATATATATACAGGCTGTCCCCGGGTTACGACGGGGGTTCCGTTCTTAAGATGCGTCGCAACCCGAAAATCGACGTAAGCCGGAACGACGTTGGAAAAATGTCTTAAACTAATAAAAAGCTATAAAAACCTTACTTGTAATCCTTTGGTTACACTACATGTTGTTTCCTGTAGTTTTATGTACAACCTGAAGTTATTTTCATAAAAAATACTGGTTCTTGGGAATGGTAAAAAACTATTGTAATCCTATGGTGACACTACATTCTTGAAGTTTTATGTACAACCTGGAGTGATTTTGCCAAATCTTGAGGGCTACAAGAACAGTTGATTACTATTTACGTATCATATAGACTAATTAAAGTAAACGTATCTTTAAATAGGCTTATATATTAGTATCAACAAAACATTTACTGGCATGAGTCAGAGGCCGTTTAAGTGAAACGAACACTTCCTCTGATCCTATCTGTTCAGAAAATAAACGTTACGTCAATCCCCAAGACCATTGTTGCCAAGATGCCTCTCTTTCTCTCTCCTCTCTCTCTCTCTCTCTCTCTCTCTCTCTCTCTCTCTCTCTGATCAAATTACACTGGAACCTTGACATACGATTGCCCTAATATACGAATGTTTTGAGATACAACAGAAAATTTGCAAAAATATATGCTTTGATATACAACAAAATATTTGAGATACAATTTTGCGATGAGTGATAGTTGTATAGGCGACCGATAAATGGCGTTCAGTCTGTTTGTTTGTTGGTGCTGCATCGTTAACACGTCGTTGTTTAGTTCGTTGTATTTGTGCCTATTTTTCGTGTTATTTTGTCTATTTTATTATTAACCATGGGTCCCAAAGCTAAAGACAAAGCAGGTGATAAGAAAAAACCCAAGAAAATGATTTCGATGGAAGCAAAACATGAAATTATAGCAAAGCATGAACATGGCGTTCGTATCGTCGATTTGGCAAACGAGTATGGTCGAAATCCTTCCAAAGGCATCACCATTATTTCTAAACTACGAACTGATTAAAAAATAAATAAAAATTAGTTTAGCAATATTATTTCATTTGTGTTTATTACGTAGTTATTAGTGTACATACGTAAATAAAAAGAGAACATCGTTCCCTGCCACCCTTCCCTACCTCCTCCCCCTGCTGGCCTCACGTCATCTTTCGTTGTGGTAAGTAAAATTCCTTTCTTTTTTTTATTGATTTTATTAACATTTATTATCATTTATCACATTGCTATGTTATTTTATCATTATGTGTGTTATTACTCGTTTATTTGTGTATAAATTGTGTATATCATATGTAATTTAGCTGTGTTTAGGTGTGGTTTCATAGCGCTAGAATGGATTAATACATATTACATAATTTTAAATGAGAAAAAATGCTTTGTGATACAACTGTTTTGATATACGACGATGGTAACGGAACAAATTAAATTCGTATGTCAAGGTTCCAGTGTACTGGATAATGTCTCTCTTTGGATACTTCGATTTTGCCAAATCTTGAGGGCTACAAGAACAGTTGATTACTATTTACGTATCATATAGACTAATTAAAGTAAACGTATCTTTAAATAGGCTTATATTATTAGTATCAACAAAACATTTACTGGCATGAGTCAGAGGCCGTTTAATGAAATGAACACTTCTCTGTCCTATCTGTTCAGAAAATAAACGTTACGTCAATCCCCAAGACCATTGGCAAATTATCTCATTTTGCCAAGACGCCGCCTCTCTCTCTTCCCCCCCTCCTCTCCTCAACCCCCCCCCTCTCCTCTCTCTCTCTGCTTCTCTCGCTCTCTCTCTCTCTCTCTATCTCTCTCTCTCTCTCTCTCTCTCAAATTACTGGATAATGTCTCTCTTTGGATACTTGGCATTTGCGTTGTAATCTAACCAGAAACTTCGTTTTGTTATTATTACTGGAAACGCAATTATTTTTTCATTATTTGCGCTTTTGGACTGTTATAAACTTTGCGCATCGCAAGCTAGTATGTATTCATTCGCTCGGAAACTAGTTCCGCATATGAGGCGTCCCTAAAAAACATAGAAAAATACGACATAAAAAGTGTCGAAAATCATCATAACCTCAAAATTTTTGTTGTAATCTAACCAGGAACTTATTTTTATTAATATACTGTGCTAATCTATAAAGGATTTTTATCATAGTATGCGTCTTTTAAAAGCGTCATTAACTCAGAGCGTCGGAAGACGCCTCTCTCTCTCTCTCTCTCTCTCTCTCTCTTCTCTCTCTCTCTTCTCTCTCTCTCTCGTCTCTCTTCTCTCTTTCTCCCTCTCTCTCTCTCTTCTCTCTCTCTCTGATCAAATTACTGGATAATGTCTCTCTTTGGATACTTGGCATTTGCGTTGTAATCTAACCAGAAACTTCGTTTTGTTATTATACTGGAAACGCAATTATTTTTTCATTATTTGCGCTTTGGACTGTTATAAACTTTGCGCATCGCAAGCTAGTATGTATTCATTCACTCGGAAACTAGTTCCGCATATGAGGCGTCCACCTAAAAAACATAGAAAAATACGACATAAAAAGTGTCGAAAATCATCATAACCTCAAAATTTTTGTTGTAATTTAACCAGAAACTTATTTTTATTAATATACTGTGCTAAACTATAAAGGATTTTTATCATAGTATAAGTTTTTTAAAAGCGTCGTTAACTTGGAGTGTCGGAAGCGTCAGCGTCGTAACATCGGAACAAACGTCGTAACCCAGGGCGGATTTTTCAATGAATATTTAAGAAAAAGCGTCGTAACCTCGGAACGTCGTAAGCCAGAGCCGTCGTAACCCGGGGACCTACTGTGTGTGTGTATATATATATATATATATATATATATATATATAGATATATATAGATATATGTATATAGATATATAGATATATAGATATATATAGATATATATACAGGCGGCCCTCGGTTAGCGGCAGGGGTTCCGTTCCTGGCCACCGACGCCAAGCGATTTTCGACGTTGAGCGATTTTAAAGCCTACGGCCGCCGCACACCTTCTTTCGAAACTCTAGACCAGTCAAAGGCGCCGTAATCCCACAACGGCGCAATAAGTAAAACTATATTTATGCAGTATAGTACTATAGAATTTACTGTACAGTACATGTGGGTGTCTAGAGTATGTAAAGATATAATAAAGTTTATACAGTGTACAGGTAGCTGTAGTGTTCAGGTTATGATCATTAGTCTTATGATAGTCCGATTTTATGAGAGATCAAATTACAATGGCCTAACTTTATCCATCTTCTAGTTACATAAGTTCAATAACAGCAAAAGAGAATGATGAAAGTGTGGTTTTAACGTTATACTCGTTGCGTGAACATGTACAACCATGAACAACCGAACGAGAAACGACTTTTTTTTTTCTAAGTACAACCGAACTGGATAACATCTGTTTGGCTTGTATTTCGATCATCGTACTACAGTGCAACATTGCCGTATTTGTTATAAATGGCGTTATGTATAGAATAGAACTGAGATATCTTAATGTAATAACTTTATTCGCTATAGATCAGAGATCAATATAGATTAAAGATCAACCGCGAAATATACCGTTAAATTTAACCCTAGTTATAACTGAAGCTGAGAAAACTGTTCAAGCTGCTAATGACTATTATCGTACATCGGCAACAAGGATAAAACGTCTGCCATCACACACAACTGTAGATAAAATTGGGATAAAATCATTTTAATCAAAACTACTGTGCTTGAAAGAACACATTTTACTGTTGGTTTCACGCCGATATAAGATAAATAACGTAAAGTTCGTATTACGATGATATAAAGGATTATTGCGAACGGAATCACGTAATTTTTTACGCAATAAACATGCCGCCAACGTAATCTGTTAACGAAAAAAATAGTAGTTCACATTCACAATGAGACATATTCAATAAATATTTCCACCTAAAAACACGCTGTATAAGGAAAAATAACTTTGTCTCATATAAGTCAAGTATATAGATATTCGTTTATGCTAACTAGAAGCAAGAGCATTCGCTCAGAATTGCGTTATGGTGAAACAAACTTGTATTCATCAGATGATTTCAAACCACAACATTGGCCGCTCCGCGGAATACGGGCTTAAGTTTGCCGTAGTATTTTAAAATACAATAATATGAGAATACATACAATATTCTTGGATACAGTGAAATAATGTATAATTTTTTAAAGGATTTATGGAAAAGATGCATAATTAATAAAATAACACAATGCATTTTTCGGAACTGGCGGACAAGAACGAACATGAAAAACCATCCCCTGACAACGTGGAGCGTAGTTACAAAGGCTCCCTTAATTTGTATCTTATTTCTGTACAAAAATGAAAATGCCTTTACGTAATATATTTTCATACACATTTTAAACATAAAAGCATAAACATTTGAAAAATCGACACATCGATCGCTAAATTTGCACTCATTTTATCTCGATATTTTCGGAAGAGCGGCAGACGGCGGCATACAAGAACGAACTTGAAAAAAAACAACGTAGTTGATAACTTGAAGGGGAGTTTCAAAAGCTGCCTGTTTATCATATTTCTGCACAGAAATAAAAATACCCTATTCGTAATACATTTTCATACACATTTTAAACATAAAAGCATAAACATTTATAAAATCGACACATCGATCGCTAATTTGCACTTCTTTTTTTTAAATCGATATTTTTGGAAGAGCGGCAGGCGGCGGCTTACAAGAAAGAACATGAAAAAATATCGTATTTGATAACGTGAAGGGCAGTTTCAAAAGCTGCCTTTGTATCATATTTCTGTACAGAAATAAAAATGCCTTTCACGTAATACATTTTCATACACATTTTAAACAAAAGCATGAACATTTATGAATCGACACATCCATAGCTAAATTTGCACTTATGTAACTCGATATTTTCGGCATAGAACAGCGTCAGAGGCATATATTTTACCCTAATACCTACGTAATAACTCTCCATAAAATCTGTTAATATAATTTGCATAACCTTTATGGTCTGAACGGCATTTCTACAAATGTATGGACTCGTTAGACAACGGCGCTAGCGGCGCTGTTAACTGAAATTTGTGCCGTAAAGATACCTTTAAAATGGCTTATTTTTTTAATGAATATTTTTGACGACCGCCGTAAAACCGATTCGCCGTTGAGTGATTGCGCCGTTAACCGCGGGCCGCCCTTGTGTATACTATAATATTATATATATATATATATATATATCTATATATATAATATATATATATATATATATATATATATAGTATTATATATATATATATATATAATATACATATATTATATATATATATATATATTATAATGTTATTTATATATATATGTATATATATATATATATATATCTATATATATATATACATATATATATATATATATATATATATATATATATATATATATATATATATATATATGCCCAGAATGAAGTTAAAAACAAACTACTGTGGTTGCATACAGTTACAACAAAAGAGGGAGTAAAAAATAAAAAATAATCATACAGACAGAGTAAAAAACAGCTTGACAAGACCACCAGGCAATAAACTGTGTGGATGATGTTTGGGAGTTTATCGGAGGTATGGTCAATTAGATAATTATAGATTCCAGTATTGTTAAATCATTTTCATCTTTCACCTGTCGTATTATTGAGAAGTTTTTATTGTCTATAAAAGTTTTACATATTCTGGGACAGTCTAATATTAGAAACCATTCAAAATTATGAAATATTGGCATATAGAGTGGTCCCCCCGTATTCGCGAGGGATGTGTACCAGACCACCCCTCCCCCCCGTGAATAGTTGGAACCTCTATAAAAACTCTAAAAACAGCCTATTTTGTTCGTTAAAACCCAATAAAAACCCACTAAAAATCTTTATACTTGGCTTTTTTAATAGTTTCATCACAAAAAGTGCATTTGATGATGAAAAATTACTGTGAATGTGCGAATTTTCCGCGAATAATGTGGGAAAATGTTCCTGAGAGAAATCCGCGAATGTATGAGTCCGCAAATCCAGAGAACGCGAATACGGGAGGTCCACTGTATATGATTATAATAAAACACATATGGACAGTGCCTTTCCCTGATCCCTTCCTTGAATTGTTCTTTGAGCTGTTGCTCTGGTAGTTGGAGGTATAGACAAATTAGTAAATTATACCCAATAACATAAGGCAAAAATGACATTTGTATTTTTCATAGCTAATAAACCTGAGGTCTTAACAATAGGATAATCTTTTAGTGCCAGCTGGAAACCGGTTAAAAAACAATCTTGATAAAAATAAGACATAGTACATACAACTACTTACAGCTCCTGAACCTCCAGCCACAGTTTCATAATAACCAACAGTGTTGTCTCCAAATGTTATGTTGTTCATACAGCCTTGAGAAGCAGCACAGGCCCCAAACGCTTTCAAAATTACATCTACCACTCTCTGTGAAGTTTGTACATTACCACCAACAACAGCTGCATCTTCTGATGGGTCCAAAAGACATCCAGCTGGGATTTTGATTTGAACTGGATTTAGACATCCCTGGAATGAAAATTTGTTGTACAATTTTGATGAAACTGATGGATAATGGTCTCAAGGTATGCAATAAAACAAATACACAACTTCTGTAATATGAGCCTTTTGTAAGACTACACCTGTTGTGCCAGAAAACAATTATCTGAAGCAGAATGAGTAACATACTCCACTATTTAAAGAAACAGGTATTGGCTTTTTTATTAGAATAAATTGTCAAAATGTGCTTTTTGATATGCTTCCAAGGATTAAGATTTCTCTAACACTAAAATAATACATCAAATATGACAAATTTTAATTCAAATTATATTTTTCATAACTAACAAACCTGTGGTCTTAATGTAAGGGGAAAATTCTCTGGTGCCTGCTGGAATCCAGTTAAAAATAAAAATAAAAGTTTTTCTTTGGTGCCAAAGGAAGTGAGCCAAGATGGTGGAAAAGAGGAGGGCACAGCCAACCTGCCTTATCCCATCCCAGCTACAACAGTTCCTCTTTGACTGCCTTCACAGCAGGTCATGCTGTTGCCCTCTCTGCCAAGAAGCTGGTTGTTTTTGTCTCTTCCTGCACCATAACACCTTAGCATTCGGTTTTTCATTCTACTTGTAGCAGGTGTAGATCTAAAGACTGTAGCGTAAGTAACCCATGTTCAGAGTGTGTTGTGTGTGGAAAAATTTTAGTAGAAAGAGGAGGTATGAGGGGAAATCAGCAATGCCATGTTGGAAAGGCTTTTGTGTCTCCAACTGACCATTTCTGTGATGTCATCTCATCTTACAATGGCTCTCCCCTTGCCGGCTTTCATAGCGACAGTTTCGATGCCTTCTCAGCTGTCAGTGACATACCGCTCCCTGCTACGTGCCATTTCAATCAACTTCCATCCATGTCCCTTCTACATCTACACCTTCCTCTTTGGAGTCTCGTTCCTCTTCTCCTGCAGCTTTCTTAGTTCAAATCACGCCTGTGCCGAACCCGCTCATGCTTCTTCTAGAGCTACTACAAGCCCTCACACTACCTCTTAGATCCGTTCTTCCGTCAAGGAACACATATGTGTTCCTTCTACTATGTCCAACATTCCATGCCCAGTTCCTGACTCCCATGCTACCATACTTATGGACAAAGTTACTATTAGGATCCCCCAAGGAAGGACAACAAGGCCCCAATCAATAAGTCACAAATGTAGAATCCCTCTTGGGACTGAGACTGTTCTCCTTGGTCTTCTAGATCATCAGCTGTGTCTCATGTATTGAGAGCCCTTCATGGTTGCGTAACCTTCCAAGGCCTTCATCTTCACGTCATCATCCGTGTTCACATCGTTCCCCTAGATGAGACTGTGATCCGTGTTCTTATTCACATGGCCATGGCTGAGCTTCATGTAACATGAATCCTGCTTGGCCTTGTAATGAATCACAACACTCATCTCCTCACGATCAGTACTCTTGTTCACGTGTCTGTGACAGTGATACACGCTCTTGCTCACACAACTGTTACCCGTCTTCATGTAACAGAAGTCCTGCATAGCCTCATAAACAATCACGACGTTCATCTTCTCATTGTAATTCTCGTTCCCATTCCTGTGGACTGGATCGAGATCAAGACAAAGTTCCGTCTCACACTTTAGATCTACAGGCCCCCAAGAATGCCTAGGCCCCGAACAAGCCTACACTCCAGTGATAAGTTAGGACATTTTGACTTCCCGATTTAGCTGACAGGGCAGAGCACAATTCTTGTGGCCAGTAGGATGCAGACCATCAGGAATTTTTTACTACCTATGCTGAGGTCGATATCATTTGTGAGTGTAACGAATTAGCAGAGGAGATTGTGGCAACCAATTTGGATTCAAGTTCAGTTATTGAGACCTTGCTAGGTCTTAAGAAAGAGGTGAAGACATCTCTCTACAGTTGCCATGCTCTGAACATGCTGGCAGCATTCGCAACCAAGTGAATTCTCTTATCTCTGGATGGGACAATTCACTGCATTCCGGTAGGTCTTCTACCCCCACCTCTTCCCCAGCATAAACAGTTTTGTGCAATCCCCATGGTTGCATTGCAACCTCAACAAGTTGATCCAGATCTCATTCATCTGGGCCCAGGGATATCTTTAGACCAAATCAAAGCGAAGGGCTCATCCTTCACCTTTCAGGAAGCTGCTACCTTGAAGTCAACTGCTTCATTGGCTTTCCAGGCTGTTTCATGGCTTGACCTATGGTCAACAACAGTAGCAAAGATCTTTTCCACTGCCAAGGGCAACTCTGAAGACAATGTGCCCTTCATTAGGTTGTTGCAGTGTGGCGGGAAGACCATCTCTTACTTGACCCACTTAACTTTAGGGGGAATCTTCATGTCAACAGAAACATTCCTCTACGAGAGAAGATATCAGGTTCATTTTCTCCAAGTGAAGTATAAATTAGACACTTCAGTGGCCACCCCCCCCCCCCCCACCTTTTTATGCATTTCACATTCCTGCGGTCCACTTTGTCACGGATTTTTGTGAAACACATTACATATTCACTTTTCCACAAGGAACTTTCACTAATTTGCAGATTTTTTCTTTTGACCATATCTCTAAAATTATTACTAATTTGCTTTTATTTTTTTTGTAAAGTAGCACTATTTATTCACTAATTACTGTTTTCTTTCATATTGTGTATGTGACTAAATACTGAATTTTATGATAAAAATGATTTACAGCATATTTATAAGTAGTTATGCAACTGTTAAGCTCATTCCAAGTTGGGCCCTATACTGAGCTCTCTCTCTCTCTCTCTCTCTCTCTCTCTCTCTCTCTCTCTCTCTCTCTCTCTCAGGGTAATGTAAGATGTATTTGAATTGATAAAGCTGTAAAGATTTTTGGTGATAGAGCATATTGTAAAATATTTAAAATATTTACTAATTATTTTCATTTTATGTTCCAGTAAAAGCAGACTGAAAAATAAAATAAAAATAATTAGCAAATATTTTAAAGTGTACAATATGCTTTATCACAAAAAAGTTTACAGTAATAAAGTTTACAGTAATATCATTTTAACCCTTAAACGCCGAAGCAGTAAAAAAAAAAATGTCTCCCGTGTGCCGGAGGTGTTTCAGAGTGAGCGCGGAAGCAGAAAAAATATTTTTTTCAAAAAATCACAGCGCGCTTAGTTTTCAAGATTAAGAGTTCATTATTGGCTCCTTTTTTTGTCATTGCCTGAAGTTTAGTATGCAACCATCAGAAATGAAAAAAATTATCATTATCATATATAAATAATGCGATATATGATAGCGCAAAAACAAAATTTCATATATAATTGTATTCAAATCGCGCTGTGCGCAAAATGGTTAAAGGTAACAAGTTACTTTTTTTTCGTTGTAATGTACACTAAATTGCAATCATTTTGGTATATAACACATTGTAAAACGATAAAAGCAACACAAAAATATTATCACAAAATAATGCATGAATTCGTAACGCGCGGATGTAAAACAAATATTTTTTTCAAAAATTCACCATAAATCTAAATATTGACCTAGAGACTTCCAATTTCTTTCAGAATGAAGAAAAATGATTGAATATTACTATACTATAAGAATATTAGCTTACAAATGCAGTTTTCGACCATATCTGAAGAGTTAAAGTTGACCGAATGTCGAATTTTTTTATATATATTTTTTTTAAGTGCAATTATTTCGGAAATAAGAAAAGCTACAACTTTCAAATATTTTTAGTTTTATTCTACATGAAATTGCACACATTTTCATATATAAAACTCTATGAAATGCCTAATATGAAACGGAGCAAATATTCCGAGAATGGGACGTACACATTTTGGAGATTTGTGGCAGAGAATCCGAGCGCGGAGGGAAGGAAAGTTTTTTTTTTTAAATTCACCATAAATTTAAATATTGTGCTAGAGACTTCGAATTTGTTTCAAGATGAAGATAAATGACTGAATATTAATAGACTGTAAGAGTTTTAGCTTACAATTGCGTTTTTCGACCATTTCGGTAGTCAAAGTTGACCGAACGTGGTTTTTTTCTTAATTTATCGTGATTTATATGCAAATATTTCAAAATGAGAAAACAAAAGCTACAACCTTCAATTATTTGTTGTTGTATTCTACAGTGAAATTGCGCACATTTTCATATATAAAACATTATGTAACGGCAAATTTGTAAAATGGTGCAAACATTACCACAATCGCACATATGATTTTTTCGGAAGAGTTACCGCGCGGACGTAAAGAAAATGTTTTTTTTTTTCATAAATTCACCATAAATCGAAATATTGTGCTAGAGACTTCCAATTTGTTGCAAAATGAAGGTAAATCCTTGAATATTACTAGAATATAAGCGTTTTAGCTTACAATTGCGTTTTTCGACCATTTCGGTAGAGTCAAAGTTGACCGAAGGTTGAAAATTTGTCACTTATCATTTTTTATATGAAAATCTTTCAAAATTGATAAAAGCCACAACCATGGGTTGTTTTTAGTTGTATTGTGCATGAAATTGCGCACATTTTCATATATAAAACTTTATGTAACGGCAAATTTAAAATGGTGCAAACATTACCACAATCGCATGTATGATTTTTTTCGGAAGAGTTACCGCGCGGACGTAAGGAAAAAGTTTTTTCATAAATTCACCATAAATCGAAATATTGTGCTAGAGACTTCCAATTAGTTGCAAAATTAAGGTAAATGATTGAATATTACTAAAATATAAGAGTTTTAGCTTACAATTGCGTTTTTCGACCATTTCGGTAGAGTCAAAGTTGACCGAAGGTTGAAATTTTGGCACTTATCGTAATTATAGAAAATATCTCAAAACTGATAAAAGCTACAATCATGAGTATTTTTTTGTTGTGTACTACATACAAATGCGCACATTTTCATATATAAAACTTTATGTAACGGCTAATTTAAAATGGTAAAAAAATTATCTCAAAGTGACGAAATAATTTCCGAGATGTGTCACAAATACTTTTTAGTGCGGCAAGAAAGAAATTCGCGCTTGCGCGCCTGCGTAACGATTGTAAACAAAACAACACCTTGATCCGTGAACTCCCAGCATCCCCCAAGGCGCGTGATTCAAGAGTTTTCGGCTGGTAGGCCTAAAAGTATTTTTCCGCGAATTTTAAAAAAAAACTTTTGTATGTCAACGTAAACTACGTCCAGTCGGCACCCGAGAGACAAAAAATGTCGACGTAAAATACGTCCAGTCGGCGTTTAAGGGTTAAATACATCTTATATTACCTTGAGAGAGAGAGAGAGAGAGAGAGAGAGAGAGAGAGAGAGAGAGAGAGAGAGAGAGAGAGAGAGAGAGAGTCATACACCTATTATGGTCAGTCTGGGGCCCAACCTGGAATGAGCTTAATAGATACATAACTACATTATAAGTATGCTTTACATAATTTTTATCATAAAAATCAAGATTTAGTCACATACACAATATGAAAAAATACAGTAATTAGTGAACAGACAGTGTTATAAAAAAAAAGAATAAGTGATAATTTTAAAAGGATTAATACTTCAATACTATGACAGAAAACAGCTTATGTATACAGTACAGGGGTAACTTGATTAGTTGTCAAAACGTTTTGCGTGACAGATTTATTTAATTTGTACTAAACACTTTATGGACATTTTGCTCTTTACAATAATATTAATATTTTAAAATAAGTAAATCACTGTCATAAGCATTTTAGGGGCATCCATACTTGAGAGTAACAGTTGTAAAAGGGTACTAATCTAAGATGTCTTAGGATGTTTTGGGGTGATGGTTTGGGAATGTATTTTTGTTTGAAATGATATTACGTAAATTTATAAAGTGTGATAATTTAGGGTATATTTTTGTTTGAACTTTGAACTATGAAATTAAGCAGTAAGTGTTAAAATAGACAGTTATAAGTATTATAGTTTATGGTGTACTGGGTATTTGGCAGTTATAAGCCAGTAATAAGCATTTTTAGAGGGGATTTTTCCATATCCGCAGTAGGTTCTGGAACCTATTATGTACTGTGTAAGAGTGGGGGAGCAATGTATAAACATTAGAATGTCTGTAAATTGATGTATTTCTTAACAGCACCTATGAGCTACATATTTTTGCATTTCAGTAGCAGGTTCTGGAACCTATTATGTACTGCGTAAAAGTAGGGGAGCACTGAACAGACATTAGAATGACTGTAAATTGATATATTTCTTAACAGCACCTAAACCGAGCTACATATTTTGTGAAGGCACCTCCTTTATACCCAAAACACAGTTCACACACTGGAATTCTTTGTGAAAGATTAAAATAGCCTGTGACTTTATGCAAACGGCATTATTGGACCAATACTGAACAGTACCCAGATACATTTCACCAAAGAAAATTTAATACCTTTGCATATGCCATAATTCTTATGTACAATAAATAAAACAACAATTTTCACTTCTAAACATCAGTTCATTACCAAGTTGCACACTGTTTTTGCAGTTTGAAAAAAAACCTGGTCTTCCATTAGGCACCTGATTACAGGGGGTCCTCGAGTTACGACGTTGATCCGTTCTTACGATGCGTTGTAACACGATTTTCAGCGTAAGTCGGAACATTGAAAAATACCACATGATTTAATGTAAATACCTATCAATAACAACGAGAGAACAATTCCTTACCTTTATTAGTTTGATTGGCTTGCACACTGGAGAGGAAGCTGCGGTGCTGGAGAGACTGGGGGAGGTTAGTGAAGAGAAAAAGAACCTCCAGAAGTTGCTGGAGATGCTGAGGCAGATGATTCTTGAGGTGAGGCAGAACATACTAGTACTGGAGATGCTGAGGCAGGTGATTCTTGAGGTGAGGCAGAACATACTACTGGATGTTGGGCAGGTAGTTGGGGCAGGTGAGTCTAGGTGAGGCAGAACCTACAAGAAGGTGCTGGAGATACTGGGGCAGGTGAGTCTGGGTTAGCAGAACATTCAGAAGGTGCTGGAGATTGTGGGGCAGGCGAGTCTGGATTAGCAGAGGCAGCTGAGGTAGAGGGTACAGGATCTCCTGCAGGCCTCTCTACCTTCTTAAAATACTGCTCCAGGTTAGTCTGAACAGAGAGCGACCTCTTTTCATCCAAGATCTCCTGTAAACACTGCATCAAATCCATGATGCCTCTGGAAACCCTAGTGAACCTGTCCAAGTTGGGATCCTGAGCCTCAAAAGTTGACAACGCTTGCTGCAACTCTGCAAAACCTCTTATCAAGTCCTGCCTTGTGAAAGCCTTAGGCTCTGGGGTGGGTGCTTCTTCTTCTTCCTCTATTATCTGCTTCTCCAGTTGTATCAGGTCCTCAGCAGATAACTCCTCGCCATGAGACTCCAGCAGCTCTGTAACATCATCAACCTCCATCTCCAAATTGATTTCCTTACTCAGGGCAACAACGTTCTTGACAACTAGCTGAACTGTGTCCTCAAACCATGGAAATCATTCACAAATTGAGGACAAATTTTCTTCCAGACACCATTCATGTTTGTTTGCTTAACCTCCTCCAGGAATTAGCAATGTTCTTTACAGCATCAAGGATGTTGTAGGATTTCCAAAAGTCCTTCAGAGTCAAGTCCTTCTTGGTTTCAGTTGCCTGTAAAGCCATAGCAATTGTCCTTCGTAGGTAGTAGGCCTTGAACGAAGCAATCACTCCTTGGTCCATAGGCTGTAAAAGGGCCGTGGTATTAGGTGGAAGGTAAACCACCTTGACATTAGGGTTGAAGTCTCCCAGCTGGGCAGGGTGTCCAGGGGCATTGTCCAGCACTAGCAACACCTTAAAGGGGATACCCTTGGAGGCGCAATACCGCTCCACACTTGGAACAAAATGGTTTACGAACCAGTCCTCAAACACTGCAAGTGTCACCCATGCCTTCTTGTTGGACTTCCAAATTACTGGTAGTTGACCCTTCCAAATGCCCTTGAGTGCCCTTGGATTTTCAGCCTGATACACCAACAAGGGCTTCAGTTTGAAGTCGCCAGCAGCATTACCCCCAAGAAGTAAAGTTAGCCTCTCCTTGCTGGCTTTATGACCGGGTGCTGACTTCTCCTCCTTGGCGATGTAAGTGCGGTTAGGCATACGTTTCCAAAACAAACCTGTCTCGTCTACGTTAAACACTTGCTGAGCAGAATAACCCCCCTCCTTAATTATCTCAGACAACGCTTTAGGAAATTCACTCGCTGCTTTCTCATCCCCACTAGCAGCTTCACCTTGCAATTTAAGGTTATGGTAATTGGCCCGAGCCTTAAATCGCATAAACCAACCCCTACTAGCCACAAACTCTTCACTTTCACTTCCCTCCCCCTTTTCTTTTTTCAACGCTTCAAACAATCTTTTCGCCTTCTCCTGAATCACCATAAGGCTGACTGGGATACGCCGTTGATTTTGGTCTTCCAACCAAAGCACCAATAACCTTTCCATTTCAATTATTAGACCACTACGCTGCTTAGTTATCACTGTCGCTTTCATAGGAGCAGATCCTTTCACATGTTCAACGATGCGCTCTTTATCTTTGATAATGGTAGCAACGGTCGAACGGCTAAGGCCAAGCGAGCGGCCAATGTTTGTTGGCGTTTCTCCCTTCTCAGATCGCTTTATAATGTCCACTTTAATTTCCATGGTGATGGCCTTTCTTTTCTTCGATGCACTACCATCAGAAGAGTCCGCCTTGCGCTTGGGAGCCATAACAAAGAGCAAAAAGTTACAAAAACGATACAACACGAGGGAGAGAGAGGCAGTGTAAACAACCAAAATGGCGTATGGGCGAGGAATGAGCGTAGCGAAGCGACGCCGTCCTCTCCCCCACAAAGCGTATTCTTCCGCCGTGCGCCCGGAACTAGTTCGCGTTTGTTTACATTGCTTACGACGCTAAACCGCGTAAGACGGAACGACGCAAAATATTATTTTTATATATATGGGGGCGCGTTCGTAACCACGAAACATCGTAAGTCGAGACCAGCGTAACCCGAGGACTTACTGTACTGTAATTTTGCACCTGCATAACGAGCCCACCTGTGCACCCTACCAGCTAGTATGCTGGGTAAGTCACTTTCCATCGTCAAGCGGACACAAATTGTGACTATGTATACGGAAGGCAAGTCAATGACTGCCATAGCGAAGTAGTTAGGTGTCTCTAAAAATATGGTCTCCATTTGGTGTAGCAGAGCTGAGGGGAGGGAACTCAAGGTGGCAGTGCAAAGGAAGAAGGGGTCTGGATGTCCATGAAAAACATCCAAGAAGACCAATAGCTTGTTGAAGTGTATTGTAATAGTAAATCCAAGTATTAACAGCAACGAATTGAAGCAATGGAACCCTGAACTAATGGGAGAGGTGTCAGAACGCATCATACAACATCACCTTAGGAAGGATCTTGGTCGCCCCCCCCGTCACACCACAGCTAAGAAGCCTTTACTTACTGAGGCAATGAAGAAGAGGAGGCTGAATTTTTGCAAGAAGTACAAAGGTTGAACTGAGGAAGACTGGTCTACTGTGGTATTCAGCGATGAATCGTGTTTCTATGTAACCAAGAGTGCCAGGAAGAAGGTAAGGAGACCTACAGGGTCGAGTCAATTTGACTCTCAAGTATATGATCAAAACTGTGAAGCATGCCGCCTATATGTGGGGGAGTTTTAGCGGAGAAGCAAGTGGGGTGTTTTATATTGTACTGAAAAGTACAACAATGAATGGGGACTGGTAGGTAGAATGAATGGTGATCGGTATGTAGATGTGTTGAAAGACCACTTGTTTCCCTTCAAGGAAAATCTACACACGCATGTTTTTATGCAAGATGGGACACCATGCCATAGGGGGAAGAAGGCAAAAAAGTTATTTGAGCAAAATGGAATTAGAGCTTCTAGATTGGGCCGGTTATTCCCCTGACCTTAATCCAATAGGAAATGTTTGGAGCTTTATGAAGAGAAAGCTAGGCTCAATGGATATGTCCTCTGTCCTGAAAGTGATTGCTGCCATAGAAAAGGTTTGGTGTAATGAGCTGGACGATAATTATTTCAAGGAACTGTCTAATTCAATAAAGAGAAGAATTATGTTTTAAAGCATAAGGGAGATATGTCTAAATACTGAATAAAAGCATGGGGAAGATATGGCTAAATACCGAATAAAGAGTATTAAGTAGAATTGTGTGTTTTATTTCAACCTTTATATTTTATTTAAAAATTTTTCTTGTTTGTCTCCACATAAGAGTCCTAATATTTTTCAGATATCTTGGTAGTATGTACAGTAGTACCTCATACTTCAAACATAATCCATTCCAGAAGGCTGTTCGAAGTACGATTTGTTCAAAATATGAAACAAATATCCCCACTGGAAATAAAGGGAATCAGGATAATTCATTCCAGCCAACCCAAAAAGTCCCTTTTTTCACATTATTTCTATTAATAATGTGTTCAAAAGTTAAAATTAAGAGTGTGAAGTAATGAAACAGTAAATAAAATCAAGTAAAATTTTCACAATTTTATTTTTTCTTTGTATGATTTACAACTGTTTGGTAAAAATGGCACCGGCCGGCTGGGGGAAGGAGGGAGGAGAGACGGGAACCCTTTGAGCAAACTGAATTGGTTGCAGTATGGAAAGGTTGATAACAAAAATCAATTTTTATCGCATATTAGGTACAAAGATAATCAAAGGAATTGATAGTGTGTCTGAGAGAGAGAGAGAGAGAGAGAGAGAGAGAGAGAGAGAGAGAGAGAGAGAGAGAGAGAGAGAGAGAGAGAGAGAGAAATCAGCTGTTTACACTTGGATCTTAAGTGCACGAGAGAGATTAATTATGCCACAATACATCAATTTACTGTTGGCAAATAGCAGACTTTTAAAACAAACAAGCATGAGGACTTTGCAAACAAATAAGTAATAAGTCAAGAATGCAAGAAAAGGAGAGATAAAATAACTTTTCACAAGGAAGCCGTTTCAACAAACAATTGAAAGCACACAGAAGCTGAAAGCAGAGCCAGTTTGTTTATTACAGAGCTGAGTTACTTTTACAGTTGTAAAAAATTGTAAAAAGCAATTGTCATTAGATTGGTATTTTACCATAACAAAAATAAAAGTGATTTGGGCAGATTGAGTGCAAGTGAAAGAAATAGGCGAATAATCATCCCAGATCAGCTGATAAGTCAGTGGGAAGCAGAGCTGTTCTTCCCCCTCTCCTCTCTCTCTCTCTCTCTCTCTCTCTCTCCTCTCTCTCTCTCTCTCGTCTCTCTCTCTCTCTCTCTCTCTCAGTGCACCAAGCAATGACTTGAGCAAGCTTTTTTTATTGTACTGCATTTGTTTACATGTTTTATCATTATGTTAAATTTATTGTGAAATAACATTTTATTAAATAAATTTTATTTTTTATGTGAATTGGTACGGCTTCTACGTACATACATATTATAGTAAAGATTTTATTGTCTCTCCTCAACAATACCACGACGCACAATAACTTGAAATCATTCATTCATTAGTCCTCAAAAATATAAATGCTCCCTCCCTCTACCTCAAGTTAGCTGCATATCACCATAATGACTAATGATTTTGTTATTCATTTGTCCGAAATTTTGTGAAAATCTTTGTTCATTCATTTACTATTTTGTTAATACTGTTCAACTAGACTGTCTCACTTGGCACACTGAACACTGGCTCACCCTTTTTATGTGAATTGCTATTGCTTTTACATACATACAGTAATATTTGTACTCTCTCTTGTCCTTCTCTCCTCAACATATCAGTGCTCCCTCATTCAGTCTCAAGTCAGCTGGGCGTAACGTCATTGCAGTTACGTACGATTTTATGCATCTTTTATGCTAAATGTTACATTGAAAGGTAAATTTCATATTAAAGCTTTATACATTTATTTATTTTGTCAAATATTGTTATCATTAAACTATACAGTGGTACCCCCGTATTCGCGGGGGATGCGTACCAGACCCCCCCGTGAATAGTTAGAACCCGCGAATGTTTGGAACCCCTATAAAAATGCTAAAAACAGCCTATTTTGTTAGTTAAAACTCAAGAAAAACCCCAAAAAAACCCTAAAAAATTTTCATACATGGTTTTTTTTTTAATAGATTTATCACAAAAAGTGCATTTTATGATGAAATTCATCAAAAAAACCAGGAATTTGTGGATATTTACCATAGAAAAATACCGCAAATGCGCGAATTTTCTGCGAATAATGCAGGGAAACGTTCCCGAGAGAAATCCGCGAATGTGTGAGTCCGCGAATCTGGAGAACGCGAATACGGGGGGTCCACTGTATATTGTAAATTTTAAAAATTTAATACGGTTCAACTTTAAGACCCAGTACGCCATCAAATACAAGCATACACTGGATAATCAGTCAGTTCGAAGTACGAGCATTTGATCAACAGATGATACAAAATTTTCTCGAAAATTTTGTCCGAAAATGGAAAGTTCAAAACATAAGAAAGATTCAACAAATGAGGTACCACTGTACTAAATTTTTTTTTGTAGTGAGTGTACTAATCCTCCCGACAGCTTAGCTTAAATTAAAGTTTTTTGTCATTCCTAGTCTGATAACATGATGATATGTTTCAAAGACCCTGAAATTGAAAATTTGACTACACAGTAATATATTAATTGCAAAACCGAGCTTTTAAAGGACAAGTTAAGGGATGTCAAACATTAGCTTTAATTCATCATAAATCTAATTTCTGGGTTTGACCTGTGTCTGCCGGTGAAAAAATCCCTGTAGCTCATTTTTCAAGTATAAATATATCCTAAATATACCAGAGAAAAAGCTAGCATGGTATGCTGAAGTTACTACCCTCAGTGCGAGCACCTCAAGGGGTGTCGGTATAAGTAAAGGGGCGTAGTGGAAGCCACTATTCACTGGCCCTCTGCCACTTAGAAGATCCCTTCTCCAAAACCACTCTACGGTGGGAGCCGTTACAAGCTCCACTCGCTACTACTACTAATACCCACGCGCGTTCCACATTCCTGTACTATTAGCAATCTGTGTGTGCACTTCGCTTCGGTTTTGGTACCAGGATTTTTCGTTTTTTTCGCAATGGCAACACCAGATCTTCCTACTACACCTAAGTTGAGTACTCCAATTTACGTGTTTATGATTTTTATGATTGAAATGTTTCCATAAGTTGCCTTCGGCCCCTCAGAACAGTATTGTGGGCGCCGTCAGCTGTGCCGCCATTTTGGGAACGTCATCAGAGCGCGAGTGGTTTTTCACACACGATAACTACATAAATATTTTTCATATTATATGTTAGGCATTACATACTTTCATCTAGGTGATGTGTAGTCATCAGTGACATATGTGTATTGCGTATTTACTTTATCCAAAGTAAGACTGGGAGTAGGCCTAACTCGCTCGTGACTTTCGTTGGGGGTATAAGAGGAGTGGGTTAATTTACATCGTAAATAAAAAGACCCCCCCCCTCCCCAGGGACTCAAGGGTGAGTTTGCGCCAGTCTCTACATAATTTTATATCGATGCACAATATTATTATTATTAAGCCTATCATATTTGTGCAGGGAGAGAGGGGTCTCTCTCTCTCTCTCTCTCTCTCTCTCTCTCTCTCTCTCTCTCTCTCTCTCTCTCCGTCTAGTAGTGAGATTACGTATGAGTAGTGCTGACATAATCTTAGATAAGTCTTGATTTATGTACGTTGTTGATTTCACTAAGGTCGGATGAGTTCTCCCCACTTAGTTCAACCTAGCCTAGGCTAACCCTAGGAAGGTAGGCTAGGTGTCCCTTCCCTAGTACCCTTAGATGCACCCTACTCCCCCTGTGGTGCTATTAGGCTAGCAGGGAGGATGTTAAAATAGAGAGATTCTCTACCAGTGTGCTCTCGGATCTGCCTCCCTACTGGTCTAAATCGAAGGAATTCAGTTTAGTAGGTTTGGTCGAGGTCCACCCGCCCTGCTGGTCTAGATAAAAATTTCGATTTAGTAGGTTTAGTCGAGGACTACCGTCCACTTCAGTCTGGCAGGGGTGGTTAGTTGGCCTACCCTGTCCAGTTTGGTCATGGTCTCGGAACTTAAATGGATCCATACGGGTACTTCTCCCTTTTTGCCTAATTTCCTTGCAACTCTTCCATTAGACCTCACTATGAATATGGTATATTGTAGTATTTATGTTATTTATAGGTTATTGTAAATACCGGTCTGGTACGCCTTGGCCTAACCCGGCATAGCTTCCTGATTGAGAGTGACCACCATCTAACCGCGATGGGCCATGAGCCAGTCGGCCTACTCCCTATAAGGGGTAGGCTATGTAGCCTTGGTATAAGTCTATCTCTGATCGGTTGGGTGGCCAGGCGATCATGACCGGCCACATATACCACAACCCCCCCCTCACTAAGGTGTGGGGGGAGGGCTATTGGTATTAATTTGAATATTAACCCCGTATGTCTCCGAGTAGACGTTTCCGCCGACTTACAAGCGGCCTGGTACCGCACCAGTTAGCGGATGTAGCTCCGGAGCGTACATTTTATAAGCTCCGTCGCTCATTGTTTCGTTCTCCAACACCCCCCCCCTTCCCCGGGTGGATTCGGGCTGGGAGTTACGCTCCCTCTAAATTAGTGCGCACAGGTTCAGAGGAATGCCTTACTGATCCGCCGCACTAGCCCCTTTCGTCCTTAGTCTCGGCCCTGGCGAAGTGAAAGAAGCAGGTCAGGGTTCAGCTAGGGTAACATGTAGCCTTCCGACTCAGCCATACGCAACGGAGAAAAGGGGAAAATCTCCCCCCCCCCCCTCTCCGGCGGACCTCAGATCCCGCATGACGAACCGGTATCTACCTTCTGAGGGCGGAATCGAGACCAGGCTAATACACCCAAAAGTAATTACTTTATTCATGGTAGTTATTTGAATATACGTAGCGAATAGATCTTGACCCATCTAAGTTAAGGTGCATGCTCTCTTCATAAGTTACCGAAGTTTGGTGCTCATAAACAAATTCCATTTACAGATGGTTCACTGCCAGGCAGAGGGGTACCCCGCCTCCCTGGGCAAGCCGTACGGCCACGTAGTGTGCCGTTCGCACGCCAACTGTGCGGTGCAACTTGAGAACTACATGGTTTGGCACCCTGACGCATGTATGGTGTGCTACGACATGGTGTCCACCTTGGTTGATGAGCAGGTAACTACCTCGCTACATCATTGGTGTACAAGTCCTGTTATAATGACTTAATAAGCTGTTATACAGACTTTACTTCCAGTTAAAATACTAACACGGTTCCTCCCTGACAGGCTGATTCAGCGGCTCGACATGAAGCAAGGGTAAAACCTCAGGAAGTGGGTGGCCGGCTTCGGGAAGAATGCTCCGAAGGGACAACCCTGCATACTGGACACCGGACTATGCTTCCTTCTGTTCCAGGGAGCCACAGCCAACACGGCGGTTCCGGCGGACGTAGCAGACTCCCTGATAGAAGCCATCTGGATGGCAACCATGCCGGTCCCCGACGACCAGGACTAGATGGACAAAGTGGCGGCCATCAATATCAACATGGAGCCCATGGTCACGGAGGAACAGGTAGGTGGGGAGGTAAGTGAGGCGAGTCTCATTCTTAGCCCTACTCCTTCTTCTTCCTCTTCCTTCCTGGGCTTCTCCAGGCCCACCCCTCCTAGTGCGGGAGCACTTTCCGTCGCTCCCATGGTAAAGACTAAAAACCAAGACCCTGAAAAAGGGTACGAAACCAGCTCCGCCGGCGGCGACTGAGTTGTCCTTGGCCCCACAGCCGTCGATTTCGTCTGCACAGTCGCCTGCTGCCACAAACCCTCCCCCTACTGTGGGGATGGGTTTAGAGACCATCGCTCCTAAGGCGGTGGAGTCTGGTGTCGATCTAGCAAGCCTTCACTAGCCTTCTGTTATCGAAGGCTAGTGGAGTGATAGACCAGAGGCTTGAGGCGACACGCCTCGCCTCAGTCCCGGACACCTCCGGCCAGGCGTTTAAGTCTCTGACCGAGAGGATCAAGCTTCTAGAGGATATGCTCACCGGACTTCGGGACTCCGGCGCTATCCATGATGGTGCCGGATGCGTCCAAGCTTCCTCCTTTTGATAAGGAAAATCCATGGAGGCTGGCGCTGCATGCCCCGTTCTTGGACGGGAAGCTGACGATTGAAGGGTGCGGAACCCGGCCGATCAAGGATTTTGAATTATTTCCTCCAGGCCTCCAATTTCCATTCCCAGGATTCGTAAGACTATCAAAACATGCGCTAGTCCGGGTCGATAAAGTCCCGAAGGAGATGGAGATCTTCCTGAGGGAACAAGCACAAGCCACTTGGGTCCGCACCCTGTCCGAATGGGGTTGCGTTAACACTAAGTTAACGCTGCATAAGGGCAGATTTACAATGTTTGTAACCCCGGACGGGATTCCATCACCATGTACGTCTAAGGTGGCGGAATTAACGCTGCAAGCTGCGGCGGAGGAGAAACCTCTACCAGCACTGAGAGAGACGGAGGCTACCTCCCTTCTCCTGCCCACCGGATTGGACTTTTGGAAGGACGCTCCAGCGATGTTTACTACAGGTAAACTCAACCCGGGCTGCGCCTCCGACCTGTTTTCTGAGAAATTGCCCAGGATTCCGGACCACCTAGTGAAGACGGAATTTGAAGCAAAGACCAGACTGGCAAGATCTATCAACTCCGTCACTGCGGCGGAGTTGGTAGCATCCACCTATATTGAGGAGCAGGTATTCAGGGTCCTGACTAAGGCGCTCTTGCAGACGTTTCAGTCAGACCTATAAGATTTTGCCGTGGCAAGACGGGCTTGTAGGAAGCACGTCTTAGCGGGTGCCTCTATAAAACATGAGCCCAATAGGCTCATTAAGTCATCAATCTGGGGAGAGAACCTTTTCCCAAAAGAGGAAGTTACTAACATCCTCCAAGAGGCATCCAGAGCCAACCAGAGTCTTCGGATTCGTTGGGGTCTCCCCTTCAAACGACAGTTTGAGGGGCCCGGATACCAAGTCAGAACCAAGAAGGCAAGGAGGTATAATCCTTACCAAGGCTTGCGTCCACAGGCAATAATGCAAGCAGTGCCAGTTTCCCAGGTCGGAAAACCATCCACTTCTAAGGCGCACCCCCAACAGCAGTTTGTCCCCACAGCCGTTTACCTCTTCAACCATAGTGACCTCCCCGGTCTTTAACCCTACCTACGAAGCAAGAGATCTCTTTCACTCCAAGGTGATGGAATTTCTGGAATTCCTGGGATTCCAGATAAACAGGGAGAAACCCAGGCTCACCCCAGCTTCTCGTTTCCAGTGGCTGGGAATCCAATGGGACCTGAACAAACACGAGCTATCTCTCCCACCCAAGAAGGCAAAAGAAATAGCAAAAGCCACGAAGCGGTTTCTAAAAAACAAGAAAGCTACTCGGCGGGGCCAAGAATGGATTCTAGGTTCGCTGCAGTTTGCGTCTGTGACGGACGTCCTGTTAAAGGCCAGATTGAAGGATATCAATCGAATCTGGAGAACAAGAGCCAACATCAAACTCAGAGACAAGGTCTCAGTGATTCCGCCTATCCTGACAAAGAGCCTCCGTCCATGGACGTAACGCCGGAACCTGACCAAGTCAGTACCTCTACAATTCCCTCCGCCGTCTCTAACGATCCACAAGGACACATCTCTACGTGGATGGGGAGGGTATTCTCAGCACAAAAAGGTACAAGGAACATGGTCGGAAACATTCCGCCAGTTCCATATCAACATCCTGGAAGCAATGGCAGTGTTCTTGACCCTGAAACGTCTGTCTCCGGCCAAGAAGAAACATATAAGACTGGTCTCAGACAGTCTAGTAGTAGTCCACTGCATAAACAGAGGAGGCTCCAGGTCAAGCAAATTAAATCACGTATTGCTGGCGATTTTCTTACTGGCAGAAAAGAATCAGTGGCACCTGTCAGCAGTTCACCTAGCAGGAGTAAAAATGTTATCTCGGACTCACTTTCCAGGACACCCCGCTGGAATCGGAGTGGTCGCTGGACGAGGATTCGTTCCGGTTGTTGGCAAATCAAGTTCGGGGTCTTCAAGTAGACCTTTTTGCCACGGAAGCCAACCACAAACTACCCTGCTACGTGGCTCCCAACCTAGACCCTCTAGCTTACGGATGCGATGTCCTTAGAGTGGAACAACTGGCAGAAAATCTACCTCTTTCCACCAGTGAATCTTCTGATGAAGGTCTTGCACAAACTGAGATTCTTCACAGGCCAAGTAGCTCTAGTGGCACCCGACTGGCCA
The DNA here is from genome assembly GCF_015104395.2 of Macrobrachium nipponense. Taxonomy (NCBI): domain Eukaryota; kingdom Metazoa; phylum Arthropoda; class Malacostraca; order Decapoda; family Palaemonidae; genus Macrobrachium; species Macrobrachium nipponense. The sequence continues at coordinate 129,192,349 of NC_087201.1, forward strand.
AAAAGCAACTGGTATCCACTCCTTCTAGAACTGAATCTCAGGCCCAAACGGATCCCCCATCCAGAACTGACGCAGGTAGTACAAACCCAGACTGTGTCAGCTTCCTCAAGAATTCTGAGTGCCCTAACTTTATGGACTTCATGAAGTTTGCGGCTCAGAGGGACGCTAGTATTGATCCTTTAAACATCCTATTCATTGAATCAGATAAGAGGGATTCAACGATTAAACAATACGATTCAGCAGTAAAGAAATTAGCCAATTTTCTAAAGGATTCAGTGCCCATGAGATGACCACAAATCTGGCAATCTCATTTTTTAGATCTCTTTCTGAGAAAGGTCTAGCCGCCAGTACCATTACTACGATAAAATCGGCATTAAGGAAGATTTTCCAGATAGGTTTTAATATTAAGCTGTCAGATGCATACTTCTCTTCGATTCCAAGAGCATGTGCTCGCTTGACACCAACAGACCGCCCCCAGGTGGTCTCTTGTTTTTTGAATGATGTCCTTAAACTTGCCTTAGACTCTAACAATGAGTCATGCTCATATTTAACACTTCTTAGAAAGACCTTATTTTTAATGGCCCTGGCCTCAGGCGCCAGAATATCTGAACTCTCGGCTCTCTCCAGAAATCCAGGCCATATTGACTTCCTCCCGTCAGATGAAGTCTTACTATCACCTGATCGGCAATTTCTGGCTAAGAACGAAGACCCACAAAACAGGTGGACTCCTTGGAAAATTCTCCCTCTCCACGCAGGATGCATCATTGTGTACCGGTCAATACTCTGAAATACCATTGTATCCAGGGACTTCCCAAAAGACTTCAGGCCCTCTGGTTATTAGAGAGAAAGGTGGGACAATTTCTCTGAAAGGTATTAGACAGCAAATACTGTACTTTATTAAACAGGCCAATCCGGATTCAGTCCCACATGTCCAAGACATCCGAGCAGTGGCTACCTCTATTAACTACTTTCAAAACATGAACTTTGAGGACCTGAAGAAGTATACGGGTTGGAAATCTCCAGCAGTATTTAAACACCACTATCTCAAAAACATAGAGGCCCTTAAATTCTCAACAGTGGCGGCGGGGAGTATAGTCTCCCCTGAATAACTGAGTCTTATAAACTCCCTTCCTAGCCCTTCTGTTATTCTTTCCCTAATACTCTCTCCTTCTTACCTGACTCGCTTGTATTCCCCACCAACCTCTCTCTTCCAGGCCGGGCTGGGCCTTGGCCATCCCGCCATCGGAACATGTATATATTATTGTGATACTGGTCGTGAAACCATATTGGTTTTACATACCATCTGTACATACCCGTCCAGTTGGCTCAGATACCAAGATGTACATTATCATTTACCAGTTTCTTGTAATTATTACTCTTAAGTCATAGTTTAAGCCCTAGTTTAAGTAGTATATAAGTTTAATTTTTGCATTAATTTTAAGACATTAAATCTAATTTCAATGAACCTTAGGTTTCATTAACCTCCATTTATACACTGGTTTGGTATCTATTTAGCTTGGATGGAATTCACTTATATGTTTTCACCGGCAGACACAGGTCGAACCCAGAAATGGGATTTTGAAGAAGGAAAAATCTATTTCTGGGAGAGGACCTGTGTCGCCCGGTGAACCCGGCCCTTCTTTCTCCTTTCCTTTCCCCCACCCTTGCCCAATTCAAGCCTGGAGGTCTATTCCAGGAATGAAGAACACGCGTGGGTATTAGTGGTAGTAGTGAGTGGAAGGTAAGGTGGGTGGCGCTTGTAACGGCTCCCACCGTAGAGGGGTTATGGAGAAGGGATCTTCTAAGTGGCAGAGGGCCAGTGAATAGTGGCTTCCACTACGCCCCTTTACTTATACCGACACCCCTTGGGGTGCTCGCTCTGAGGTAGTATAACTTCAGCATACCATGCTAGCTTTTTTCTCGGTGATATTTAGGATATTTATTTTATCTTTACAAAAAATGAGCTACAGGGATTTTTCACCGGCGACACAGGTCCTCCCCCAGAAATAGATTTTCCTTTGTCAAAATCCCTTTATACTTCAAATATTTTATGTTCATGATTATGCTCATATGAAGTTATTTCTATTCTGTTACTCAACAAGTTGGATATACTTTGCATTGTAAATCAAAACAATAACCTAAAGATTGATTTTATCATAAAAATAATTATTTTTGAGGTGAAACTTACCCTCTATCATTAGCCGACTCCAACATTGTGTGCTGGAGGTGGGATAAGAGATGCCCATAAAAGCTTATTGTCAGATATTAGAAATATCCTTATTACTGCTTACCTGATGAATATGATCCAATAGTAAGTACTTGTCAGATGAGGATTTTCATCAGGTGAGGTCCACTGATATAGGAGGTGGAACATGGACCCTGAATACATAAAGCCATTGGCTGAGATTGTGCAATGCAGAATGGCAAGTTACTTTTAGCTATCTGCGGGGATCTGGTACCCATCCCCGCAAATACTGGGGTCTACTGTAATTCACTTACTCTTTTGGCCAAAGCCAAGGCTACCAGAAAGTGTTAAAAAAAGAAAGGAGAGGGCCTTTAAAGTGTCTTAAGACAAAGTCTAATTTCGATGAAAGTGGCTTTAGTAGAACCTTCAGCATTCCAGTCAATCTCTTTGAAATACGTAATCCAGAATGTAATACATAAGCCAGCATGGATTTATAGCCGTGATGGAAGAAACAGACAAACCTCTGTTATCTTTCAAAAGCACAACAACTTTATTATAGTATTGTTAATTTTGGTGCAAAGCCAAGAAATACCCACAGATTTTCACCATGACAGCTCCCACTGTACTGATCAAGAAATAGTGGACTTTCCCCTTTGCCATTAGGAAAGAGTCCCTAGACAACTTAGAAAAGCCTCTATAGCTGAAGAGCTTGTCGACAGTTCCCATGTAGTTAGAAGAAGCCATTTCGATATTTCCATAAAGCTTCCATGGAGATAGGGCGAGGTGGGTGAATACCGAAGAGGGGGAACAAAAACCTTATGCTCTGGTACGAAAACTATTTCAAATTTCGCGCTGAAACTCACCACCAACACAGCAACCATCTCGGTGAACAACACGAAAGCAACAGATTTACGCCATCACCTCGTCTGTGTTTATCAGGTAAGAAAATTGATTTTTTTGGATGTCTGTTGAAATTTTTCACGCTTCTCATATAATGTCTCACATCCATGAATATGATGTGATTGTTTCTAGTTAAGTTTCATTACGATATTTAGCCATATTGACATGTTATCGAGCGAAATGAAGTGTGTCCTTTCAAAGTGGCTGCCACAGCATTGTTGAAAAAAAAAAAAAAAAAACATGGTGCGGGAGGACTACCGACCGTAAACATGTGGGGGGGGGGGGGGGGGGGGGGGGGGGGGGGGGGGGGGGGGGAGACTACTGATCGTAAACGTGGGGAAACATCAACTGCCAACACAGATGCGTGAAATTATGAAAATTTTGATATACTTTTGAAGTTTTGAATATTTGAAATTTTGAATATTTTTGAAATACATAATAAAAAGTGGAACAGTGTTTTTTGTGTCATGTTGAAGGTGATATTTAGTGAATTATGATTCAATATCAGTGTCATTATGCTTAAAAACAGGAAATTTATACTGGGTGGGTTCAACTTTACCTATTCATATGTCTAATGTCATTAAGTCTTTCTGATCTAGCCTACTGCCTTCTTGGAAGCCTGATCATTAGTGTCATTATGCTTAAAACAGGAAATTTGGTTTTTGGAGGATCCCCCCACCCCCCGGCAGTGTTTCCCACGTTTTTGGAGCACCAACTACGGTCCCAAAAATTTTTAAAGTGTAAAATATGACACTTATTCTCGGACTTAAGGATTTATGAGTATACCATAAGTAGGCCATGTTGTGCAGTTTGTTGTGGGCACTGTGTGCACTTCTCAGATACAAAATGGATTTTTTAGGCAATTTTTTTCTATTAATAGGTCGGTATTCATTCCCCCACCTCACCCTAATTATCTGGGAACTTCTACTGACATTTCCAGAAGGACTGGGAACTAGTGCCTCCTCAGCCACCAAGGCACAATTAGAATAGTGGTGGTGTTCCTGGAAACCTGCAACTTCATGAGTACCCCCTTCAACAGAGGTTAACATGGGAAGGCATAAACAAATAGGTTTGTCCAATCTTGAACTATAACATCTACTACCCAGGCTTGAAGGTCCAGAACTGGGGAGAATACAGCTGGAGACGATGATTCAGCTTCATTGTGAAGAGATCAACAGTAAAGCTTTGAGGTTGCTTGTGACACAAAACAGTTCACCTTTCACACCAAGAAATTCCTTCCCTAGGGATGCAAAATTGCTTAGGGCTTATCAAGGGATCCCTGACCAAAGGAGGAAATCTACCTTATAGAATATCACTCTGCCCTCTCTCTGACACAGATACTACAGTTGAACCTCTTAAAACAAGCATTCCATGGTCCAGGAACTCCAATGGTTCTGCTTGATTTGAATCAGCTGCCATTAGTTCACTGAGTGCCTGTGAGGGTGGTGCCACATATTGTTAAAACTTAACCAAGAGCAAAAATTATGCCATATCTATCTTGTTTTTATGAAAATAATTGTTAGTTATAAAAATGTGTGAAGTTAAATATGTTTTTGATATTCAACGTAAATGCACAAATATATTTTTTAGAGATTCCACTTGAATAGGCTCTACCAAGTCAAAACTCTTAGTCAAAACAATGAGACATTTGGCAATACATGAATTCCTTGCTCTTAAAAGTGCTTGAAAGACCTCATTTCTTTTAAATAGCTGTACGTATACAGGCAGTCCCCGGGTTATGATGGGTTCGGCTTACGACGTTCCGAGGTTCAGGGGCTTTTCAATTATATTATTCAGAAATTATTTCCATGGTTACTACGCCTACAACGCTCATCTGGCACAAGAAATATGACACCAAAAAAGCAAAATAATCAATATTTAAAGGTTTTTCTTGATGAAAAATGCAATAAGAATGCAGTTTACATAGTTTTCAATGCACCCAAAGCATTAAAACTAAGGTTTTCTTACAAATTTTGATGATGTTCTGGCTTACGACGATTTTAGGGTTACAGCGCATCAAGAACGGAACTCCCATCGTAACCCAGAGACTGACTGCCTGTATTACACATTTGATATGTCACCCACACCCATGAGATCAGATGATGATAAGAGGTAAGAAGCACAAGCATAAATCTTTATCTATGCTAGGAAATGTTTCTATCCTTCCCTCCCAATAGCAAATGTTGTGCTCATTTTCCTCAATAGATGGCAGTATGCTTTGTTTGCTTTTTGACAGCGAATGCACGGTGTGAGTGATCACCAAAATTTTTTATTTTCTTCATTTAATTACCCTACAATCAAAATAAATGATGAAAAAAACTTAAGTGATAATTATGAAGATAATAAATTTAGGAGATAAAAGGGGCTTTCACAAGCCCTGAACTGTATACACGATGCCCTTAGGGTGCTCGCGCGAGGGTAGTAACCTCTGCATACCAATGCTAACTTTTTTTCTGGTATATTTAGAAAGTATTTATATCAGAAAAGAGGCTAGAAGGACCTTTTCACCGGCGAACACAGGTCGACCCAGAAAAGTCATCAATAATATTTTGCAAATTCTGAGAAAAGATAAGTGGTAGTCAACTTATGGTTAGACTAACTCAGGAATGTAGGCTAAATGTGTTAAATAAAGCACAATAATTTAAAGAAAATTATACAGCATGAATTTATAAAATGATAAAGTGAAAACAAATGAGTAATAAAATTATAAAACATGGTGTCAGAACTTGCCAAGTTGTAGGCTAAGTTGGCAACTAAGCTATTTGTCTGTGGAATTAGCTTGCAAGACTGTGTTTACATAGGAGCGTTAATTTTTAGGAGTGTATTCTATACTCCAGGGTTTTCTGCGGTCCGGCCAGTGGCCTGTTCGCAAGGTTCGCGGAATTAGGAGGTTGTACTGTACCATCTTATCTAACTCTTCAGATTCTTTAAGATCTCAAGTGTTGCTGGCAGGGTGTATGGCTATAATAGAGATAAAGGTGCTACAGGTAATACAGGACCAGTTTCCATAGTGTACATATGTGCCTGTCTCAAGTGACAGGGCTACTAGGACTGGAATTGGGTCTCCAACCCCTAACTATTGTTTCTTCCTCTTTACAATAATATTTCAATACTACTACTATGTAAGGAACTTCAAACTGCCATAACCTATTGTGAAGATGGCAGTGGAGATCAGATGAAAGAATTTGGAAACATTATTTTTCCAGTAGCATACATATACCTCCCAAAATTAATGCACCCTATAAGCAGGCAAATTCGCGACATATTTCTTACCTGATTGAGGGGAATGTCATGTCCCACCATGCTACGAAGGCAGTATATTATTGCTGAAACAGTAATAGCCCTAGGAGCATTACAGTTTCCCCAAACTTCAGGTCCTGTACCCCTGAAATAATCAGAATCTTAATAACAGTAAGAGATAAACTGAGTAACTAAATATTACTTCCAGTTAAAATTTCAGGTATACAGTCTTAGTATACTTTACTAAAAATAGCAGCAAATTATAACTAATATAATATTGATTATTAGCAAAGAATAATTACAAAATAAATGAACAAAGCCTAAAAATATTTTTAAAAATTTTTTAGGACTTGTTTATTACATTACAAGTCAAAAAGGCTACTTTTAAGAAACAGCATTGCCAAAACCAATAGAAATAAAACCAAAACCAATGGAGATAAAAAACAACCAAAACATTATGAACACCTACTTGTTGATTGTGAAAATGCACGATAATCAGTAACAAAATGGCAATAACTTTCTTTTAATTAAAAAGCCAAATTTTATCCTTATAACTAGCTGTACAAATGTAGGTGTTTTCAATAAGAGTTAAGGGTGGGAGGAGGATGGTTCTCAATGACAAAAGAGAACAAGATAACAAATTTTTAAATAAATTTGTATTTTTCATAATTAACAACCCCGTCTTAACATTTGGATAAATTTTCTAGCACCAGCTGGAAAACTAGTAAAATTAATACAAAAAATTATGTATGCAAGGGACTATTGACATCTGTGCTTGATCCTGAGCTATGTGGGAGCTTCCACAATGCCTTTGGCATCTTGTGATAGCATCAGTTACTCTTGCAAGCCAGTTTAACAGTCAGAGGGGTGGTTACAGGTGAGCCCTTTATATGTTAAGACCTCATGTTTTTTCATTATGAAAAATCCAAATTGATTTTTAAAAATTTTGTTTGTTCATACACGAAACAAACCTTCGGTCTTAACAATAGGATAGACTTACTCATTGGTGGGAGGTAAGTATTGTTAACCGACTGGGAGTTTGCCACCTTTCATCAATTTCTGATTAAAAGGAATTCTAAGACAACTGACCTTAACCTTAGAACCTATGATAAACGAGTATCTTTAGGTTCATATTTCTGGGTGTTTCATATAATGTCATAGTTCATTGCATTTGCAGAAGATGGAGAGCTATCTGTTCCAATAACAAACCAACATATTCTCTTATGTGGGTTTATCATCATCCCTCTCCTTGCTACAGAGAGGGATGTGCTGCTACTGAAAGGTATCTTACATTTCTGGGGCTCAGCTCGTGTCGCTGCGCGAAATATCCTTAATCTATTATTTCTAGGGTAAATGTACTAACACATACCAGAGAATAAATAAAATAAAGAAAAAGGTCAGTATAACTGACTCGCTCACCCTCCAAGAGGGTGTCGGTATGAACACTAGGCGAGTGAGACCACTACCACGAGCCAAATGCCAATAGAAATCTCCCACTACAAAAACCCTCCATGAGGAGAGCCGAACCCACACAGTGAGCAGCTCGTTACTACTACTACCTCCATTCCCATGCTGCCGACTGCTGCGCCTCTGGTGGCCATCCTTTTCAGTTAGCGCACACGAGTCACGTGCTATTTTTCTCTCTGTGTTTTTTGTGCCCTTTCGTTGGATTTATCTATAATGGAGCGTGCAGCTATCGCAGCAGCTAAGTTAAGTACTCAGTATTTATGGGTTAGTTGGTTTTTTCCGGCCCTGAGGTCAGTATTTGCCGTTTTTTTAGGTATAAATACGAACTCTGGGTCGGAAGCATGGCAGCATGGTTCTGCCTCGTGGGTGAGTTCGTTCTTGGTCTCCCATACCTAGAACATCCCCTTATCTATGTACGCTCTATATTAATTATCGTTTTACGTTATGGGTACTGTCTACTCAGGTTTTGTCATGCATGCATGTCTTTTTAACCTTATGTAGCTTCTTCTTTCACCGACCCTCCTAGTCCCGGCTCTTAGTATCGGCCTCTGACTAGCTTTGAGTGGTAGACTTTCCTTCGGGTTAGTCGTACACTCCTGGATTTTTTCTCCTACTATATTGTTTTCTTTCTTTTATTTTTATTTAATTGTACCATGTATTTTGTTATGGTTAGGTTAGTTAGGCGTCTGGCTTAGCCTAGGTCCTGGCTCATTGAGCCTATACTACCGCTCATCAGTTCGGATTGCTTCCCTCTAGCATCTCCTCTGATCAGTTGGTTTTTGGCCCAAGTGGGCCCTTTATGCTACTGCTTTTCAGTTCAGTTGCTTCCCGATAGCATCTCTCTGATCAAGTTGGTTTGTCCTAGGCTTAGTTGTTTTGTTTTGGTCTTACCGCCTCGTGGTCACTACGCGATCACGAGACAGCCAGACGCCTGCCCAGTCACCTTCCCCCCCCCTCCCGCTCTTCCATAGAGTCGGGGGTGGGAGGGTGGGTCGGTCTGCCATGCTCGCTCCACATACCCGAGCCTGCTTCCCTCTCTCCCCCCAGGCGGAGGGGCCAGGGAGACGGGACAGACCCAGACTGGATTCGACCTCTCCGGTTCGTCTCGGTCCGGCCGGGTGGTAATGTGGTGGGGGGTTACTGGCCTTTCCCCCCATCCGTTGCTTCCTTGTCGCTCCGTGTTCGCTCGAGCCTGTATGTCTTCTCGCTCTTTCCCACCTTACTAGGGCTCCTTTCCTGATCGGAGTCCTGGCATCCAGCGGAAAGATGTTAGTCCACCCAGTAGAGTGGACCGGAACATACAGTGGGTCCCTGCTAACCTTTCCGTATTGCTGAGTTACTACACTCCGCTACGCACTGGACTTGGTCCGGTTCGTTTGAGTTTTAGGTTTAAGTGTTATTAGATTAACTATAAGTTTGTTTATCTTAAGTACCTTAAACCTTCCCCCCCTCCCTTACGAGTCTTACCGGATCTCTCCGGGATTATGCCTATTCAGGCAAAGCAGGGGGGGTTATGCCCCAAATTTTTCCGAGCTCCGGCATGCAACGGAGTTCTTCTGTCCTTTAGCCTGTAAGTGATATCTTTAAGATACTCATGTCTTCCCACTTACAGGTGCCACCAACTGTGAGCATCCGGGATGCGCCGCCACACTTCAGGACCCATGTGGACACGAAGTTTGCCGGTCCCATGCTCCATGCGCGACTCTGCACGGGGACATCCAGGTCTGGTACCATGAGACGTGTACCATATGTTACGATCTGGTGAGCCAGCTTTTAGAAGGGGTAAGTTTTCCATCTCCCGGTAGCTGCGTCGCTTCTGTTTTAGTGCTTAAGTTTCATCATTCACTTTAACTTAAGGCATCTAAGTTTAAGTTATACTTTAAGTTTTAGTTTTAAGTGATTCTTAAATCTAATCTACGCCCTCTCTTCCAGGCGCCGGCAGTGAGGGATACCGCACTGGCAACCCTGCGGGCCTGGGTCGGCGGTTTTGGGAAGAACGCCGCCAAGGGTATGCCCTACATCTTAGAGAAGCGGTTGGCGTTGTTAATCTTCCCCGGAGGCAAGGCGACAGGATACGTCGACCCAGTAGAGGCAGGCCCCGACTATCGCCTTCATCCAACAACAGCTGGCTGCCCTCATTAACTGACCAAGACCAGGATATCTCCACAGACGTCGCGACTTTAGATATTAATGTGGAACCTATGGTAGGTGTTGACGACCTGTTGGTCGAGGTAGGTAACGGTGGACACCCAAGGGTCACCCTTGGGGCGTAACTGTTTTCTTCTACTCCTGCAACCTCTCCATCCTTCCAAGGCTTTACAGGTGATGAATTGTATACTCCTCCTGACGCTTCGGTTAGACCTAAGGTCAAGGGTCAAGCAGTGAAATCCTTGACTAAGACGTCGTCGTCGTCTAAGAAGACGACTATTCGGCGTCATCCTCTCGCGTAAGTCTCCGGCTGGGAATCCCGGAGCAGACAGGTCTAAAGCTTCTAGCTCCGGCTCTAAGTCCTCGAGGAGTAAATCCTCCAGAGAGAGATCTCGCACTCCGGCAGAGTCGCCAGTTCCGTTACCCTTGGTTCCGATTTCAGAGCCACCCCTCCACCTCCGCAGCAGCTCCGGCCTTGGACTCCAATGCTGGCCTGTTGCAACAGGTGGGCGACCTGGTTGGGTCCCTAAAGAGTAGCATGGAACAAATGATCTCTCGTTTGTCGGATAGGATTACTTCCCAGGACTCCATTATAGCCGGACTGAGAGAAGCCCCTCTAGCCTCTCCTCCACTTTCAATACGAGTTGGAACTCAGCTTCCTCCGATATGACTCGCTCACCTCCGTTCTCGATGAACAATCCATGGAGAGTAGCGTCATACGCCCCCTTCCAAGACGGTCTCATTTCTATACCTGGAATGGAACTCGAAGGATAGAGGACTTCGAGTTCTACCCGGAAGACCTCCAGCCTCCGTTCATAGGCTACGCAAGGCTTACAGCTTCAGCCATGGTTCGGGATGGATAGGGTACCAAAGGAGACCAGTCCTCTATTCACGAGACCAGGCTCAGAGAGAATGGCTCAGGTGTTTAGAGGACATGGATTGTTCTAATACCAAGATACAACCTTTTAAGAGTCCCTTTACCATTTTCACAATGGATGAGAGTACCCCGCTCCCGTTCCTGACAAAGATCGCGAGGTCTACCATCCCAGCGGCCCAGAAGGGGGAACCCCCATGCCCTCATTGAAGAAGGAAGCAGATCCCACATCTCCGTTGCTCCCCTCAGCCGGAGAATTGTGGGAAGACTTGCCAAACACCTTCTCAGCTGGCAAACTCAAACCGGACTGTGCTATGGAGCAGTTTGGTGAAAAGCTACCCAGGCTCCCAGATAGCCTTATTCAGGCTGAATTTGACGCAAAATCACGATTAGCCAGGTCAATTACTCTATGGCTATGTCCGAGTAGCAACCATAGCCTATGGCTCAGAACCGCTTTTTAACTCATGACCGCCAAAGCCCTGACTCAAACGGTACAGTCGGATATGTTTGAGTTTGCCACTGCTAGAACGAATTGTAGGAAGCATGTCCTACAAGAGGCAACCATTCGACATGAGCCGAATAGGTTACTCTTCGTCTAACATCTGGGGAGCAGATCTCTTCCCAGAAGCTATGGTGAAGGAAGTCCAGTCAGAGGCTACGAGGCTGAACCAGAGCTTAACGGACCCGTTGGGGGCCTACGGCTAAGAGGAGGCAAGATCTAACACCTAAAGGTAAGGACAGAGGAAACCTAGGCGTTTCCATCCTTACCAGAAAAAGCAGCCACGCTTTCCTCAGCAAGTTCCAGCGGTTGCCCTTAGTGCAAACAGCCCAACCTTCCACTTCTAAAGCTCAATCACAACCAATTTATGTGATATCCCCTCAGCCTCAGCCCTCCACCTCTTACGCCATCTCTCCAGCTTACAATCAAGCCTTCGAGAGTCAAGCTTCACAGAAGTATGGACCGCTCGGGTAAGGGAGGCAGAGGTAAGCGTTCCTTTCGTGGGAGAGGGTCGGGAGGCCCCCTTTAATAGGGAAAGCACTTCAGAGGACGGCCGAGGCGGTTACCAGAACCAATGAAGAACTTCAGGTAGGAGGGAGGCTGTTTCACTTTCGCCACCGGTGGAACTTCAGCGAATGGGCTCAGAGCATAGTGTCAAAAGGCCTGGGGTTTGGAGCTGGTTTACGAACCCACCTCCATCCAGACCTTTCCGTCAACTTCCTTCCAAGGAATTGACAGAGTACGCAGAGGACCTCCTTCAGAAAGGAGCTATAGCGAGAGTCAAGAGATTAAAATTTCAAGGTCGCTTGTTCAGCGTGCCAAAGAAAGGCTCACAAAAAAGAAGGGTAATCTTAGACTTGTCCCGCTTAAACTTAGCCATCCGCTGCGACAAGTTCAAGATGCTCACGATCTCGCAGGTGCGGACCTTACTTCCCCGTGGGGCCGTCACCACCTCTATCGATCTTACAGACGCCTACTATCATATCCCTATTGCAAGACACTTCCCGTCCATATCTGGGTTTCAAGATAGGAGACCAGGCATTCTCCTTCAAGGTAGTTCCCTTCGGACTCAACGTGGCACCCAGGGTGTTCACGAAACTAGCGGAAGTGGTAGTGCAACAACTCAGATCAGGGGAATATGGTAGTAGCGTATCTCGACGATTGGTTGATCTGGGCTTCAACAGTCGAGGAATGCAACAGAGCTACACTGAAAGTGATTCAGTTCCTGGAATATCTAGGCTTCAAGATAAACAGGACCAAGTCAAGACTCACTCCAGAGTCAAACTTTCAGTGGCTGGGCATTCAATGGAATCTATCCTCCCATACTCTGTCGATTCCATCAACCAAAAGGAAAGAAATAGCGAAGTCAGTCAAGCAATTTCTAAGTCACAAACTGGCGTCAAGGAGGGCTCAGGAGAGGATCCTGGGTTCTCTCCAGTTTGCATCAGTGACGAACGTCTTAATGAAAGCCAAACTGAAAGACCTAACCAGAATCTGGCGCTCACGAGCAAATGTCAGGTCCAGGGACAAACTATCCTCAGTCCCTCTGATTCTAAAGAATCGACTTCGGCCGTGGGCGAAAGTCAAGAATTTGTCAGTGTCAGTACCCCTTCAGTTCCCTCCACCAGGGATCACCATCCACACAGACGCGTCCTTAAGCGGTTGGGAGGGTATTCCCAGGTCCAAAAAGGTTCAAGGAACTTGGTCACCTCAGTTCAGTCAGTTCCATATAAACGTACTGGAGGCGATGGCAGTGTTCTTGACTCTAAAAGGTTACGCCCACCAAAGTACTCCCACATAAAGCTAGTTCTGGACAGCGCAGTGGTAGTACATTGTATAAACAGGGGAGGCTCCAAGTCACGTCATCTAAATCATGTCATGGTAGCCATCTTCTCCCTGGCAGACAAGTTCAGTTGGCATCTCTCCTCCACTCCACATAGCTGGAGTAGAGAAAACGTCATAGCAGACGCGGTTATCCCGATCAGTGCCCCTAGAGTCGGAATGGTCACTGGACAACAGTTCGTTCCAATGGATCCTTCAAAGAGTTCCAGGCCTACAGGTGGATCTCTTCGCATCTCAAGCGAATCACAAAACTGGCCGTGTTATGTAGCCCCCAACCTGGACCCTCTGGCCTATGCCACGGACGCCCTGGCTCTAGACTGGAACAACTGGAGAAGATTTATGTCTTTCCTCCAGTGAATCTTCTATGAAAGTTTTAAACAAACTCAGGACATTCAAGGGCGTCAAGTGGCTCTAGTAGCCCCAGACTGGCCGAAGAGCAATTGGGTATCCCCTAATTCTGGAACTGGGCCTTCGTCCTCTTCGGATCCCCAATCCCAGGCTCTCCCAGTCAGTACAAACGAAGACTGTGTTCGCTTCCTCAGGGATTCTCAAAACCCTAACTTTATGGATTTCATGAAGTTTGCGGCAAAAAGAGATGCGAATATTGACCCTCAGAATATTCTCTTCTTGGAATCCGATAAAAGGGATTCAACTTTGAGACAGTATGATGCGCTGTCAAAAAAGTTAGCAATCTTCCTGAGAGAATCAAGAATATTAGAATCATGACAGTTAATTCTGCTATATCCTTTTTCAGATCCTTATTTGAAAAAGGTTTAGCAGCTAGCACGATTACGACAACAAGTCACCCTTGAAAAGATATTTCAATTTGGGATTCAACATAGACTTGACGGATTCCTACTTCTCGTCTATTCCTAAGGCATGTGCTAGACTTAGACCTTCTGTAAGGCCTACGTCAGTTTCATGGTTCTTAAACGATGTTTCTAAAATTGGCTTCAGAAACCGATAATGACACATGCTCGTTTATAATGCTCTTAAGAAAAACCCTGTTTTTATTAAGCTTAGCTTCAGGAGCAAGAATTCAGAACTGTCGGCTTTATCCAGAGATCGGATCATATTCAATTCCTTCCCACAGGGGAAGTCCTACTTTCTCCGGAACGTAGCTTTTTAGCAAAGAATGAAGATCCTTTGATGAGGTGGGAACCTTGGAAGGTACTACCCCTTCCACAAGATGTATCTCTTTGTTTGCCCAGTTACAACCTTACGAGCCTTTCTGTCCAGGACCTCCTCACCTCATCGGGTCCCCTCTTTAAGAGGGAAAAAGGTGGAACTTATCCATTAAAGGCATCAGGCAACAAATCCTGTACTTTATTAAGCAAGCCAATCCTGACTCTTTCCCGAAAGAAAGCACATGATGTCAGGGCAGTAGCCACCTCAATTAATTATTTCCACATATGAACTTCGATGAGTTGAAAAAGTATACCGGATGGAAATCGCCGACAGTGTTCAAACGTCATTACCTTAAGTCCCTTGGAAGCTCTGAAAATTTTCAGCAGTTAGCAGCGGGTAACATAGTTCCCCTGACTCTAGTTAATTTGTAGTAGAAGATTCAGTCCTCCTTTCTACCTGCCTCACCCAACAGTTCGTCTATTCCTGCCGTGTTCACTTACATTCACCTTGTGTGTCTTAGCTGCTTTTATGATGATGTAGTGGGTGCCCCTTATTTTTTTGCTAGGGACACTCACAGATGATTATGGATATTGATCTCATGGATGTTACCCCCTTATTTTTATGCTAGGGGATACATCTTATTTATAATGGTTACGGGTTTTGTATATTAAGTCATATACATTCCTTATATATTATCATTGTTGATTAATTTGTTCATTTGATTATTTTAATTGCTATTATATTTTTGATATACATGCCTTTACAGATACCATTTGTTTACATGTAAGATATTTTTACCTCTGTACTTATGTAAATTACCTTATGATAAGAAACATGATTAGAATTAAGGGTAATTTAAGCATATTTCTATTTTTGTATCACTGTGTATTTGTATCTTTTTAGCAATTATATTCTTTTTTTATATTTATTTTCTCTTTTATTTGAGACCTATTCTGATTTATTTTATTATTTTTGTTTACAATCTTGTGCTATTTCTCTGGTACGATTTCGCGCAGCGACACGAGCTGAGCCAGAAAAGGGATTTTGACGTAAGGAAAAAATCTATTTCTGGCGATTGGCTCGTGTCGCCAGCGAAATCCCACCCTACCCATCCCTTCGCCCAAGATTGTCTGCTAACTTCAGGATGGCCACCAGAGGCGCAGCAGTCGGCAGCATGGGATGGAGTAGTAGTAGTACGAGCTGCTCACTCTGTGGGTCGGCTCTCCTCATGGAGGGTTTTTGTAGTGGGAGATTTCTATTGGCATTTGGCTCGTGGTAGTGGTCTCACTCGCCTAGTTGTTTCATACCGACACCCTCTTGGAGGGTGAGCGAGTCAGTTATACTGACCTTTTTCTTTATTTTATTTATTCTGGTATTGTGTTAGTACATTTACCCTAGAAATAATAGATTAAAGGATATTTCGCTGGCGACACGAGCCAATCGCCCAGAAATAGATTTTTCCGTTACGTCAAAATCCCTTTATTGATCACTCTAACAGCATGGCTGTCTCACTCAACTGTATCTAGTCCATTCCAGTTTATGATAGTACAGTATTCATCTTCTTACCCCCCATGTAGGTAAAGAAGTAGATAGAAAACATAGAAAAAAAAGAGAGACCAGTCATCTCATTCAATCTACCTTCATTTTTAACTAGATACAAACTGACCTGGCAAGGCTACTGGATGAGCTACACAACTTGTTGAGGAGCCACCACTGAGCCCAAGGAAAAAGTGGCCAACATCCTTCAATACAAGGAAGTGAAAGTTGTTTTGTCGTAGCCATACACCAGCTTTCAAAATTCTCTAAACAGACATATTCTTCTTGAATGCCCAAGAAGAGCTCAGACCTCTAATGTCATCCACTCTTGCTCTCACAATATTCTGAACCTTCTGATTCTGTCATATGCATTCCTGATCGTTTTCCCTTAACCAAAACGATACTGTATTCTTGGACACCTTTTTTGACCTGGCCTGTGCTAATGAAAAGTCTTCGACATCTAGATCTGAGATGTTGAATTTTTTTTAAATAAGCACGCAGTACTCTTATAGGACATAATAACATTTCTTCAGGGTCATTATCCACAAAGTCTCCCAAAGAAGGTATAGAAAAGTAGACAAATCTGTCATCTACAACTGATGAGCCACAAATTCTGGTATAATTTAGAAAACTAATGACTTCTAACCTCTGGAATGTTTCACTTCATATGACAGACCATGCAGTTCCCCTACCCTTTTGGTAGAAGTTAGGGCCAGTGAGAAGACTGCTTTTTAGAGTTTAGAGTTAAGTTTCCTATCTGTGGCTTGATGCAATGGTTCATAGGTAACTTTAGTAAGACTAGTCAATAACATGGTTAAATCCCAGTTGGGAGAACCAACATACATATTTCCCATGAAGAAGAAATATCTACATCTCTCATCTGTGGGACCAGAGCTAGTGCTGCCCTATACCCCTTTATGGCAGAGACAGAAAGGTGTTTTTCTGTTCTAAGGTATATAAAAAAAATCAGCTATTTGTTGAATAGCATCTCCGAGTAGAACCAGTATACAGCACCAATCACAGTAGACAGACCACTTTCCCTGGTATACACATCAATGACTTTCAGATATATCCTGCCATCTGCGATGCTGCTTTTTGAGAAGAGCATCTCGCTCACAGGGGGCTCCACTGTATGTCCAGTGTTGTAGAGCATCCTCTGATACTGCTTCTGTTCTGGGACTACTGAACAACATATACAGGCGGCCCTTGGTTAGCGGCAGGGATTCAGGTCCTGGCCGCCGCACACCTTCTTTCGGAATACTAGACCAGTTAACAGTGGCCTAGACCAGTCAAACGGTGCTGTAATCCCACAATGGTGCAATAAGTAAAATTATATTTACGCTTTTTAATTATATTTATCAGAAATTATTTCCAGATTTACGATACGTTCCAGGGTTACGCCGCTTACAACACTGATCTGGCAGAAGAAATATGACTCCAAAAATGCAAAATAATCAATATTTGAAGGTTTTTTGATTAAATGTGCAATAAAAATGCAGTTTACATAGTTTTTATTGCACCCAAAGCATTAAAAGTAAGGTTTTCTTAGGATTTTTGACGATGTTCTGGCTTATGACTATTTTCAGCTTACAAAGCATCTCAAGAATGGAACCCAGGGACTGCCTGTACTGTACAGTACATTATAGTATTATAAATACTGTAAAGTGAAAAAAGCCTACCTTTAATCCTTCGGGTGTCTAGATTATGTAAAGATATAATAAGGTTTTATACAGTGTACAGGTAGCTGTAGTGTTCAAGTTATGATAATTCATATTACGATAATCCGAAACAGCAAAAGAGAATGATGAAAGTATGGTTTTAACGTTATACTTGTTGCATAAACGTGTACAGCCATGAACAACCAAACAAGAAACAACTTTTTTTTCTAAGTACAACCGAATTGGATAATAACATCTGTTTGACTTGTATTTCAATCAATATTACCGTAGTTGTTGTAAATGACGTTACGTAGAATAGCACTGAGATACCTTAATGTAATAACTGTATTTGCCATAGATCAAAGATCAATAAGGAAATATACAGGTGGCCCTTGGTTAGCGGCAGGAGTTCCGTTCTTGGCCACCGACGCAAAGTGATTTTTGATGCTAAGCGATTTTAAAGACTACGACTGCCGCACACCTTCTTCCGAAATTCTAGACCAGTTAACAGCGCCCTAGACCAGTCAAATGGTGCCGTAATCCCACGATGGCGCAATAAGTAAAATTATATTTATGCAGTATAGTACTATAGAATTTAGTGTACAGTAGTACTGTACAGTACATTACAGTATTATAAATACTGTAAAGTGAAAAAAGCCTAGACACCCTAATCCTTTGGGTGTCTAGAGTATGTAAAGATATAATAAGGTTTTATACAGTGTACAGGTAGCTGTACTGTTCAAGTTATGATAATTTGTCTTACGATAATCCAATTTCATGAGAAACCAAATTACAATAGCCTAACTTTATCTTATCTTCTAGTTATACAAGTTCAAAAACAGCAAAAGAGAATGATGAAAATATGGTTTAAACTTTATACTTGTTGCGTAAACGTGTACAGCCATGAACAACCGAACGAGAAACAAATTTTTTTTTTCTAAGTACAACCGAATTGGATAACATCCGTTTGGCTTGTATTTCAATCATCGTACTATAGTATGTACACTATTACCGTAGTTGTTATAAATGACGTTATGTAGAATAGAACTGAGATATCTTAATGTAATAACTTTATTCGCTATAGATCAAAGATCAATATACAGTGGGGCATTGCTTATTCACGGATCAGTATTCACGGATCCAGTTAATCACGGGTTTTTTCTTGGACCGTTTCTCATGTTACATCACTGGTATGAATCGCTGCATCACGGGTTTGTTGTGTTGCGTATGCGATGTTTTTCGGTAGGCTAACCCTCGGCCGTGGTCCGATAACTACCAACATCATTTAAAGACTCATATTATGGTATTAAACTGACAATAAAGGTAATAAAACCATTCTCACCTAATATATTATTGTCCTATCTTCGAAATAAATAGCCTATTCAAGGTTTATGTACGACGTTCATTGGTAGGCTAAGCGTAGTTGCAGTGCGATAAACCACAACGTACACAAAAAACATTCACATTATGATATTAACTGACAATAAGGTAAAAAACCATTCTTTACCAATATATATTATAGTATCATCTTCATAATAAATACCCTATTCAAAGAATAATTCCACATCATTGCACTCAACTTATTGTCGGAGTGGCCAGTCACAAAATGTAAGCATATACCTTTACGTACGAAAATGGTTATGTATCGTTGGCGTTCAAAGCGACATTTTTTGTTGATAAACTTTAGAAATTTTAATAGTAGTGGTAGTGTAATTACAGTAGTAATAACATTAAGGCTAAAATTAATTCGAACTTCATTATTATTTTGGCAGTATTCGTATATAACTTCTCTGAACAATGAAGTCATACAAACGCTATTTTGTCATAGATTATCGTAAGTATTGCTGTTTGTTATTGGCGACGAAGCGTAAACGAAATACATAAAAGCATTTTTTACCTTATATATTATCGTCATATCTTCATAATAAAAAGGTCTATTCGTGGAGTAATTCCATATCAGTGAAATCAATTTGATCTATGCGAGGCCAGCCAGCTGACAAAATGTACGTACGTATATGAAAATCAAATTATGGTAGCATTCACAGCAAGATTATCTTTCGAAATCTTTATAGTACTATTCATGCTACGTAGTAATAATGTTTGGAATATACGTAACATTAATTTTCAATACAAAAATATCATCGTTATTTTTGGTAGTGAATAATAGTTTAGAAATTTATCATACATACACTGCATTGTTATGGGGTTTGTGGCAGTGATAAAACAACCAAAATAACGTTCTCCTTTAAGTCGTCATATCTTCATAATAAAAAGGCTATTCGTGGAGTAATTCCATATCAGTGAAATCAATTTTATCTATGCGAGGCCAGCCAGCTGACAAAATAAGTACGTATAGAAAATCAAATTATGGTAGCGTTCACAGCAAGATTATCTTTCGAAATATTTATAGTACTATTCATGCTACGTAGTAATAATGTTTGGAATATATGTAACATTAATTTTCAATACAAAATATCATCGTTATTTTGGTAGTGAATAATAGTTTAGAATTATCATACATACACTGCATTGTTATGGGTTTGTGGCAGTGATAAAACAACCAAAATAACGTTCTCCTTTAAGTCAACGCGTTTAGGAAAAACATGACATAGAATCGACTTTGCGACTTCGTTCACTTTGATATTTTTAACGATACAATAACTATCATTTGTACTACTAAAACCATCTTCACATGAGTAATTTTTCGTAAGATATGTGTTGTTGCAAAAGCTAGCTTATACATAAAAGGCTTTTTATAATTTAAGTCATCTTAGATATACATATGTACCCAAACTCATTGTGGGGAAATTTACTACTGTTTCCTCGGATATTGAAATACTTTAGCATCATTCAAACACTTTAATAATATAATGCATAAATACTAGGCTATACATATTTACATCGTATACAAATACTACATACAGTATATACACATACTTTTATATACAAAGTTAATCATATGAGTAATGATCAGACGACAGCTGTGCACTGGACTACGTACGTACTACTTGGAAGATCAAAACAAACAAAATTTTGTTGTTGTTAGTCGCCGGGATAGATTAACATTTTTCCAGAGATTAAAGAGCTGAATTTTTGTTTTGAAGGTATGTCAACCGCGTTAGTAAATAGGTATCATCTTCTAAGGAAATTTTTTTTCTCTCTTCTTTTTGCGGAAGAATCTTCAAGCCATTTTGCATTCAAAGTAATGAGAAGGAATCATTCTATTCTTCATGAAATCAGTAAAATACTTACACTTAATAATAAAAACTAAAACTACGTACTGTATGCAAAACACATACATCATCGTTAGCTTCGTGTGTGTAAACGTTCATTCTAAAAAATTAGCAGAGTAGTATAACTAACACCTGATTGGTTGGTTGGTAGCCATGGAGATCTGTTATCCAATGACTGCCCTCTGCTTCTGTTCTATTTATAGACATATGGCATGGATGGCACTAGGTTTGAACGTTACCATGTTCGTGATTTTCTGACTGCTGACGGCAAAAATTACTCAATAATTTTCTTTATATAATTATTCCTTCGTGAAAACAATAATATAATAACGCGGTTGACATACCTTCAAAACAAATTCAGCTCTTTAATCTCTGGAAAAATGTTAATCTATCCCGGTGACTAACAACAACAAAAATTTTTGTTTGTTTTATCTTCCAAGTAGTACGTACGTAGTCCAGTGCACAGCTGTCGTCTGATCACTACTCTATGATTAACTTTGTATAGTATGTGTATATAACTGTATGTAGTATTTGTATACGATGTAAATATGTTAGCCGCTAGTATTTATGCATTATATTATTAAAGTGTTTGAATGATGCTAAAGTATTTCAATATCCGAGGAAACAGTAGTAAATTTCCCCACAATGAGTTTGGGTGCATATGTATATCTAAGATGACTTAAATTATAAAAGCCTTTTATGTATAAGCTAGCTTTTGCAACAACACATATCTTACGAAAAAATGACTTATGTGAGATGGTTTTAGTAGTACAATGGATAGTTATTGTATCGTTTAAAAATATCAAAGTGACGAAGTCGCAAAGTCGATTCTATGTCATGTTTTTAACTTTAACGTATAGTGGTATGAAAAACACCAGTGTGTCGTAGCGATGCGTCATCAATATAGTGGTATGAAAAATACCACATGGTGTTGTAGCGATACGTTATCACAAAAGTACAAATCCTTTTCCCGGACCATCCTCAGAATTTTCGACTCTTCAACTTCAAGATCGATATGGTGAAATTATATATTATATAGTCATACTTGATTGTAAAATCACAAGTTGAACTGCAAAACATTATTATATTTTGATTGTTATGTACATATATTTTTTTGTGTTTTACGGAATGTTTGTTTTGAAAATAATACCTATTAGTGAACATATGGTATTAATTGTCCACTATTTTATTATAGGTGATCTTAATTATCTCACATTCATTTAACAGTATTATATTAATATTTATTTAAATAAACTGTAATTAATAAATAACAATAATGAAAAACATAAAGGGAAAAATGTTTTTTGCTGCAGTAGTGGTTTTGTTTGTTTGATTATGCATCTGACCTCACATTTCCGAAATCTGAAAAATTCCAAAAACCGAAACATCGGAATGTGTGTGTACTGCACATTTTTTTAAACACGCACACAATGTCTACACATTTACTGATACCCGTTGGTATCAGTAAATTACAGTACGTACGTATTTATTCCATGAGAGAGAGAGAGAGAGAGAGAGAGAGAGAGAGAGAGAGAGAGAGAGATAGAGAGAGAATGATTATGGACTCCAAGGCGTGTTATTTATACAATTATTTTATTATCTTGGGTTTTTTTTTTTTTATTTTTTTTTTTAATCTTGAGATTTTCTATTCAATTCTCGAGATTAATAAGAAAATTAACGAAACTTGACTAGCATCAGCCCACACATCTGAATGACTCGGCCATTAGCAGGCTAAACCACCAACCTTATGAACTTGCATGATACATGAGATACATGACAAAACACAAAACCACTGTTTATGGTGAAAATTTGGGGGTCGCACGATATGGGAGATTGCACGTTATTCGAGTATATACTGTATGTGATTTTTTTAGCCTTTTATGGAACAAAATCTAGCAAGAAATTGCCACTCCCAGTTGGCAACACTGGCCTACTCACGTTTGTCCAAGGTTGGTTTGTTGTTGTGTGAAATGTGGTGTGCGGCGCGTTCTTTAAATTGTACCCATATAAACAAGTTAATTATGTGGCATCCAAAAGCCCTGATTCTTTTTACTCTTATGGGAAAGACGCCTAAAGGTCAGATGAAGTTTTTACGTGGGAACTTATACATATTAACGTTGTTTGTTTCTGACGAAGGGTGAAGGATGGATTTTTCGCTGCATACTGTTGGTAGCATTATCGTTATTATATTACTGGATTGCACTGCAAAATCGTCGCCATCTTTTATCAACATAGATTGTTGGTGAGTACCTATATGATTTACATAATTTTGATAGTTCTCTTACATCATCCTCCTCTTTCCTTGTAAAAAAAAAAAAGAGGCCCACCATGCGTATGTAGGCTTCTAGCTGTAATCCCTAGGCTAGTAGGCTACATATGTACAGTAGTACATATACTACATTTATTTTTTAAGGCTAATTTTGTACAATAACTTTAAAACTGTCTTGATTTAGTTTTAGGTGATAGTTGAAAACATATTTGGTGTTTGAACTAAAGTAGGCAGTTATAAACATTGGAATAGTGGTCTTGGGTGGGTTAACTATTAAAGTAGGCAGTTTTAAGCAATTTTTGAGGGGGTATCAGGATAACACGGGTATTTACTTATCACGGGGGGTTCTGGGCCCTATCCCCCGTGGATAACGAGGCCCCACTGTAGATCAAAGATCAATCAGGAAATATATACTGTTAAATTTAAACCTAGTTATAACTGAAGCTGAGAAAACTGTTCAAGCTGCTAATGACTATTATCGTGCATCGGCAACAAGGATAAAACTCCAGTAAAACGTATGCCATCAAACACAACAGTAGATAAAATTGAGTTAAAATAATTTTAACCAAAACTACTGTGCTTGAAAGAACACATTTTACTGTTGGTTTTACACCGATATACGATAAATAACGTAAAGTTCATATTATGATGATATAAAGGAAAATTGAGAACAGAATCACGTAATTTTTTTACGCAATAAACATGCCACTAACATAATCTGTTAACAAAAAAAAATTAGTTCACAATCACAACGAGACATATTCAATTCATATATCCACTTGAAAACAAGTCTTATAAGGAAAAATAACCTTTCCTCATAGAAGTCAAGTATCTAGATATTCGTTTATGCTTATCTAGAAAGCAAGAAAACTCGCTCAGAATTGCATTAAATATGGCGAAACAAACTCGTATTTGCCATCAGCTAATTTCAAACCAAAGCATTGGGCGCTCTGTGGAATACTGGCTTAGATTTGCCATAACATTTTATAATACTGAACACATTTTAAACATAGATGCATGAAAATTTATAACAAAAAGCTGAAGTTTCATGAACAAAATGAGTTATAATTAGTTCCCAAATTAATAAAATAACACCATGCATTTTTCAGAACAGTGGCATACGAGAACAAACATCCTTTGACAACATGGAGGGTAGTTACAAAAGCTGCCTTAATTTGTATCATATATATGTATATACAAAAATTAAAATACCCTATAAGTAATATATTTTCAAACACATTTTGAACATAAAAGCATGAACATTTAAAAAATTGACACATCGATCGCTAAATTTGCACTCTTTTTTTTTTAACTATATTTTCGGAAGAGCGGCAGGCAGCAGCTTACAAGAACAAACATGAAAAAACCTTCTATTTATAACGTGAAGGGCAATTTCAAAACCTGCCTTAGTATCATATTTCGGCGCAGAAATAAAAATACCCTATACGTAATACATTTTCATACACATTTTAAACATAAAAACATGAACATTTGCACTTTAACTATATTTTCGGAAGAGCGGCAGGCAGCGGCTCACAAGAAAGAACATGAAAAAACATCCTCTTTGATAACGTGAAGGACAGTTTCAAAAGCTCTTAGCTCTTGAACCACTGTCTCTCCTAGTTTCGTGAATATTCTGGGCGCTATGTTGAGCCCGAATGGCATGACTTTGGACGAGTAAGCTTGTTTTCCTAGTTTGAAGCCTAGGTATGGAGAGAAGTTTCTTGCTATTGGTACATGATAGTAAGTGTCTGTAAGATCGATAGAGGTGGTGACGACCCCACGGGGAAGTAAGGTCTGCACCTGTGAAATGGTCAGCATGCGGAACTTGTCGCATTGAATGTATGAGTTGAGACGGGACAGGTCCAGAATCACTCTTCGTTTGTCCGAGTCCTCTTTGGTACAATGAACAGTCGTCCTTGAAATTTCAGGTGGCTGACTTTATTGCCTTCTTTTGGAGAAGGTCTTTGGCATAGTCTAGAAGGTCTGTCGTTGGAATCTGGTGAAAACTGACTGGTGGAGGAGGCCCTTTCTTCCATTTCCACCCCAGACCTTTCGATACAATACTGTGGGCCCACGAACTGAAGTCCAGTGGTCCCGGGAGAGGTACAGTCTCCCGCCCACCTACAGAGCCTCATTGACTGGTTGAGGTCTTACTTCCCCTGCCTCCTCTGAAGCCTCTGCCTCTAGAGCAACCTCTGTCGGAAGGCACCTCTGGCTCTGCTACTCCTTGCGTGTCTGTTAAAGCCTGGAAACACCCCTTGTGATTCAAAGGAGGCATTGAAAGCTGGGGAAGTTACAAGGGCGGCCGAACTCGAAGGCTGTTGAGTCGGTTGACTGCAGCAGAACAAACTGTTGTTGTGGCTGTGCCTTAGATGTCGAAGGCTTGTTGATCTGGGAGACAGGAACTGCTTGGACTACTGTCAGAGACTGAGAGGTCTGGAAAGGGTGATACTTCCTAGGCCTTTTCCTACCTTTCAATTGTGGTCCGGGGGTCTCAAACTTCCTTTAGAAGGGAAGTCCCCAACAGATACGAGACGAAGGTTCTGGTTAGCTCTAGCCGCCTCACTGTGGATGCTGTTAACCATGTCCACAGGAAAGAGGTTGGCACCCCAGATCGACGCCTTTATGAGCCTGTTCGGCTCATGCCTGGTGGAAGCATTAGCAAAGACATGATTCCTGCAGGCTCGTCTAGCCACCACAAAATCATACAGGCCCGACTGAAAGGCCTGTAATAGCATAGCAACTTTGTCAAGACCCGGAATAGAGGCTCATCTGCAAAGACCATAGCCGTCAACTCTGCAATGGTGACTGAGTTAATTGACCTGCTCAGCCTGCATCTTGCTTCGAATTCCGCCTTAACCATGGGGTCCAGAATTCTAGGCAAACGTTCACTGAATTGTGTGGAGGCACACTCCGGGTCGAGTTTGCCCACCATGAACGTTGCTGGAGCGCCAGCCCAACACTCTAGGTCTCCGGGGAAAAAGCAAAGAGGTAGCCTCCGTCTCTTTTAGCTGAGGCATAGGTTTTTTGTCCTCCATTCTGGCTTGGAGTGTCAATTCTGCAATCTTTGACGTGCAAGGAGTCGGAACGTCATCTGGCGCTACAAACATGGTACGTATAGCAACCTTTGTGGGGTGTCAACTTGGTGTTGACACACTCCCATTCCGTGAGGGTGCGGACCCATGCCGACTGAGCCTGATCCCTAGGGTAGATAACCGTCTCTTTCGGGGCCTTGTCTACCCTGAACGACGCTTCCTCGGCTAGTCTAGCGTAGCCCGGGAAGGGGAATTGTAGGCCCGACGGGAAGAACTCAGTCTTCCACGGGTCGGGTTCCGCAACCTTCAATTGTAAGCTTGCCCTCTGAAAACGGGGCATGCAGAGCCAACCGCCACGGGTTGCTGTTCTCGAATGGCGGAAGCTTAGACGCGTCCGGCACCGCAAAGGACTGCAGTGTGTTTCCGGAGTGGAGGAATCCGGTCACCAATTCCTCCTGAGCCTATAACCTCTGGGTCAGAGACATGATGGACTGACCCGAAGTTTCTAGACCTGAGGCGAGTTGAGTGGACATCAATTCGAGTCTCGAGTCCACTACTTCGCTCATCTTCCGCATGAGAAGATTAGCGAAAGCCTCTTGGTCGAAGCCAGACTCTGCCGGTCTGAATTTGGAAGACTTAACTCTCGACCCCTTGGGTGGGGGAGTAGCTCTAGCCAAGGAAGTCGAAGGCTTGGGAGCCGATGACGACCTGGCGGAGTCCACCGGAGAAGGTTTGGCTGGTTTACCCGCCTTCAGCAGGTACTTCATCTTGAAAGTTTTTACCATGGGGATTACCAAGCCCGACCTATTCCAGGTGGAAGCGGACTTCACAGGGAAGCCCTGAAAGGAAGGAGGAGAAGAAGGAGTTGGACTAAAAGGAAAACTAGTCCCACGACTAACTGCCTCACTTACCTCCCTACCTACGTCCTGTTCCTCGGTGGCCATAGGCTCTCGGTGCAGGCTGATGGCTGCCACCTCCTCCGTCACAACGTCACACAAGCCCTCTTGGTCCTCCTGGGGGGCTTGGGTCTCCTGGCGGATACGCTCAATGATGGGAGCTGCTACTCCCGCCAGTACTGCTGCCGAAACTGGGGCATTGGGGTAGAGGAGGGCGCAATACTCCTCTGACAGCACGTAGGGTTGGCCGGCTCCCACGTTCCTACCAAACCCCCCTACCCAGGCCTTAAGGGCCGACATCGAGGAGGTCTTGAGCGCCAGATCAACCTGTAAGAAATAACCAAATTAGGTTCCCCAATGACAGGGAATTTTTCCAAACTAAATGTGTAACATAAAATTCAGGGTCAGAATGAGGCAAGTATGCTACCTACCGACTCATCTGTTACGATCCTTACTAGGTCGTAACACACTGTGCTGGCTTCCGGGGTGCCAGACCGCGCGTCCCTCCAAGTGGATGGCGCAATTGGCATGAGACCAGCAGAGCTCATGCCCATAGGGCTTGTACAGGACGGCCGGACAACCCAACTCCTGGCATCGGACCATCTGTAAGTTGAAAAGATAAATGAGTATTGTCAGATAATGCTGCCGGAGTTAATTTCGGCGGTATGAGTACACTTCAACTAGATATCTAACCAGCTAAAGGCAATTTTGAGTATAATTTTCAACTTACTTGTTATTAATAAAGCTCTGAATGTCTCCGCCTCCTCTGGAATCCATCCTTGGGATCGTCAAAGCTATAACAAGCGGAGAGAGACTGATACGAGCAGAACAGGGGAATAAGGCAAAACCTAAGCCCAAGTCTAATCGCACCGGAGTAGAGTAGCGAAACCTAACCAATTGTAGGCGCATTCTCTGAGCCCAGTTCCGCCCCCACCGGAGTGGGGAGCAGCGACAGCATATAAGATGGAAAACAGAGCGGCAGGAACAATGGTACGTAAAACTCCGGTGTATACCTTCTGGCGCGTGTGATGGTAGACCGCACTTCGCCGGAATAATTACAAGCCCGGAGACATACCAACAGAGGCTAAATAAAACATTTTCTTAACCCTTAAACGCCTATTGGACGTATTTTACGTCGAGATAAATTGTCTGTCGGGTGCCGACTGGATGTAATTTAAGTCGACATATAAAAGTTTTTTTAAAATTAGCGGAAAAATACTTATATGCCTACCAGCCAAAAACTTTTGAATCACGTGCCTTGGGGGATGCTGGGAGTTCATGGATCAAAGTGTTGTTTTGTTTACATCGTTGCGCAAGCGCGAATTTCTTTCTTATCGCACTAAAAAGTATCAGTGACACATCTCAAAAATTATTTCGTCACTTTGACATAATCTTTGCACCATTTTTAATTAGCCGTTACATAGAGTTTTATATATGAAAATGTGCGCAATTTTATGTAGAATACAACAACAAAATATTCATGATTGTAGCTTTTATCAGTTTTGAAATATTTTCATATAAATAACGATAAGTGCAAAAATTTCAACCTTCAGTCAACTTTGACTCTACTGAAATGGTTGAAAAATGAAATTGTAAGCTAAAACTCTTATATTCTAGTAATATTCAATCATTTACCTTCATTTGGCAACATATTGGAAGTCTCTAGCACAATATTTTGATTTATGGTGAATTTATGAAAAAACTTTTTCCTTACGTCCGCACGGTCTCTCTTCCGAAAAAATCATACGTGTGATTGTCGTAATGTTTGCACCATTTTTAATTAGCCGTTACATAAGTTTTATATGTGGAAATGTGCGCAATTTCATGCACAATACAACTAATAACAACCCATGGTTGTAGCTTTTATCAGTTTTGAAATATTTTCATATAAATAACGATAAGTGCCAAAATTTCAACCTTCCGGTCAACTTTTGACTCTACCGAAAGATGGTTCGAAAAACCCAATTGTAAGCTAAAACTCTTATATTTTAGTAATATTCAATCATTTACCTTTATTTTGCAACAAATTGGAAGTCTCTAGCACAATATTTCGATTTATGGTGAATTTATGAAAAAAAAAAAAATTTCCTTACGTCCGCGCGGTAACTCTTCCAAAAAATCATAAATTTTTTCGTGCGATTGTCATAATGTTTGCACCATTTTAAATTAGCCGTTACATAAAACTTTATATATGAAAATGTGCCCAATTTCATGTAAAATACAACAATAAATAATTGAAGGTTGTAGCTTTTCTCATTTTTGAAATATTTGCATATAAATCACGATAAATAGAAAAAAAAACACGCTCGGTCAACTTTGACTCTACCGAAATAGTTGAAAAACGCAATTGTAAGCTAAAAATCTTACAGTCTAGTAATATTCAGTCATTTATCTTCATTTTGAAACAAATTCGAAGTCTCTAGCACAATATTTAGATTTATGGTGAATTTTTAAAAAAGACTTTCCTTCCCTCCGCGCGCGGATTCTCCGCTGCAAATCTCCGAAATGCGTACGTCGCATTCTCGGAACATTTGCTCTGTTTCATATTAGGCGTTTCATAGAGTTTTATATATGAAAATCTGTGCAAATTCACGTAGAATACAACAAAAAAATAATTGAGGGTTGTAGCTTTCCTCATTTTTGTAATATTTGCATATAAAATAAAATATATAAAAAAAATTCGACATTCGGTCAACTTTAACTCATCTGTAATGGTCGAAAACTGCAATTGTAAGCTAAAACTCTTACAGTATAGTAATATTCAATCATTTATCTTAATTTTGAAACAAATTGGAAGTCTCTAGAACAATATTTAGATTTATGGTGAATTTTTGAAAAAAAAAAAAAATTTACGTCCGGGCGTTACGATTTCATGCATTATTTTGTGATAATATTTTCTCTGTATTGCTTTGATTGTTTTACAATATGTTATATACCAAATTGATTGCAATTTAATGTACAATACAACGAAAAAAAATTAACTCGTTAGCTTTAACAGTTTTGCTCACAGTGCGATTTGAATACAATTATATATGAAATTTTGTTTTCGCGCTATCATATATCGCATTATTTATATATGATAATGATACTTTTTTTCATTTCTGATGGTTGCATACTAAACTTCAGGCAATGACAAACAAAGGAGCCAAAAATGAACTCTTAATCTTAAAAACTAAGCGCTCTGTGATTTTTTGAAAAAGATATTTTTTCCGCTTCCGCGCTCACTCTGAGACCCCCCAGGCATACGGGAGACAATTTTTAATATACCGCTTAGGCGTTTAAGGGTTAACATTAACCTCTGAATGTCTCCGCCTACTCCGGAATCCATAATCTCGATATCACAATAGCTAAAACCGGCGGGGTTGGGCTGATACGAGCAGAACAGGGAAAATAGGTAAAACCTAGGCCTGAGTCTGATCGCACCGGAGAAGAGAAGCAGTTCCAAGTCAATTAGAAACGCAGCTCTAAGCCCAGTTCCGCCCCCACTGGAGTGGGGAAGCAGCGATAACATAGAGGAGTATGGAAAACAGAGCGGCGGAACAGTGGTATGTACAATCCGGCATATAGCCTACTGGCAGGTGTGATGGTAGACCCCACCTCCCCAGAGGACACACAGGCCCGGAGACATACCAGTAGAGATTACATAATCTACTAATCACCCCAATCTCCTCCAACTAATCCCCTGGATTAAGCTCTAAGCTCTAGCTGTCGTTCATCGGTAGGATTACTTGGGCAGCAAGCTAACTAGGCAGTGCCAGAACGAGTCTGGGACAGGGGTGGGGGGGGGTGTCTGGAGGAGAGTGGACGAGTCGTGATCGCCTGGCCACAGCAACCGATCAGTGACCAACCACCTCTTGGGAGCCGTAAACTAGCCTACCACTAAAGGGGGCAGAAGACGGTAGGCCAACTGATACCCTAAAGGGTGCAATGGCCCAGGCTACACTCAACAAGACAATTCATGAATTAATTGATGAGGAATTACTGGAAGAACTTAAAAAAGGAGGGGGGGGGAAGGGGGTGAGGAATGCACCCAGCTAAGATCCCAGTCTAACCCTCCGAGATCGGTACAGATCCGGTCAGGTAGGCTAATATGGCCCCAAAAAGGACATCATGAAGAGGACGGATAGAACCTAACTCAACCCTCCAAAATCGAATCTTCCAATCTAGTCAGGTCTAGGCCCTACAAGCATGACAAGAGAGAGACTCGGTCCTGGACCACCCTCCAAGGAAACATATCTGCCTGATCGGGTGGCGGTAAAAGGGGCCACAAGGGTGGGTGGATATACAAGACCCCCTGGCCTACCCTCCAAAACCTAGCATAGGTCTGGTCGGATAGGCCAGGGAAGGACATCGCGAAGAACTTCCAACCTCATCAAAAGTAAAACAATTATTTGAATAGTTATCACAAAAGTGCATATAATCAAGTACATTACTGACTATAATCGAAAACTACACTAAAAATATACATGCAAGAGTACCAAGAGTACCGCGAGAGAGAGAGGAATCTTCCTCTCCCAACAATGACTGGCATACTGCTAGGCTAGCCTAGAATGCCAAAAAACTCAATACTCGTGCATAACGTATGAAGCATATAACCTTACGCACGAAAGGGAACCAACACGCTCCTGAGGGGCTGAGGATAAAAAGGTGCCCCAAAAGGCTAAAAACGTAAGATAATCGTAAAAAGGAAGGCCTCAGAATATGTCAGGAGCGAGAAGGGCCCTATAAATGGCTAAAGACGTAAAAATAAGGCTCCAGTAATCGACAGGAGCGAGAATAATAAAAAAGAATACGAAAACAGTAGCCTAAATAGTGAAGTGCTAAACGGTGGACAAAATACATCACGAGATAAAAACTGACATAATCACACACTCCGCGAGTCATACACCCAAAATGGCGAATCGAAAGGGCATCATACCCAGTTCATGAGTAGAAAAGGACTTAAATAAAGGGCCAAAATTGGATGCATCGTGCCCCTCATACAAACACGAGAAGTGATAAATCAGGAATGGAGCTTTCGAGCAGAAGTAGTAGCAGTGGCGAGCGGAAGGTAGACGTTGTAACGGCACCTTTCTAAAGAGGGGTTTTGAGAGGAGACTTCTAATTGGCAAAGTATCTGTGGTAAGTGGCTTCCACTCGCCCTTGTGCTATACCGACACCCTTTATGGGTGAGCGAGATGGAGGTAGTAACTCCAGCATTCCATTTAGCTTTTTTCTCTGATATATTTAGCATCTATTTATACCTAGAAATGTGTGCTACAAGAACATTTCACCGGCCGACACAGGTCGAACCCAGAAAAGATAAATAACGTTGTTTGTATTACGATGATATAAAGGAAAATTGCGAACGGAATCACATACTTTTTGTACTCAATAAACATGCCGCCAACATAATCTGTTAAATAAAAAAAAAAATTGTTCACAATCACAACAAGACATATTCAAGTCATATTCCACCTAAAATCATGTATAAGGAAAAATAACCTTGTCTTGTAAAGGCAAGTAGTATCTAGATATTCGTTTATGCTAACTAGAAGCAAATATCTGCACAGAATTGCATTAAATGTGGCGAAACAAACTCATATTAACCATCAGCTGATTTCCAAACCAAAACGCCACTGTGGAATACTGGCTTAGATTTACCATAGTATTTTATAATACAATAATATGAGAATACAGACAATATTATTGGATACAGTGAAGTAATGTATAACTTTTTAAAAGATTTATGAAAGTTGCATATTTACTTTTTCTTCTGTGCTCATCTTAATTTTTGTCACTGTGCTATCTATGTAGCAGCGGCATCTCAAGCTCATACAGTCATACCTCAACTTTTTGCTCGCGTAACAAAGCAAAATATCAACTGAGTTGCAAAGTTATATTTTGCACATCTGTCCCATGGAAAAACCAACAAATTGCAGTGTTGCAAAATCAAATGTATACACGAGTTTTGTCTTTTAAAATCAATTTATGCAACAATTGTAAATATAATGTTATAAAAACATGATTCAATGATATAAATTAATATTTTATTATTCCGGCACACTGAACAACCTATTGTCTTCATCATGTGAATGGCTGTTACAAAGACTTCATATGGACATGCGTACTGCCACTGTATCATATTTATGTACAAAAAAATAATACCCTGTCATACATTTTTCATACACATTTTAAACATAAAAGCATCAAAACTTATAACAAAAAGTTGAAGTTTCATTAACAAAATTAGTTATAATTAGCTTCCAAATTAATAAAATATAACCAAATGAAGTGTTTGTAAATGCATTTTTCGGAACAGCAGCGGACAAGAACGAACATGAAAAAACATCCTCTGATAATGTGGAGGGCAGTTACAAAAGCTGCCCTAATTTGTATCATATTTATGTACAAAAATAAAAATACCCTATACGTAATATATTTCTATACACATTTTAAACATAAAAGCATGAACATTTATAAAATAGACACATCGATCGCTAAATCTGCACTTTTTTTGACTCAATATTTTTGGAAGAGTGGCAGGCGGCAGCTTACAAGAACGCACATGAAAAAACATTTTATTTGATAACGTGAAGGGCAGTTTCAGAAGCTGCCTTTGTACCATACTTCTGTGCAGAAATAAAAATACCTATACATAATACATTTTCATACACATTTTAAACATAAAAGCATGAACATTTATAAATCGACACATGCATATCTAAATTGGCACTTATTTAACTATATTATCGGCATAGAACAGCGTCAGAGGCATATAATTTACCCTAATACCTATGTAATAACTTTCAATAAAATTTTTTAATATCATTTGCATAATCTTCATGGTATGAACGGTATTTCTACAAATGTATGTAATCGTTAGACATAACGGCGCTAGCAGCGCTGTTAACCGAAGATTGTCCCGTAAAAGTCTTATTGTTTTAATGAATGTTTTTGATGACAGCCGTAAAACTGATTCGCCACTAAGCGATTGCCATTAACCCTTTAACGCCGATTGGACGTATTAAACATCGATATAAATTGTCTGTTGGGTGCCGATTGGACATATATACGTCGATATAAAAAAGTTTTTTTAAAAATTCGCGGAAAAATAGTTATAGGCCTACTAGGCAAAAACTTTTGAATCGCGCCTTGGGGGATGCTGGGAGCTTTTGCATCAAGGCGTTGTTTTGTTTACAATCATTACCCTGCCGCACATGCGCGAATTTCTTTCTCCTCCCACTAAAAAGCATCAGCGACACATCTCAGAAATTATTTCGTCACTTTGACATAATTTTTGCACCATTTCATATTAGCTGTTACATGGAGTATATGAAAATGTGTACAATTTCATGTAGAATACAACAAAA
This sequence comes from Macrobrachium nipponense, assembly GCF_015104395.2. Classification (NCBI taxonomy): domain Eukaryota; kingdom Metazoa; phylum Arthropoda; class Malacostraca; order Decapoda; family Palaemonidae; genus Macrobrachium; species Macrobrachium nipponense. The sequence goes on from NC_087201.1 coordinate 129,226,614, forward strand.
AACAACTCATGGTTGTAGCTTTTTCAGTTTTGAAATATTTTCATATAAATAACGATAAGTGCAAAAATTTCAACCTTTGGTCAAATTTGACTCTACCGAAATGGTCGAAAAACGCAATTGTAAGCTAAAACTATTATATTCTAGTAATATTCAATCATTTACCTTAATTTTGCAACAAATTGGAAGTCTCTAGCACAATATTTTGATTTATGGTGAATTTATTAAAAAAACTTTTTCCTTGTATCAGCGCGGTAACTCTTCCGAAAAAATCAAAAATTTTTTTGTCTGATTGTCATAATGTTTGCACCATTTTAAATTAGCTGTTACATAAAGTTTTATATATGGAAATGTGCGCAATTTTATGGAGAATACAACAAACAACAACCCATGTTTGTAGCTTTTATCAGTTTTGAAATATTTTCATATAAATAACGATAAGTGCAAAAATTTCAACCTTTGGTCAACTTTGATTCAACAGAAATGGTCAAAAAACGCAATTGTAAGCTAAAGCTCTTACATACTAGTAATATTCAATCATTTACCTTCATTTTGCAACAAATTGAAAGTCTCTACCACAACATTTCGATTTATGGTGAATTTATGAAAAAACAAAATTTCCTTACGTCCGTGCAGTTTCTTCCGAAAAAAAATCAGAAATTTTTTCGTCCAATTGTCGTAATGTTTGCACCATTTTAAATTAGCCGTTACATAAAATTTTATATATGAAAATGTGCGCAATTTCATGTAGAATACAACAATAAGCAACCCATGGTTGTAGCTTTTATCAATTTTGAAATATTTTCATATAAATAATGATAAGTGCCAAAATTTCAACCTTCGGTCAACTTTGACTCGACCGAAATGGTAAAAAAACGCAATTGTAAACTAAAACTCTTACATTCTAGTAATATTCAAATATTTACCTTTATTTTGCAACAAATTGGAAGTCTCTAACACAATATTTCTATTTATGGTGAATTTATGAAATAAACCTTTTCCTTACGTCCACGCGGTAACTTCCGAAAAAATCATAAATTTTTTCGTCTGATTGTCATAATGTTTGCACTATTTTAAATTAGCCGTTACATAAAGTTTTATATATGAAAATGTGTGCAATTTCATGTAGAATACAACCAAAAACCACCCATGGTTGTAGCTTTTATCAGTTTTGAAATATTTTCATATAAATAACGATAAATAGAAAAAATTTGTCCTTCGGGCAACTTTAACTCGACCGAAATGGTCGAAAACTGCAATTGTAAGCTACAACACTTACAGTCTAGTAATATTCAATCAATTACCTTCATTTTACAACAAATGGGAAGTCTCTAGCACAATATTTAGATTTATGGTGAATTTTTGAAAACATCTTTTTTTTATGTTCACTCGTTACGAATTAATGCATCATTTTGTGATAATATTTTCTCTGTGTTGCCTTGATTGTTTTATCATGTTTTATATATCAAAATGATCGCAATTTCGTGTACAATACAAAAAAAAACTCGTTTGCTTTAACCGTTTTGCTCACAGCGCAATTTGCATACAATTATATATGAAATTTTTATTTGCGCTGTCATATATCCCAATACAGTGGACCCCCCGTATTCGCGTTCTCCATATTTGCGGACTCACACATTCGCAGATTTCTCTGGGGAACGTTTCCCCGCATTATTCGCGGAAAATTCGCACATTCGCGGTATTTTTCTATGATAAATATCCACAAATTCCTGGGTTTTTTTGTGAATTTCATCATAAAATACACTTTTTGTGATTAAACTATTAAAAAAACTAAGTATGAACATTTTTAGTGGGTTTTTCTTGAGTTTTAGCATTTTCATAGGGGTTCCAAACATTCGCGGGTTCTAACTATTCACGGGGGGGGGGGGGGGGGGTGTGGGTGGTCTGGTACGCATCCCCCGCAAATACTGGGGGACCACTGTATTTATATATGATAGATATTTTTTTTTCATTTCTGAAGGTTGCATACTAAACTTCAGGGAATGACAAAAAAAGGAGCCAAAAAATGAACTCTTAATCTTGAAAACTAAGCGTACTGTGATTTTTAGAAAAAAAAAATTTTCCGCTTTGGCGCTCACTCGCGAACGCCGCCGCCATACGGGAGACGATTTTTAAAATACTGCTTCGGCGTTTAAGGGTTAACTGCAGGCCGCCTGTACTGTCTTATTATGACATTTTTTGTATGTGTGGCCAAATTTTGAGGATTGTGTGCACTGAAATGGTTTTGGTATAAATGAGCATTCTTCTCTACTTTGCCCTAGAATTTTAATTTTAAGTGGAAGACTTTGGCCAGTAAATTTTACTTTTGCAATTTTAATTTGTTTATTCTTATCCCTTCTGCTTGGAATTGAATAAACTTCTAGGTTATGGATATTAGTTTAAGGGAGTCAAGTAGCAAATGTCTTGGAGGTAGATCTTCACCCTCAATGACTGTACCTTGTACATAATATAACATTTCATGGCTTGTCACTGCTACATTTATGCCATTAATTCTTTTATGTTAAAAAAGGCATTGGACTGTTTTTAAGTGGTTACTTCTAGTAAACACTCATTAGTTTTGGTATATCTGTAGTCCATTTCTTGGGATGGACACAGGTTCAGTAATTTGTTTTCAACTATAGCAGCTGGAATTTTATGTTCTCTTTAAGGACCAGAAATCTTGACCAGTTCTCTGATCCAAAAAGGTGGTCGAAATGCACCAGTGTAGGGTTCTGTCAGAAGTTTCTTTTCCTTTTTAGGGCCTGCTTTGTGCGTGATGCCAGCGTTGGGGGGTTGGGAGGGTTATTCACCTCGGATTCAGAGTTATCTCTTGCTATGTATGTTTCCAATGTTACAACATTGGAATCTACCAAGAGGTTTTTACTCTTTTCAATTTTAATGTTATTGGACCCTGATGGGTGATCTGATACTTCATTTGAAGCAGGATGGGCCCAGGGGTACTCAAATCTTTATTTGTATTTTCCATAAAAATTAGAGAGGATAGAAAAAAAAAATCACCTGAAAACCATAAAAAATATATTACCAGCCTCTCATGGAGTTTATTCTTTCACCAATGGCACAAGTGAGAACTGACTCCCAAATGTCTGCGCCCCTACTCCAAATGGGATAGCACAACACAATTTGTGTGGTGGCCAAAGCGTAAGGTAAACCTGCTTGGTACGACTGAGAGTATTACAAGAATACAATCATCCCCATCCTAATCATGTTATGGGCAAACCGGATAGAATGCAAGAGTTCGGTCTCCAGAACCAGACCCCCCTGGAATCCGTGGTCCAGCCCTGAAGAATAGTTCTGCCCCTGAGATATCGAATTGATATCCCTTAGGTCCAAACATTATTGGGTAGTTGATGTACCTACCACAGTTTCCACTATTTAGCTTCGGATATAAACCCAGTCCCACCTATGATATCTTTCCTTATTTATCAGGTCCAATAATTTTTTGCAAAAGAGGAAAATTCCACATACATTAATCCAAAGAAATATTATTATGATATATGGGACTCTTAGACTCGAATCCAGGAACAAAATCCTGGGGTTCAAGAGCCCCTTCACCATGTCAAGCTGGTCCTAGTTTGAGGGGTTCAGATGCCAATAGTACTTAGTTCCTGGCACTAGAAGATTTATCTTAATGTTAAGACCCAAGGCTTGTTTCGTAAATGAACAATGATGGTTTAACAAGCATAAGTATTAATAGCAAAAACTGAACTCACACATATACTCCTTTTATCTATTGCACTGCAACTTCATTAGCAATTAAGGCTATTCTAATCTAACAACTCTGTGATCAGCAAAATCACTAATCCAGCACCCTACTGGTCCAATGATGATGGATTAGCAATTACGTACCTCTAAATAACAAAATAAAAAAATGTTTCCGGACTCGCTGGAGCTTTCAATACAAAAAATATTCTAACAACAATGTACACATTCATGTACGTATTATAAAACAGGATATGAAAGGCTTTAAACTACATACTCAAAATCAAAGACTGCTGTTCCTTCTTCAACATTTATGTATACGTTCAGCTCTATTGGTGATCCATCATCCATAAAGTCAACAGCATGTAAGGAAGAGGTCCCTTTTTCTTTCAGTACATGTACTCCTACTTCTTTAAGGAGGTCTCGGACAGCTTGTTCAGCACTTGATTGAATATAAGACATATATGCCTGAACAACATCCAAGCCATAATAGTCAATGAGTTCACTGACAAGTTCAATTCCCTAAAAGAGAGATTTTTTTAATGAAATATACTATTGTCTATTACTAAAATTACAGCATGACTACTCAAACTTTATAACAATAGCAATTACTGACAGCATAGTATTATTTTTATTACAAACCCATCAATCATACAGAGCCCTAATTCGAGGTCTGAATGTTCCCAAATCTTGCAGACCTTAAAAGCTGAAAAGCTAATAGCAAATGATTGTGTATGTGTGCCACTGACCCAAGATAAGCAGTTACTACTAACTCCATCTGTGGTATTAAGAACGTCACAGAGGGAATTTACCATACTTTTACTTTGACAGTTTGTTGGTTTCCTTCATTTACATTCAATTTTGATTCATTGTTTTCCCTTTCTTGCTATCATTAAGTAAGCCAATATATGGTGGTATAGGATGAAAAATGTAAAATCACAAACAAATTCATGGAGCTTTATATGGCAATGGAGAATGCGTATACAAAATATTTCACCAAAATTCTTCTTACTTTCATAGTTACAGGGCAGTTAGTAAAAGTAACTAAATAAGCCAGAAACATTGATTGGTACAAGAAAATGCAGTATTTCTTGTTATCGTAAATTTTGATAATTATTATCAAACAAACTGTGAGCAATGGCATCTGTAGATTCTATGAGTCACAAGGCGGGAAGACTGAGCCTACATCCTTCAATGCAAGCAACATCAGAGGGCATAACGTTTGAGTTTCACCTCTGACAATCGCTTGCTTTTATGTCTGTGTTTCTTTGTTTTGCCAAGAATTTCATCATGCCAAAGAGGAAAAGACAAGCAAAACATCTTGCTAACATACAAAAACATCTTGCTAATATGCAGAAGAAAGTTTGCTCTAATAAGAGTTCAGATCATAATATCGGCAATAATAGCGGAGTTAGTGAAAGAGAGAGAGTGTTGTGGAAGAAGGAGCGCCCGTCTTGTTTGAAGCAGTGCCCCAGGCTACGATCTTATCTGACCTTGCAACCACTCCTAGTACAAAGGGATCTTCATTTATGATTAAATTAAGATAAATAACAGTTTTGGTTTATTAATACCCCAAAAGGAACATAAACTTCATAATCATGATGATTTATTAACACTCTTTGTAAAAACACAAAGAAAAACTTTGAATGCCCGTATCTCAAAATTATATTTATTGACCTTCAAATTCTATCTTCTCCCTTACTTTTAAAGCTATAAGCATTGAAAGTCAGTATATAACTTACAAAGATGTTATAGAACAGTCAAATGGAGCCCTTTTTTCCAATTTTTTCTCTAATTTTTGCTTATCTTTTTACCATAATGAAAATACGTATTCATATATAGCAAAAAAAATTCATATATAGCAAAAAAATGACTTTTAGAAAAAAAAAACTTTCCATTTGATTGGAGGTCTACATCAGGTCTATATATGGTAGTAATCCCAGGTCTTAATACAGATGGCCCTTGCTAGCGGCAGGGGTTCCATTCCTGGCCATCGACGCCGAGCGATTTTTGACGCTAAGCAATTTCAAAGTCTACAGCTGCCGCACACCTTCTTTAGGAGTACTAGACCAGTTATCAGTGCCCTAGACCAGTCAGATGGTGCCGTAATGCCACAATGGCGCAATAATTAAAATGACAAATTTTTTAGGACACTTTGTATTTTTCATAGCTACAACCCTGAGGTCTTAACAATAGAATAATTTCTAGCACCTAGCTGGATCCGGTTGAAAAACAAATGAAAGCAAGGAATCTTGTGTGTAGAAAAGATTTGGCTAGGAAACTATTCATACTCCACTCTCTGATGAAAAAGCTAACAAAACAGAGAAGAGAGGCGACATGGATCTGGTGCTGTGTTAGGGTAGGAAAGAGCTCTATCTTCTAGGAATTCATGGGTTGCAAGTCTTGTTGTGGTGTTGTTCAAAGTCTCAAGCTAGATTAAAATGGAATCGAGGAACATGAACATGTGGGTAGCTTGAATGATTTGTTGTGTGTAGAAAAGATTAGGCTAGGAAAATATTCATATTCCACTCTCTGATGGAAAAGCCCAAAAAGCCCAAAGTTGATCTTCATCCCCAGATAAACAATAGATGGCTGGAAGAAGTAGAACTTGATATACATATATAAGACTGTCCAGTACTTTGGCCAGATGTAGAAGACAATCCTTCACAATCAAGATTGCCTGAAGTAGTAAGTGGCAAGAAATAACCAATTTTCCAAGTGTAGAAGAACTCAGATTCTTAGCAGAATACTTTTACACTAATTTTCTTACTTCTGCTAATAGCACCAAAAACATTTGTTTAAAGCTGGCGCAATAAATGAGCATAGCTTCAATTGCAAGATATGCCAACTTCACAAGGACTTATACCTCACTATTAGGCTAAAGAACCTTACTGGTTTCGAGAGTTCTATGTTTAATTGGGTCAACCATCCTGAAAAAAACTTGCCTCTTGAATGGGATTAGAATGAAGATCTAGTATCATACATACTATGTCATAACATACAGCTCTACGTAGCTTCATAAATCTGGAAACTGAAGCAGTCACATCCCACGAATCTGCTTTAAAAGATACCACTATTGAGATTGCCTCAAAACATGCCTAACAGAATCAGATAACCTAACTTCCTACTTGCCTGAACATGAGCCAAGGTAGAATCCAATGAAAAAGAGCACCAATAAACAAGATCATCCTTAGTAAATAAAAAAAAGGGACAGAGTAAAGAAAAGTAGTGCTATGTTAGTAACATTTTGTATTTATGAAAAATTTTTTTTTCAAAATGTATTAGTAGCCTAACAGTGCCCTCAAAGAGATAAATATTTGCAACCAAGTGGAATGTGAGAGTGAAACAAATACATAGTTATAAGTGGCTCCTGAAAGACGTGTTTCATGCTTGGAACCTAAATTATGGTTTTGACTGGTGTGTGTGTGTGTGTGTGTGTGTGAAGGGGAGAAGGGTTAAAACCATAGTCCCTACCCATAATATACTTAGTTAAATGCCTAACGGACAACAGAAGTAAACACATGTCTTCCTCAGGTTTATCTAACAGTACCTGATTCTCCTGAACTACAAGAGGAAGCATCAGAAGACAAGACCTGGAGAAGTGAAAAAAGCAACAACCTATAGTCTTCACACTCATTGCCCTTATTGGTAACAGACTGTATAACTACCATGCCCAACCAAATACATTTCATTTACACCAAATTTGTTCCTACGCAAACTAGTGCTCCTATCTCTGCTTGCTGTAAATAACATAATGCAAACCAGAAAACAAGACCAATACCATAAAGAACCAAATAAGCCAATTATATACTCAAAATTAGTACAGCCAATACTGTGGACATGGCAGGAAGAATTCTGTAAAGAACATAAGCATTTCATGACCACCTGGTGGGAAACAGTCCATCCAAATCAGCTTACCATTTTTCTTTGGTTTATTTTGATTGTTGATCCCACCTAATGGCACAAAGATGAAGGTACATTTCATCCTAAATAATATTAAAAATATCTACTGTGCACTTCAGGGACCGCGAGTCATTGTTTTTCTCAAATCTTTCAAACTAATTATTTGATTGGAATGGTACTTTAACACAGTGCAAAGACACATTGCCTAATTTTTGGTAATACGTATAGTGCATTGTTAAATGGTGTTAGTTACGCCGTTTACTCTTGACTTACAAGGTGTTGCCAAGCTTTGCCAACCTATGCTTTCGAACGTACTATACTCCCATCCTGCTCCTCCCTACATCCCTTCCTCATCCTTTCCCTCCTCACCCCTCCCTCAACCTTTTTCCTGGCCTTCCAGTCTCCTCTCCCCCCCCCTCCATTCCTGCCTATTATTATATTATTAATATATATTAAGTAAACATGAATGTAATGTGTTGGTTTTTGTAGAATCTGTGTTCATTTAATTATTATTATTGTATTTTCTTAAACTATATAAATGGGAGTAGGCTAAAGAGCAAATGACAGTCACCCTGTTCACCAAGGTCTCCTCACTTCCCCTAAATCCCCCCAAGTAGGAGGAGCTTTGTCTACTTCCTCACTGCTGAGCAAGTGAATTGCCATAAAATAAAAGGAAATGGGTATAATTTTGGGGAAACTACTGTCATCATATCATTGTATGTGTGTGTTTCTCTATTCATATCACACTACAATTTTGTTTCTACTAATCTAATGCCAGTAATAAATATGTATGTAATTCTTGTACCATACTGAGTTTTGTGAATGAGTTGAGTTTCATGCCTCTTGAAATATATTACTTATCATTGATGTAAGTGTCACCCATTACCCTATTTTCAGGCATTTAACATACAGGGTTTTCTTGCTATAAAGGAGGTATCCAGTTTTTGCCTCATTCATAATAAGTTAAGAAATCCATTTTCTTATCTTTCACAGGTTTGTGTCTATTTTGCAGCATCAGAAACTCATATTTGAAGAGTTGCTATATATTTATCAATAGATTTCATCACTTATATAATCTGAATATACTTGTTGCTTATGAGTTTGAATGATTTTGAATGAATATATGAAAATGAATATGCTGTTTGATCTAAACACTTTCACAAGTGATATTTTGTTTCATTTATAGACGATATTTGTACCTATATTTTTAGCCATCATTGCAACACATGGGATTATGCAGTGCTATATATACTCAATATCTATTGAGGACTTCCAAGTTTACCTTAGTTCACAAGTGCATCTTATAGAAAACAGAGATGTTTACTTTATTATTACTATGTGACAATCAGGTAACCAAAATTAAACCACACTTTAACTGACAACCCAGTAAATAATTAACACTATTGTGGTAAAGGGATTAAGAAATCTCTCTCTCTCTCTCTTTACTCCTCTCCTCTTCTCTCTCTCTCTCGTCTCTCTCCTACTCTCTTCTCTCTCTCTCTCTCTCTCTCTCTCTCTCTGTGTATTTATTCACAATCATCCTCGTTATCACTGTTGATGTGGATAATTACGGGATCTACAGGTTTGTGGATGTTATCAGTGGACCAGTATTCATCCTTGAAGGCTCTGGACCATCTCACTTACCTATTGAGATTGATCCTTAATCTATGTTAGCTTGCTCCATTTTTTATATCGTTAGGAGTCGTATTGCAAATGCATTTCTGTAACAATGCCGACAAAGTAACTTTGCGACCATGACAGCGATGAAAAGTCCGTCTTCATCAATTACACAGTGAATACTTCTAGTGTGAGTGCTGCAGCTGACAGACAACCCCCTTAACACTACGGTATTACCTGACACCCAAGGATACTATAAACAGCATACATTGGGAAAAATAACCATTATTATGATCATTATGTCAAACCTCTCTATCCTCTTCATTATGAACTCTCCAATTATCTGCTGGTATTAAAAAATATCATGGAAAACAGTATTTTATTCCATATTGTAAATTACATAGAGGGGGAGAAATGAGAAAAACAGCAAAGAAAGAGCGAGAGAAAGGGACGGAGGGAGGGAGAGGGAAGGGATGGGGAATAGCAGACATTCGAATCTGTAAATGACTCCTGGTGACTCATATGACTTTGCCTTTAAAAGTCAAGAGTAAACACCTTAACTAAAACCATTTGACAATAAACTATATTACCAAAAATTAGGGCGAGGTGTCTTGTACACTGTGTTAAAAGTACCATTTCGATCAAATAATTAGTTTGAGAGATATTTGAGAAAAACGATGACTCGTGGTCCCTTATATGCATAGTAGTTTGGTTCTCTTGATGTTCTCCTCATGAGGGTAGGTAAGTATTTCCTTTAAATCTACTTTCTTTAGTTAGCAAAGTACAATATACTGCACAATTTAAATCAACATTGTCTACAGGTACATCCACAAGTAATATACAGTGTAGTAAATATAGATGGAAACTTTCCCCTTTGAAATAAAAAATTTAATCTGTATAATACTAACTTTATGATTAGCAGCAACTTGAGCTCTGAGATCTGAGAGATTATCTTGAAGATTGCGTGTTCCAGAGGAACCAGGTAATTTTCCTGGTGCATGAAGAGCCTTAATTAATTCATCCTCCTGGAAAATTTTGTACATATAAGAATTTTATAGTATAGTTGACATCCATAATCAATTATGGTCATAGTATTCTGAAAAAATTTCACCTGAAAACTCTTTTACCAAACTAAAATTAATTAACCCTTAAACGCCGAAGCGGTAAAAAATAATTGTCTCCCGTATGCCGGAGGTGTTTCAGAGTGAGCGCGGAAGCGGAAATTTTTTTTCAAAAAATCACAGCGCGCTTAGTTTTGAAGTTATCATTATCAGATATAAATAAGGCGATATATGATAGCGCAAAAACGAAATTTCATATATAATTGTTTTCAAATCACACGGTGAGCAAAACGGTTAAAGGTAACGAGTTAATTTTTTTTCCGTTGTAATGTACACTAAATTGCGATCATTTTGGTATATAACACATTGTAAAACGATAAAAGCATTACAGAGAAAATATTATCACAAAATAATGCATGAATTCGTAACGCGCGGATGTAAACAAATATTTTTTTCAAAAATTCACCATAAATCTAAATATTGTCGTAGATCCTAGAGACTTCCAATTTCTTTTAAAATGAAGACAAATGATTGAATATTACTATATGTAAGAGTATTAGCTTACAATTGCAGTTTTCGACCATATCTGACGAGTTAAAGTTGACAGAATGTCAAATTTTTTTATATATATTTTTTTATATGCAATTATTTCGGAAATAAGAAAAGCTACAACCTTCAAATATTTTTTGTTTTATTCTACATGAAATTGTGCACATTTTCATATATAAAACTATATGAAATGCCTAATATGAAATGGAGCAAATATTCCGAGAATGGGACGTACACATTTCGGAGATTTGTGGCAGAGAATCCGCGCGCGGAGGGAAGGAAAGTTTTTTTTTTAAATTCACCATAAATCTAAATATTGTGCTAGAGACTTCCAATTTGTTTCAAGATGAAGATAAATGACTGAATATTACTAGACTGTAAGAGTTTTAGCTTACAATTGCGTTTTTCGACCATTTCGGTAGAGTCAAAGTTGACCAAACGTGGTTTTTTTTCTTTTTATCGTGATTTATATGCAAATATTTCAAAATGAGAAAAGCTACAACCTTAAATTATTTTTTGTTGTATTCTACATGAAATTGCGCACATTTTCATGTATAAAACTTTATGTAACAGCTAATTTAAAATGGTGCAAACATTACCACAATCGCACGTATGATTTTTTCGGAAGAGTTACCGCACGGACGTAAAGAAAATGTTATTTTTTTCATAAATTCACCATAAATCAAAATATTGTGCTAGAGACTTCCAATTTGTTGCAAAATGAAGGTAAATGCTTGAATATAAGAGTTTTAGCTTACAATTGCGTTTGTCGACCATTTCGGTAGAGTCAAATTTGACCGAAGGTTGAAAATTTGTCACTTATCATTTTTTTTATATGAAAATATTTCAAAATTGATAAAAGCTACAACCATGGGTTGTTTTTAGTTGTATTGTGCATGAAATTGCCCACATTTCCATATATAAAACTTTATATAACGGCTAATTTTAAAATGGTGCAAACATTACCACAATCGCATGTATGATTTTTTTCGGAAGAGTTACCGCGCGGACGTAGGGAAAAAGTTTTTTTCATAAATTCACCATAAATCAAAATATTGTGCTAGAGACTTCCAATTAGTTGCAAAATTAAGGTAAATGATTGAATATTACTAAAATATAAGAGTTTTAGCTTACAATTGCGTTTTTCGACCATTTCGGTAGAGTCAAATTTGACCAAAGGTTGAAATTTTGGCACTTATCGTTATTTATATGAAAATATCTCAAAACCGATAAAAGCTACAATCATGAGTATTTTTTTGTTGTATTTTACATAAAAATGCGCACATTTCCATATATAATACTCCATGTAACGGCTAATTTAAAATTGTACAAAAATTATGTCAAAGTGACGAAATAATTTCCGAGATGTGTCACAGATACTTTTTAGTGCGGCAAGAAAGAAATTCGCGCTTGCGCGCCTGCGTAACTATTGTAAACAAAACAACACCTTGATCCGTGAACTCCCGTGAACTCCCAAGGCGCGTGATTCAAAAGTTTTCGGCTGGTAGGCCTATAAGTATTTTTCCGCGAATTTTTAAAAAAACTTTTTTGAGTCAACATATGGTACGTCCATTCGGCATACGGGAGACATTTTGACTCGACGTTTAATACGTCCATTCGGCGTTTAAGGGTTAAATTACTTGAAAAAAAGGCATCTGATACACACTAAAAACCATCCTTCATTATGAAATGACAATTTCAGACTTCAAAACCACAATTGTTATAAAAAAAAAACATGAATCTGAGAATGCCTAAATAAAATGGTTTAACACAACAGCTCATCAACTATTTGTTTTAGATTTTGTATAGTATACAAAAACTCTTCATTACACAACAAAACACATATGCTGGAACTTCAGCACTCACACAAATGTGTCCTTTTGGTCAGTCTAGGTCTTCCTGTCACCCTTTTTTACACAGCTATAATATTGATACTGTAATTTTAAGTTTACCAGATACAGTACTCGACAGGATAATACATAGTCCGCCTAGGGCAAAAACACCAGGAACATCAGAAGAATAATAATAATAAAGGGGAACTAAAATCCTTTTACTTAATTTCAAATACAGCTCATGAACAGTCCTGTTCACGAACAAATTGGGTTACGAACCAGATGTTCAACAAATTTTTGTTCCAGTTTGCGAACTGTGCTTCAAGCCATGAACACACAAACATCTCCAGAAGGGGTTCATTGGAAGTACCGAACACTTTTTAAAATGTTTTTTACTCTTACTATGTCTTTTTAATGTTAATTATTTACTCTTTTACTGAAGAAATAGTACATGCATTGAAAAAGGAATATTGTATTGGTTGTTGTGTAAATGCATAAAGCCAGAAACAGCTAATTTCCTATGAACAACCAAATCCGATAACAAGAGCGGTTTGCTTGCATTTCAACCATCGTACAATAGTAACAAATTACCGTAGTTATGTTACAAATGATGTTAAGTACAATAGGACTGACATATTTTTACATTATTATATCCTTATTCGCTGTGGAGAAAAGATTGGTAAGGGCATATACTGCTAAATTTAAGCTGGAAGTTGTAGCTGAAGCTGAGGAAAGAATGTTCATCTGCTAACGACTATTATCATGCACCGGCAAAATGGATGAAACTCCTGCAAACTTTGGCATAGTAGGTGCCATCAAACTCAACCATAAACAAAATCTGAGAAAAACATGTTTTAATCAAAACTATTTGGCATGAAAGAACACATTTTACTGTTTTCACTCCAACAAAAGATAAATTTGTAAAGCTTGTAGTATTCTGATGAAATCAAGTGAATATATCAAATGCAATCTGCTGATTTTTTTTATGCAATAAACATGCCCTTGGCACCATCTAATAAAAAAAATGATATTGTCCTGATACAATAAAGTTTGTTCATACTTACCTGGCAGATATATATATAGCTGTATTCTCTTAAGTCCGACAGAATTTAAAAACTCCCAGCACACGCAGTGGTCGGCCAGGTGGTTAGTACCCATTCCCGCCGCTGGGAGGCGGGTGTCAGGAACCATTCCCATCTTCTATTCAGATTTTTAAAGCCACTGTCCCCTGAGGGGAGGTGGGTGGGTACTTGATTATATATATCTGCCAGGTAAGTATGAACAAACTTTATTGTATCATGACAATATCATTTTGTTCATGACAGTTACCTGTCAGATATATATATAGCTGAATCCCACCCTTGGAGGTGGGAAGGGACAGAGTAGAAAGATTTTGGGAAACAAATTGCATGCAGATGAGTGACATCTTGGTTCCACCTGTTAGCATAGCTGACTTGGTGATTATTGTCACCCAAGTCGGCTTTTGCTTTACTAGAGTCTCCAGCAAGGTAGTGACCTCTATAGCTGGGGAGTTCTAGATGATCTGTCAATGTGACTAGACCATATGACCATACCATGAGGGCTAAGAAGTAGAATAAATCACCACCTGACCAACCTAATCTCTAAGCCCAAAGGCCGTCAACAACATACTCCCGTATTTTTTAATAGTCGGGATTGACAGCTTATCCCATTCTTCAGACGGAAAGGGAAGACGGTAATGCAATTCACAGAGGTCGAGGTGGAAGAACGCCATTTTTTCCTGCACTATTTCCAGAAACGGCCCACTCCGATTGGTATAATGCAAGATAGGCAGCACTCCTTTGCCTTGGCAATGACATTTGCCATTAGTCTTGAAAAAACCTCTCATTTCGGTCAACTTCTCGACAGTCTGAACTCAGTCAGACTCAGAGCGGAGAGGTTTTGAGATACCTCTCGGAGTGAAGCTGTTAAAGTAAACCGACTCTAGGAAGGACGTGACCTCTGTGAACCCATCCTCTCGAAGACCCGCATGGGGCGATCAGTGTTCTTCTCGCTCCCTCTGACGCCAAGAATTATCTTCTTATTACATCTCCCCCAAGAGTTTGAAATAGGGGAAAAGAGACTAAACATCCATCCCCGTTCAATACCATAGGATGGCATCTATTGCTACCGCTTCCAGATCGAGAATAAGGGAGCAGAGTAGAGGAAGCCTCTTCGTCCTAAACATTGCGAAGAGATGTATCAAAGGACGTCCCTAAAGTCTCAACAACTCTCGATATACTTCCAATTGAAGATTCCACTCAGATGCCAGTATTTGTTGATGTCGATCGAGAAGATTCGTACAGACGTTGTGCAATCCTATAACGAACCTCTTGAGAATCGTTACATTCCACGCCTGTTGTCATAACAGGCTCTCTTTCATTAACTCGAACAGGGATCGAGAGAGTGTTTCTCGATACTTCTTGAGACACGAGAGAGATGTGGTATTGTCCGAGTTGATCTGTTCCCAAATGTAGGGACGACCGAATTGCTTACAATTCTTTCAGATTATGTGCCAGGACATCTGACACCCTCTTCAGATGCCTGGTACTTTTTCGCTATCACCTGAGGTGATACTTGAAGCATTGCGAGATGTTCAGAATCGTTTTTAGATCTTGGATATTATTTCATTTTTCTGGTAGGAAAAAAATGTACAGGTCTGAATTGCAGTCTATTCAGGGAAACAAACTTCTTCAGGGAGGAAATGGTCCCCAGCAGACTCATTCCTTCCCCTACCGAGCATGCTTCCTTCCCTAATAAGGCTGCGCTTTGCCTAAGCAGGAGAGCATTATTATAGTGCTATGCCGCGGTAGACTCTTATAAAATCCTGTTACAGTGCGGTAAAGAGCACCGAAAGGTCTAAGAGATATCTCTGTTGAAAATTGTTTCGCAAACAAAGGCTATGTTTATTCAATGCATGTTAGAATTCCCCTCAATCCTAGGCTAAAGTCCGCAATTGTAGGGCAGAGATACAGTTAGTCAGTCAATCCCGCAGAGAGAGAGACGTAACCGACAGCGCATAACAGCGAGCTAGCTGCTGCCTGCTACTGAGTTGGTGTACAGTTACAGCAGCTTACGTTCACCTTCTCGCACTATTATGCCTGAGTTGCCAGCTACTCTATTCTACGAAGGAATAGGTCTGTTATTATTTGAACATAAAGAAACTCTCAAGTTGGAATATTTAAGCGAAACAGAATTCGCTAAATACAGAAGTTGAGTTTGTGTTGTCGTAACACTACCCTTAAATATCCAAATGGTAAATCGGAAACTCCTGGAAGGTTGCAGGGAGTACCGATTAAATATACTGCGTCATCCACAGTGACAGCAGCCTTCAATCATCGTCTCGCACTATTCTGCCTGGGTTGCCAGCTACTCTATTCTACGAAGGAATAGGTTTTTTATTATTATCGAGCAGAAGGAAACTCTCAAGCAGGCATATTTAAGCGAAACAGAATTCGCTAAATGCAGAAGCTGAGTTGGTGTTGTCGTAACAATACCTTTTAGCATTGTTCTTACACCGGAAACTCCTGGAAGGTTGCAGGGAGGACCGATTAAATACACTTAGAATAACAGTCCTTTCAGTTGCCATCATAGAGGTAACTACGATATGCATATATGACTTGAACCATACAGTAGTAATATAACGCAAAGATAAAATACGTAAGTATTGTAGTCACTTGGACAGCTAATTCTCTACTACATTCTTTCCTCGACGAGGAAGAGAGAGAATGGAAATCGACTGTCTTCGTTCTCTTGGCGAAGAGAACGAATTAATATTATTCGAAGGCGATCCTCAAGTGAGAACCGAGGACCGAAAAGGACAGTTCAAGCTTCTCATGTTATTGGACCTAAGACTTCATGGACGTCGTCTACAAGTCTTTTTCGTGGACGAGCCTCTGACTAATGAATGAGAGCTCTTCCGAATTTTGTCACTTATCCGCTTACGCGATAAAATGTTAAGATCTTTATCAATGAGAACTAACCCATTTACGAAACAGAGTTTCATTTTTGTCAATGAGGGGTCATCCACTTACTTGACAAAACGTTTTTTGACAAAACAATTAAAGTGGACCCCCCGTATTCGCGTTCTCCGGATTCGCGGACTCACACATTCGCGGATTTCTCTCGGGAACGTTTCCCTGCATTATTCGCGGAAAATTCATGCATTCGCGGTATTTTTCTATGAGAAATATCCACAAATTCCTGGTTTTTGTTATCAATTTCATCATAAAATGCACTTTTTGTGATAAAACTATTAAAAAAACCAAGTATGAAAATTTTTAGTGGTTTTTCCTAAGTTTTAACTAACAAAATAGGCTGTTTTTAGCGTTTTTATAGGGGTTCCAAACATTCGCGGATTCCTAACTATTCGGGGGGGGGGGGGGGGGGGGGGGGGGGGGGGGGGGGGGGTGGGGGGGGGGGGGGGGGGGGGGGGGGTGTCTGATACGCATCCCCCGCGAATACGGGGGGACCACTGTAGTATCTTGCTAATGGGGGAAACCCACTTACATGACAGAAAGTAATCCCGGAATTCGAGCATATAGTCTTCCCGATTCCCACCAAAATCGAGGAAGGGGCAGGATTCCTGGTCAGAGACTGGGCTTACGGCAGGCAGGACCCTAATGTTCCCCTTCGGCAGCACAGTCCCGAACACAGAAGAGGCGTTTTATGACTTCGAAATCTGGTTAAAGTTTTTCTGGAATTCATCAAGTCATGGATTCTATTGAACGCTCCCTTCGTAGAAAGCAAAGTGAATATCTTGACGAGACCAAGCTCCTTCCTCTTCTTCGACGATGCCCACTGCGAGAGAGGAGAGCAAGGGATCCTCTATCTGAAGGCGGGTTCGAAGAAGAAATTCGGGTATGCCTCACTGTCAACTCCGGATCTTTAATAAGTTCCTGCAAAGGAATGTCATGCGGAGCGTCCTGGAGAACTTCCTCTTGACGAGTGTCCATACAGGTACTATCCTACTTACAACCAAGTTTGGTTCCGACCCACTGGTTGTAAGTCGGAATGGATGTAAGTCGAACCTTAGAAAGTGGCCAACATACTGGGTAGGGTATACTATCAAACCTTTGCTATATAAGTGCCTACTTAGTACTGTAATGTAATGTACAATCATTTTATTTCAATCTTTTTACCATAATGTACTTCTACTAATACATTTTAATCATTTATGTAATAGTATATATTACGTACAATCAGGCATTGAGTTACAATGGGGTTAGGTTTCTTGCATGCATGTCAGAAGTCGATTCTTACGTAAATTGGTTTGCAATTCAGTCTACAGTACAGTTAATACCAAATGATGCTGCAGATAGGGCAGGGTAACTCAAACTGATGCTGCCTGAGTGATGAGAGTTCTCATGAGATGGCGCAGTGCCAAGTAACTCAATGGTCAACTGTCTGAAGTAAGGTTGTAAGTACGAGTGGTCGTATGTCGAGCAGGTTGTAAGTCGGATAGTAGCTGTATAGGACATTTGTCGAAGGCCTTGAAGCATAGGGCGCTTACTCGTCTGAAGAGCGTCCAACTACGTATTCCTTAGAGCGTCTTGACGCGTAGGACGCCTAGCGTCCTCAAAAGCGTCCTCCTCCGCGTCCTGGAGAGCGTCCTGACGCGAAGGACGTTGAGCGTCTGTCAAAGCGTCATCTCTTCCAAAAAGCGTCCTGGCGAGCGTCCTGTCCAGCGTCCCAATGTTTATAACGTCGAGCGTCTTCCAGAGCGTCTCTACGTGTAGGACGTCGAGCATCTTCAAAAGCTACCTCACGTCTCAATGCGTAGGACGTTGAGCGTCTTCAAAAGACGTCCTCGGGAGAGTCTTGCCGAGCATATTGGTGCATAGAACACCAAGTGCTCTGAACGGCATCTCAATGATGCATGAAAGGCCACCTGAGAGGCGTCCTGGAGAGCCGCACGCTGCTCCTGAAGTGTGCGAGCACTATAAGAAGACGTACGGCGATCGTCTTCAAGACGGGCCTTAAGGACCTTCCTTACCTTCTAACAAAGACGGCGGCCACCTGTGCAACATCTTGCGTCTTTGTAATGCAAATGAACACTTCCAGAAACGCGCTCAAAAAAGGAACGCCGAGCGTTCCGAAAGGCATTGAACACCGAGTTTTCTGAAAAACATCTTTCCTTTGAGCGTCTTGAAAGACGTCTTCGCAAGTTTGTTGCCGAGCCTATTAGTGTAAAGAACGCAGTGTGTTCTGAACGGCATCTTAGCCAGGTTCTTGCTGAGCGTCCTGAATGCATAAAACGCTAAGCATCCTGAAAGGTCACCTTAGGGGCGTTATGGAGAGCCGCATCGAGTGCCTTCATGCCGAAATGCGCGAGAAGAAAAGATGTACGGTGATCGTCGTTCAGACAAGCCTAAAGACCTTCTTTACCTCCTAACAAAGGCGACGGCCGCCTGTGCGACATCTTGTGTCTTTGTAAGGCAAATGAACACTTCAAGAAACTCGCTAAAAAAGGAACGTAGAGAGTTCTGAAAGGCCTCCTTCGAACATCAAGAGAAGCTACATGGAGACCTTCCTGACGTGACACGACGGACCCAAAAGCGTCAACACGAGTAACTTGAGAGGCGTCCTTGTGAGGGACGGCGCTCATGAAGTGCGCTAGCGTCCTAAGCAGAGTGTGATCTTCGTCAGGATTAGTTTTATGGACATTCACAACTCCTGACAAAGAAGACGGCTGCCTGTACGAGATCTTGCGTCTTCGTCACGCTCATTGACACCTCCCGAAACGCACTCAATATGACGCCTGTGCGTTCTTAGGTGCGAAATTGTAGAAGGTGACGAGCGAGGAGAAGGAGAAGGAGACTGCCTGCTTGACCTCGAATCCTTCCTGCGGCAACTGTGTTCTGCCCTTCTCTTGGCGAAGTTAGGCCCACCGAGAAGGACTGATTCCATGAGAAGACAAGGGGACTCCTCCTTCCTTCTCACAGTAACAATGCTAGAGCCATCTGGGCGCCTATTTCCTTCTTGCGTTGGAAAGTCATCAAAATATTAAGGCTGCGATCACAATCGCATGACAATAGAGAGAGAGGACGTGAAGCGTCCTCCTCTATAAGCTTCTGTTTAAAGGGCACGAGTCCTTCCGAGAGCTCCAACCCCTCTGCGGGGAGGACGCCTCGGAGGACGAGAAGCAATCCTTCATGATTCGTGCATACACACGATCTTTGGCAGCCTGGGAAGCGTCCTCAGGACCTGCCGAAGGGACGCCAGATCGGTGAGGAGTCTCCGTAATCCTCCTTCGGTTTTCAACTTGCCCCCTCCCTGGTCCTGGGAGTCCAACAGAGGTCTAGACCTAGAGGCGTTATAGAGCCGATCTGATGCCCCCTCCACAACACTAGGGGCACTAAATCAACATAACTACACTCACAACACTGATTGGAGAGCGAGCACTTTAGATTCTAATTACTGATGTAATCCACCATAACAGACAGGGCATTACCTCTCACAGACACTTCTCTCTAGGCCCGTAGGCCATACCACAAGGTTAGGCAAAATAAAGTTTACAGGAGGTTAGTAGATTATTTACCCTGACTTCTGTTTACTGATCTTGGAGGAAAACCTCCTAATTCTATTACGCTCTAATTTGCGTGCATACGAATCATACATCTTCCTTCAGAATCAGTCAAATATCACACCAATTACATTGATGTTTCAACAAGAATTATGAACACGTCGTGCATATTAAGTGAGAATCTATCGAAAGTTTCGTTATTCTCACCTAACCCCTTTGCAGACAACAAAGTCTGAAACTAG
Source organism: Macrobrachium nipponense (assembly GCF_015104395.2). Lineage (NCBI taxonomy): Eukaryota > Metazoa > Arthropoda > Malacostraca > Decapoda > Palaemonidae > Macrobrachium > Macrobrachium nipponense. The sequence goes on from NC_087201.1 coordinate 129,247,078, forward strand.
CCTAACTAGATTCAGACGTCTTATGTCAAGAAAATCAAAATTAAATCAATTTATGATAGCGTATGCCTAGCTGCAAATCCAAGTTAATAAACCAAAAAGAAAACAACCAAGATACTTAAGCGGCAATGAAGTTCCAAAATCCTAGGCGGAGGTAATGAAAACAGGTGTTTACATTACCGGCGACAGAGAAAAATCTGAATATAAGATGGGAATGGTTCCTGACACCCGCCTCCCAGCGGCGGGAATGGGTACTAACCACCTGGCCGACCACTGCGTGTGCCGGGAGTTTTGAAATTCTGTCGGACTTCGGAGAATACAGCTATATATATATCTGGCAGGTAAGTGTCATGAACAAAATAAATTGCTTCCACAACAATATGTATTTCTGGGCTCAGCCCGTGTTGCTACGTGAAATGTCCCTTTAGCACACATTTCTAAGGTAAATTATTGCTAACATACCAGAGAAAAAAGCTAAAATGGAAATGCCAGAATATTCTGGCTCGCTCACCTTATTTAAAGGTGTCGGTATGGTTTCTGGGGCGAGTGAAACCACTACCAGGGGTCCTTTGCCATTTAGATTCATCCTCCTTCAAAATCCCTCTACCAGAGAGGAGCCGATCTAAGGCCCACTCCCGCTACCATTACTGCTAGCGCCTCTGACGGCATCCTTTTCATTAGCATGATCCAGACCGCACGCATTTTTTCTTGCTTTGTGTTGTGCTCGCTCTGAATGTATTTCCTTTAATCATGGAACGTCAAACTATTGCTGCATCCAAGTTAAGTACCGCTAGTAATGTTTCATGTTAATTATAGCCGGGCAAGGGCCCGTTTAACCATTCTATTTCAGTTATTAAAGACAGCGTCCCGGACCGCGGCTCACTCCCATGTGTTTCATTGTTTCATGCTACTTTCGGTGTTCTATACCGTTTGTGCTCGAATGATTTAGCAGTACATTTTTATTCCTATGGTTATGCATTATTGACGTATTATCGTGATTATTTATGCAATTTTAACACGGGGGTTGTTTAAGAGTTCACACTAAGCTCGTAGCCTGCATTGCTTCCTTCAGCTCAGAGTTCATGCATGCATGTTCTTTTAGTGGGCAGGTCTCTATGATAGGCTCCCTAAAGGACTTAGGTCCTTTCTTTTTGGTCCTGAGCTACCCTGGTCACCGCCCTACGTTTCTACGTATCAACATGGGCCAGCTGCTTTGAGTCGCTAAGGTCGCCCTCCCTTCTCGGTTGGTCTGACCCAGCTTCTCCAGGACTCTTCTTTCTCTTCTCCGTATTGATATTCATGCTTTTCTAGACGGTTCGGGCTAGCCTAGGCCACCTCTGATCGCATGGTCTTGCAACGATCCGAGCTCCCTCCCTTCTTCCCCCCACCAAGCGGAGGATACGCGAGATAGCTGGAGGACACTCGGCGCTGGCTCGGCTCACACCGCTCTCCCTTTAGAGTACCGGGGGGGACCCCTGCCTGGCCGAGCCTCAGTTGGCCACCAGGCTCAGTTACGCTCGGCTCTCCTCAGTTCTCAGGCCGAGCTCCCCTACCCCGAGTCATCACCCTTCCCCGCTCTGGCGGATCAGGGCTCCGGCATTGCCAGGCCCCAGGGCCAGTGACTGTGGGAGTGCTCCGGCATCTTTTTATACCTCATGCATGTTTACATTTAATTCTTAACATCCATTATTTTAGTCTAAGCTGGCGGAGATCCCGCTCCCCATCCGGGTTTCACCACCTACTTATTCTAATTTTTAGTTTTTACGGCGGGGTTATCCACCCCGCCACCAATTATTGGTCCCCTCCTGCTACTCACCCGCCGTCCTAGTACTCCTCACTCCGGCGCATAGGTTAGGTACTACTGTCTCGGTGATATTTTGTCCTCCAGCAATGCCGGAGACACACTGATTCAAGTTTTACCAACCCTATCGGACACTCACCACGTTACACGGCAGAAGAGCAGGTGGAGACTAAGCCTTAAAATTATCCATTAACTCCTGTGCATTCCGGTGTTATGATATATCACATCATGGACTTAGTCCAGAAAGTTAGTGTTGATACTCATGTATCATTTCACTTACAGGTCACCCACTGTATGGAGTCGGGCTGCAACGCTGTACTCCAAGACCCCTGTGGGCACGAGGTTTGCCGGACCCACACTACTTGTGCGATCCGGTACGGTGATTCGTCGGTTTGGCACCACGAGAGCTGCACTATCTGCTACGAGCTAGTGGATCAGGTCTCCTCCGGAGTAAGTAGGCCTCCGGATACTAAACCTTGTCATATTTAATTCATTGACCAATATAATTCGTGATATGTCAATTAGCATACATATTTTAAGTTAATCTTAAGTAGCCTTAAGTATTAATACTAACCCTCTCTTTCAGGGTGCCCAAGCGGTTAGGGACGTCGCTCAAACCACTTTGAAGGCCTGGGTTGATGGCTTTGGAAGAAATGTCTCCAAGGGCCAACCGTACATTTTGTCCAAGGAGTTGGCCACCCTCATCTTCCCAGGCGGAAAGCCAGCCTTCTATGTGGACCCGGAAGCGGTGGCTCCCCTGATCGCCACCATTCAGGAACAGGTCGCTCTGGCTTCGGAGGAACCTGCGAACCAGGAGGTCCTGCAAGAAGTAGCAGCACTCGATCTCAACCTCGAGCCCATGACGGTAGACGCCGCAGGTAGGGATGTAAGTGAGGCAGGTTTAGTAGGGGCTCAAGGTCTCCCCTTGAGCCCATCTAGAGCTTCTTCCCCTACTACTTCTACTTCTTTTCAGGGATTCACTGGGGATGGGCAGTCGGTCAGACCGAAGTCCGCCCAGGTGATCCCTAAAGTCAAAGGCAAGCGTGACTATAAATCGCTTCAAAAGACTCTGTCTAAGAAGTCAGGTTCTAGTGGCACTCAGAAATCTTCGGCTCACCATCCCGAGTAGAGAAGGCTAGAACGACTTCGTACTTGAAGGGCTCCAAGACCAAGTCTTCTAGGGACAAGGCTCAGCTCTTCTTCGACCCTGAGCCTTCAACCTCTACAGGAGCCCGTCCTAGGACCCCCAAAGAAAAGGTGGAACCTTCACCTTTCGACCCAAACACCTTTACTGCAAATATTTCGGCCAGTATTATGCAGCAAATGGGTAGTCTGGTCGGGAACTGGTCACTCAGGAGAACCTCATCGCAGGTCTCCGAGAGAATCCCGCGACAGGTCTTTCACAGCCCGGCATGGTAGTCCAAACCATGCCGGACTAAAGTACTCTCCCTACTTTCACGGCAAGCAAGCCCTGGAGGATTTCTTCCCACGCTCCCTTCAAGGACGGGATGCTGACGTTGGAGGGCTGTGGAACTCGAAGGCTTGAGGACTTCGAGTTCCATCCGGCAGGTCTGCAACCCCCCTTCATTGGCTATGCCCGCCTTACGGAAGCGGCGATGAGGAGAGAGAACAAGATCCCAAAGGAGACGATCATCCTCTCCCGGGATCAAGCCCAACGTGAATGGCTTAGGAGCCTGGAGGAATGGGAATGCATTAACACCAGGGTCCAAGCTTTTAAAAGTGCCTTCATAATTTTCACAGTGGACGCAGAAACGCCCATCCCGTTCACTTCGAAGGTAGCTGAGCTCACTATTCAGGCCGCAATGAAAGATAAGCCAATGCCGCAGCTCCGGGAGACGGAACCTACATCCCTCCTGCTCCCCGGAACAGAAGATCTATGGTTGGATCTCCCGGCCACCTTTTTGGTCAGGAAGCTCAAACCGGACTGTGCCATCTCGCAGTTTAGCAAGAGACTACCCAGGCTTCCGGACAGCCTCATCCAGGCTGAATTTGACACCCGAATGAGATTGTCCAGGTCCCTCAATACATACGTTGGTTATGACGGAGGTATCGGCTCTGATCTACGGAGATGAGCCGCTATTTAAAATCATAGAGCCGCTATTTAAAATCATAGCAAAGTCACAATTGTATACAATGCAATGTGACTTCTATGATTTCGTCATAGCGAGACGGAATTGTCGGAAACATGTCCTGGCGGAGGCCACCATCTGACACGAGCCCAAAAAGCTCTTGGCTGCTTCAATCTGGGGTGCTGATCTCTTCCCAGAGTCGGTAGTGAACTCAGTTCACTGCGAGGCAACCAGACTCAACCAGAGTCTGAAGTTCACTGGGGATTGACCAGCAAGAGAAAGTCGGAGTCGGCCGCATCAACTAAGAAATCCAAGAAGCCTAGGAAATTCCAGCCTTTCCAGGCTCCTCAGCAACAGGCAGTGATGCAGGCGGTTCTGGTATCACAAGTACTGCAACCGTCTACCTCCAAGGCACAGCCACAACAACAATTTCTGCTGGTGGCGCAACCACAACACGTGCAGGCTTCAACCTCCTATGCTGTCTCCCCAGCTTTCAACCCAGTGTTTGAAAGCCAGTTCTTTCAGCCATTTAACAGGTTTGGCAGGGGTAGCAGAGCTAGAGGTGCTTTCCGCCAGAGAGGCGGCGGAAGAGCATCCAGCCGGGGTAAGCACTTACGAGGCTTTAATGTATTTGATGTGCTCTTTCCAATTTAAATGTTAATCAAATATCACTCCTATATAGTATTTGATTTTTGTACAAAATTGTATTTCAGTGCTATGAAGGTGAAGTTTGATTGTTTGGTTCTTCAGCCATCTTTTGTAGATGATGATTTCTATTGTTTTATCAGTTGAAAATTTAAATCCAACTGAATTTGTCCAACTACATATATTTGAAATGGCAGTAGTATTGAGAACTCTCTGAGCACGTCTTAGATTGCTACTCGTATAATAAATGACAAAGTCATCAACATATAAACTGTTTTTTACAACACTTGGTAAATTTATAATATTTTACAACAATTGGTAAATTTATAGTAATGTCATTAATTGCTAAAGTACACTCAAGACACTAACTTGAGGGACTCCTTCTTCCAGTTTATAGGTTACTGAGTAGGAATTTTCTACTATTACTTGAAAAGTTCTGTTTGTTAAAAAGTTCTTAATAAATATTGGTAAGTGGCCTCTTAGTCCCTTGGAGTGGAGTTTTTGCATGATGTTATGTTTCCATGTTGTGTTGTATGCTTTTTCTATATCAAAAATATAGCTACTGTTAATTTTTTTTTGTTCAAAGCCTTTTTTGATATGATCCTCTAAATTTTTTAAGGGATCTAGGGTTGATCTGCCAGCAACTGAACCTGATTGTGTTGGTGTTAAAATGGATTCTTTGGTTATTACATATGTTAATCGTGCATTAACCATTTTTTCTAAGATTTTGCATAGGCAGCTTGTTAGGGATATCAGTCTATAACTGGATGGATTACTTGCATCCTTTCCTGGTTTATTTATTGAAATTATTATGGCATGTTTCCATTTATCAGGAAAGACATTTTAGCCAAATACTATTATAAAATTTTAATAAATATGACTTAGCTAAAGGAGCTAATTTTTCTATCATTTCAAATGATATTTTATCATGTCCTGGTGTGGAGAGATGACATGAGTTGATGGCATTATCTAGTTCATCCATGTAGAAAATATAATTATATTCCGGTTCTTCAAGTTTCAAAATTGAGTATTATATTTTCTTTTTGTTTTCTGATATTTTGAAAATGTATATCTAGGCTAGAGTAAGCACTGATATTTTCAAAATGCTTTCCAATTATATCTGATATTTCATAAGTAATATCATGGTATATTTTTCCATTTAAATGTATTGTAATTTTCAATATTCACTTTTTTTCCCTTAGGTGGGATTCGTTCTAGTATTCTTTTCTTTTTGTCAGTTCAATTATTATTATTATTTGACTCCTCTTCAACTGGAACGTCTTCCATGGATATCTGAATCTTCTATGTTATTAGCTGTACTGGTGGATATATCAACATGCTTGTTTTGGGGTTCAGAATTATTGATATGAGAATTAGTTTGTACCCTTATATTATTATGGCATTTTTTGTGTGCCCATATTTTCCATATTGTGTGGACTCAAGTGGTTTTGGTATAAATGGACGCACTTCTCTATTTTGTCCAAGAATTTTGATTTTGAGTGGGAGATCTTGGCCTGTAAATTTAATTTCTGGGCTTAACCTGTGTCGCCCTGTGAAATGGTTCCTTTGATACTATTTCTTAGGTATAAATATTGCTATTCATCCTAACGAACAAAGAAATAATATAATGCGAAGATAAATGGCTCGCTCACCTCTAATAGAAGTGTCGGTATAGAAATGGAGCGAGTGGAATCACTACCAGAGGTCCCTTGCCATTTAGCTTCTTCCTTCGACAAAACCCCCAACTACGGAGGAGCCGTGCTACAGCTCCCGGTACCCTCTACTACTACCATGAGCGCCTCCGACGCCTGTGACGACATTCCTTTGATAGCCGCCATCGTCACCACACGTTTTTTCTCTGTGCTGTGCGATCGCTTTATCTAGGTTTTTTACCTCATCTCAAGATGTCTTCTGCTTCTGCTTCTAAGTTAAGTACTGCCTTAAGGTTACAGATCACATTTTATGCTGATTTACCTGTTTTTTACCTAGAAGTTCTCGGGAGCTTCACCGGCCCCGACCGCTCCTCCAACCGCATGGCGGTAGGGGCTTTTCTTTTGGTCTTCCATACCATTAGAGATTCCCCCCTTTTTGCAGTACCTTATGATATTGTTACCTATTTTATATCATGCAGTTAGCTTTGCTAGTTAGGCCTTCACGGGGCACACACTCCGACCGCACGTTTCGGATCTTAGCCTAGCTTTGCCCATCTGTTTCGTTAGGAGTTATCCAGTTAGAACTATTGTTCCCCCTTGTCCTACTTCTAGTCCTATGTTTATTTTATATACATATTACTTGACCTAAGTGTTAGGTTAGGCTAACATATTCTATTCTTCGGACTGGCGATTAGCCTATTCCTTGTTCTCATTGACCTAGGGGTTAGGTTAGGCTAACATACCCCATTCTTCGGATTGGCAATTAGCCTATTCCCTTGTTCACATTGGCCTAGGCGTTAGGTTAGGCTAGCATACCCCTTTCTTCGGATTGGCAATTAGCCTATAACCTTGGTCATTCTTATATTATCATGTATTTTTGTTCCCTGTGTTAGCCTAGCTTTTAGATATCATGTGTATTTTGTTATTATATATTTTATAGATAATCCTAATATATCAGTTATTGAGATGTCTTTTCGACCATATTGTTGTTCCGACGGGCCTTCCTCACCACGTGTTTATCATCTAGCCGGGAGGGCCGCTGGTCGATCACGATAAGCCACCTAGTCACTGGGTCTACTCCCCGTCCCCTCCATCCCCCCCTCCACACTTTGCCACCCACGCCATCGGGTGATGACTCGCTGCTCATAGCTAGCTTCCGAGTCCTCATGAGAGGGGGTGACTCATAGGGATAGCGGGGAGGTTCCCTTCACTGGGGCTCTCACACAGTCACGTGTCTCGGGGGCTCGGGACCTTCTCCTCCCTCCTCCGGCCTTAAATCGGCCGCAGAGGTTAGAAGGTTCCCCTACCCCACCTCTACCTCCCTACCCCCCCTACTGCTATAGTCCGGCGGTAATACTCCATACCCACCGGACAACCAGGGAGGAGGGATTCACTGGGAGCCTATCCACCTAGGATAGATCACACGGGCACCTTCTGATATTATGTTTCTGTTACACTATTTTAAGGATTTTTATTATTATACTGTTACTCCGGGGGGTCATCGTTCTGCCTCATGTTATCCCTCCTTGGTTATCACCTAGAGAGCTGAACCCCTCTCGCTCGGTAACCACAACTCCGGTCCCGATGGAGTTTAATTTACACATACAACTAGGAGAAGCTTAACACGGAGTCAGCGGCTATTCCCCCTGTGACCAATTTCTACGTTATTTTTGAGTGCATGCCTCCCTTTATATTATATCTTTTATTCATACGGGTGTGGGCTTTCGAGCTCACTCCGGCAGCCCTTTTTGCATGCCACTTATACGTAGAATCTTATCCGTCGGTTCCACTCCAGCACCCACGGATATTTAAATAGTACCTCCCTGGAGGTTGTCAATGGTACTCATGTATCCCTTGACTTACAGGTTTTGTGTTGCCAGGAGATCGGGTGCAATGCTGTGCTGCAGGACCCATGCGGCCACGTAGTCTGCCGCTCCCATGCCGGCTGCGCAGTGAAGGTAGAGGACTTCATTGTTTGGCACCATGAAGGTTGCCAAACCTGCTACGTGCTAGTAGGCGAAGCCTCCTTAGTAGTAAGTTTTCTCCTATCTCCGTCAGCGTTCAATACCTGGTATATTTGTCGATACTGACTATATTTCACAATGTGGACACATATTCAGTTACTATAATTCTAGTTCCCCCTCCTCCTCTTTTTCCTAACTCTAGACCTCTCTTACAGGGTTCCGATGAAGAGAAGAAGAGGGCCCTGGTGACCCTCAAAGCCTGGGTAGGAGGATTCGGACGGAACTCCAAAGGCCACCCATACATCCTCGCCCAGGACATGGCTGATCTCATCTTCCCTGGGGCCAAGAAGGGATCAGTGGTAGACCCGCTAGTGGCCGCCCCTCTGTTAGCGGACCTCCAAGTGATGATCTCTCTCCAGGACGGGTATTTCTCGGAGGATGTGGCAGGGGACGTCGCGGCTATGAACCTCGACGTTGAGCCCATGGCAGTAGACCCTATGGGCACAGGTAAGGGTGCAGTAGGGGCAGCTTCTGTGGGTTCTCAGGGCCCTTTCCTGAGTTCCCTTTCTCCTTCTCCTTCTACTGATCCTTCCTCTTCTACCTCTTTCCGGGGCTTCACTGAAGACCAACGGGCGGTTCGCCCTAAGGTCACTTCAGTTATCCCCAAAGTTAAGTTGGACAAACTTAAGAAGTCCCTACCTAAGAAATCAGCCACCTTAACTGACACCAGTACTCCGGCTCCCCACCCCGGAACAGTCAGATCAAGGGCGGCTTCTTCGTCAGCATCGAGGTCCCCCAAACGCAGGTCTCGGAAGGATCGGGCTCAAGTGGCCCCCTTCGACCCCGAAAGCTTCTCGGCCAACATCTTGGAGCAGATGGGGGTTATCGTGGGAACCTTGGTGGATAACAAGGTTGGCATGGTACTCTCTCAGCTCACAAGTACTGTTGAGACCTCCGGCCAGTCGATCCAATCCCTAGCGGAACGTCTGGCCGCTCAGGAGAACGCCATCGCTGGGATCCAGACCTCGATCGCGGCAGGGACTCCTCAGGCAGTACCGTCCTCTCCTCTCCCAATGCCGGACTCTAGACAGCTGCCAGACTTCATGGCTGCCAATCCATGGAGGATTGCCTCACATGCTCCATTCGTCAACGGGATGCTGACTATTGAAGGCATTGGAACTCGAAGGCTAGAAGACTTAGAGTTCTACCCCAGTGACCTTCAACCCCCATTCATGGGCTACGTCCATGATGAGGGAAGATAAAGTTCCCAAGGAAACTGATCCTTCCCAGGGAACAGGCTCAACAGACTCTGCTGAGAAGCCTGGAAGAGTGGGGTTGCGAGAATACTCGCATCACAGCCTTCAGGAGTCCTTTTACCATTTTCACACCGGTAGAAGGTACTCCGCTACCACTTACCCTTAAGGTAGTGGAAACAACGTTCCAGGCGGCCCTGAAGGATGAGCCTTTGCCTCAACTCCGGGAGACAGAACACACCTCCCTCCTGGTTCCAGGCTCTGATGCCTACTTCGAGGGAGCTGTACCAACTTTCTCAGTAGGCAAACTTAAGGCTGACTGCGCCACCACCCTCTTTAGCGAGAGACTTCCCAGGTTGTCGGACTCCCTCATCCAGACGGAGTACGACGCCCGGACCAGGCTTGCAAGATCCCTCTCCTCCATGACGATGGCTGAAATGACGGCTCTAGTTTATCAGCAGGAGCCGTTACTCAAAGTCATGGCTAAAGGTCTGCTGCACACCATGCAATGCGATCTTTACGACTTTCTAGTCGCCAGGAGGAATTGCAGGAAGCATGTCCTGGTGGAAGCTACCATCCGCCATGAACCGAACAAACTCATAGCTTCTTCAATTTGGGGGACGGACCTCTTCCCTTCACCAGTGGTGGCGGAGGTCTTACATGAGGCATCTAAGGTGAACCAGTGCCTCAAGGTCAGGTGGGGGCTAGTGTCTAAGAGGAAACAGGAATCCTCTGGTTCGAACCCGAGGATTAAGAAGAAGCCGAGGAAGTTCTTGCCCTTCCAGAACCCTCAGCAGACGCTGGTCCAAGCGGTACAAGTACCTCAAGGGCAACAGCACTCCTCCTCCAAGGGTCAACAACAGTACCTAGTCCTGGCCCCACAATCACAGCAACCTCAGCCTTCTACATCCTTCGCTGTCTCCCCAGCCTACAACCCCACCTATGAAGGCCAGAATTTTCAGGCCTTCAACAGGTTCGCGAGAGGCAGCAGAGCTAGGGGTGCCTCTCGTTTCAGGGGATCCGGCAGGGCTACAAACAGGGGAAGAGGCTTCCGAGGAGCAAGAGGTGGTCGCCCCTCGGCAAGCCAAAAGTGAGAGTCCCAAGGTAGGAGGGAGACTGTACCTCTTCTGCCATCGGTGGAGGTTCAGCCCCTGGGCTCAGAGCATAGTAACCAAAGGCCTAGGTTGGAGTTGGCTAGAGGGCCCTCCTCCAACCAACAAATTCTATCAAGCACCAACAACGGAATTGGTAGAGTATACCCAAGACCTCCTTCTCAAAGGAGTAGTTTCAAGAGTCAACAATTTAAAATTTCAAGGACGCTTGTTCAGCGTGCCAAAGAAAGACTCAGAAAGCCGAAGGATCATCTTAGACTTGTCCCATCTGAACTTATACATTCATTGCGACAAGTTCAGGATGCTGACCGTTTCGCAGGTATGGACCTTACTTCCCCGTGGGGCCGTCACAACCTCTATAGATCTTACAGATGCCTACTATCATGTTCCCATAGCCAGACACTTCCGTCCATTCCTAGGCTTCAAACTAGGAAACAGATCCTACTCCTTCAAAGTAATGCCATTCGGGCTCAACATAGCCCCCAGGATTTTCACCAAATTGGCGGAAGCAGTAGTGCAAGAGCTAAGGAAACAGGGAATAATGCTAGTGGCTTATCTGGACGATTGGCTTATTTGGGCAAAGAATCCCAAAGAATGCAAGGAAGCAACGGTCAAGGTGATCAACTTTCTGGAACATCTAGGTTTCCAAATAAACAAATCCAAGTCCAGACTAACACCAGAATCTCGATTCCAGTGGTTAGGCCTTCAGTGGGACTTACAATTGCACACTCTATCAATTCCGTCGTTGAAAAGGAAAGAAATAGCAAGAGCTACAAAGCAATTTCTCAAACAACAACAAACATCCCGGAGGTGCCAGGAGAGGATCCTGGGCTCACTCCAGTTTGCATCAGTCACGGACGTTCTGCTAAGAGCCAAACTCAAGGATATAAACAGAGTATGGTGTTCCAAAGCGAATTGCAGATCACGGGACAAACTAGCCTCTATCCCGGCGATCTTACGAAAGCGTCTCCGCCCCTGGACGGAGGCAAAGAATTTATCAAAAGCAATTCCCCTACAATTTCCTCCTCCATCATTAGTGATCCACACGGACGCTTCACTAACAGGATGGGGAGGATACTCTCAGCACAAAAAAAGTTCAAGGACTTGGGTCTTTAACATTCCGTCAACTACATATCAATGTACTGGAAGCCATGGCAGTGTTTCTCACACTGAAACGCCTCAGGCCGCCCAAGAACTCACATTTCAAACTAGTTCTGGACAGTGCAGTGGTGGTACACTGCATCAACAGGGGCGGATCCAAGTCAAGCCACTTGAACCACGTCATGATAGCCATCTTCTCTCTGGCAAACAAGAACAAATGGCACCTGTCAGCCACTCACTTGGCAGGGGTCAAGAACGTAGTAGCAGACGCTCTATCTCGCTCCGTTCCGTTGGAATCAGAGTGGGCACTGGACAGGAACTCGTTCAACTGGATCAGTCAACAAGTCCCGGGACTTCAAGTAGATCTCTTTGCCACGGAGTCAAACCACAAACTCCCGTGTTATGTGGCACCCAACCTCGATCCTCTGGCATATGCTACAGACGCAATGATCCTCGATTGGAACACATGGAAGAAGATTTACCTCTTCCCTCCGGTGAACCTTCTCCTGAAAGTTTTAAACAAACTCAGGACATTCAAGGGCCAAGTGGCTCTAGTAGCCCCCAACGGGCCCAAGAGCAATTGGTTCCCTCTACTTCTAGAGTTGAGACTCCGGCCCCTACGGATTCCCAACCCCAAACTAACCCAGTTAGTGCAAACTCAGACTGTGTCCGCTTCCTCAAGAATTCAGAAAACCCTAACTTTATGGATTTCCTGAAGTTTGCAGCCATGAGGAATGCAGACATTGATCCCCAGAATATTTCATTCTTGGAATCAGATAAAAGGGAGTCTACCCTGCGTCAATATGACTCGTCTGCTAAGAAACTAGCAGAGTTCCTTAAGGATTCAAACTCTCAAGTCATGACAACGAACCTAGCCATAACTTTCTTTAGATCATTGTTTGAGAAAGGTTTAGCAGCAAGCACTATCACTACAACCAAATCAGCTCTTAAAAAGATCTTCCAGTTTGGATTCAGCATAGATCTTACGGATTCTTACTTTACCTCCATACCAAAAGCTTGTGCTAGACTGAGACCATCAACGAGACCTAAATCAGTCTCTTAGTTTTTAAATGATGTCCTCAAACTGGCCTCGGACATTAATAATGACTCATGCAACTATATATCTCTCCTGAGGAAAACCCTATTTTTACTAGGAAAACCCTATTTTTACTAAGTTTAGCCTCAGGAGCTAGAATATCAGAACTGTCAGCCTTATCAAGGGAACCGGGTCACATTGAGTTCCTCCCCTCAGTGGAAGTCCTTCTATCCCCAGATTGCCACTTTCTAGCCAAAAATGAAGATCCACAGGACAGATGGTCCTCGTGGAAAATCCTACCACTACCTCAAGACATTTCTCTTTGTCCTGTCAACTCATTAAGAGCTTACTTAGGTAGAACAACTCTGAGATCTTCAGGTCCGTTGTTCATTAGGAAGGAGGGTGGTACAATCTCCCTAAAAGGGATCAGGCAACAAATCTTATACTTCATTAAACAGGCCAACCCGGAGTCCTTTCCTCGGGCCCATGATGTTAGGGCAGTGGCCACATCTATTAACTATTTTCAACATATGAATTTTGACGATCTTAAGAAATATACAGGCTGGAAATCTCCGACAGTTATTAAACGGCACTACCTAAAACCCTTGGAAGCCCTCAAATTTCCAGCAGTGGCAGCTGGAAACACAGTTTCTCCTGACTCTTTATAAGTTCTTCTAACTTTCTTGTAGCCTTCCCTTCTGCCTGCCCCATTGCACCCTTACTTAGTTTAGTCGCCTCTATTGTAATTTTGTTACCTTGAGTATTGCTGTTATGTTCATCATTCTCGTTTGGGATTCAGTTCTATTGTTTATGTATAAGTCAACTTGATATCCTGTCTTAAGCCTACCTTGTATATATTTTGCTTGTTTGATAGGCTAATTATCCTTAAGTTCTAAACCATGTTTAAGGGTTCATACTATTAACTATTATTTGTAAGACTGTAATTTAAGTTGATCATTATACTATTAACCTTACAGGTGTTTGTTTTTACCTTCTTGCTTATCTGTACTGTCCCTCAAGCTTGGTGTTTTAGCATTCTCTGGTACTATTTCACAGGGCGACACAGGTTAAGCCCAGAAAAGGGATTTTGACGAAGGAAAAATCTATTTCTGGGCAACGACCTGTGAAACCCCACCCTGTAGTTAGATTGTCCTCACCCACCTTACCCCAAGCTTGGAGGCTATCTTCAGGAATGACGTCACAGGCGTCGGAGGCGCTCACTGTAGTAGTAGAGGGTACCGGGAGCTGTAGCACGGCTCCTCCGTAGTTAGGGGTTTTGTCGAAGGAAGAAGCTAAATGGCAAGGGATCTCTGGTAGTGATTCCACTCGCTCCTTTTCTATACCGACACTTCTATTAGAGGTGAGCGAGCCATTTATCTTGGCATTATATTGTTTCTTTTTTCTCTAGGATGAATAGCAATATTTATACCTAAGAAATAGTATCAAAGGAACCATTTCACAGGGCGACACAGGTCGTTGCCCAGAAATAGATTTTTCCTTCGTCAAAATCCCTTTTTTGCAATATTATTTTGTTTATTTTTATCTTTTCTGCTTGGAATTGAATAGATTTCTAAATCATGTATATTATTGTATCTTAACTTAATGGAGTCAAGAATCAATTGCTTTGGGGGTAGTCCTTCTTCAATATTGGGTAAAATAACTGTGCCATGTATATAATTTAATGTTTCATGACTTATTATTGTTATTTTTGTGCCATTTATTTCTTTTATATTTAAAAAGGTGGTGGACTTTTTTTTGGGGTTACATGTTCATACTACCGGCAGGGATGAGTGCATTGCAGATTTAAACGAGATTCTGGAGGTACAAGAAGAAGATATTAGTGCAGAAGAGGTGAAAGAGGCCTTAAAATCTGTAAAAAAATGGAAAAACTGCTGGCGTGTGCGGGATAACTGCAGAGATGCTAAAAGCAGGAGGACGAAGGATGATAGAGGCATTAAGAGTTGTTTTTAGCATAGTTTGGTGGAAAAACAGATGGGGTGGTACCAAGTGATTGGAAAAAGGCAATTATGTACCAATTGAGAAGAGATGGGAGTATAGCAAGCCATTATTCTGTTCTTTTATAGACTTGGAGAAAGCGTAAGGATTCAGTATGGAGAGATGGAATGTGGAGAGTGGCAGAACACTATGGTATACCACTGAAAGTGATAAGGATACTAAAGAACTGGTACCAAGGAGTGTGCAGCTGTGTACAGCTGGATGGACAGCAAAGTGACTGGTTCCCAGTTGGAAGTGGGCTAAGACAGGGATGTTATGTGACACCTTGTTTAATGCATATATTGACCATATAGTGAGAAGAGTAATGGAGAATGAAAACAGAGGGGCTAGTATTGGTGGAGAAGTTTTTATGGATTTGGACTTTGCTGATGATGTTGCGTTGGTTGCTGATACATGGCTGGTGCTGGTAGGTATGGTAATGAGGATGGAGACACACACACAGAATTTTGCCTTGAACATCAGCACAAAGAAGAGCAAGATCATGGTTGTGAGTAAGGATGATGATTGAGTGCACATGGAGGATATGACAATCAGAGGACAGGAACTCAAGCAAGTTGAGAAGTTTGTTTACTTGGGAAGTGTGGTAACAGCAGACGGGAGGCAAATTGAAGATATACAAACAAGAAAACTAGGAGCAGCAAGAGCTTTTGAGGTTCTGAGAAAAAACGTTTGGTCAAGGCATGAAATCAGCTTGAGAACTAAGATGAGAATATTCAATGCAGTAGTACTACCAGTCCTGATGTATGGCTCGTCCACCTGGGCACTGACAAGAACAGAGGAGAAAATGTTGGATGCTTTTGAGATGAAGCTGCAGAGAAGGATACTTGGCATTAAATGAGATGATTATGTTAGAAAAGAAGGCATCAGGGTGAGATTGAGGCAAAGGCCAGTCAGTACCAGGTTGAAGAGGGGAAGGCTGAAATGGTTTGGACATGTTGAGAGGATGGATGGGAATAGAGAACCCAGGAGAGCACTGAGAGCAGTACAAATAGGAAGAAGACCGCTGGGTAGACCAAGAACGAGGTGGATAGACATAATTGTCAGGGATCTTGAGGATGAAATCCAAAACTTAGAGGAAGCAAGGGAAATGGCTCGGGATAGAGACAGGTGGAGAGGAACTGTATCAGCCTTATGCCACTGGCCACTGGCGGGAAGATAAAGTAAGTAAAGTAAAGTAAGTAAGTACCTGAAGTAACCATTCGTTTTCTTTACTATATCAGCATTCCATTTCTTGTGTTGGATGTATATTCAATAATTTCTTTTCTAGTATTGCTGTTGATATTTTATTTTCAGCTTTAAGTACTAGAAATCTTGACCAGTTATCTGGTCCAAAAAGATGATAAAAATGCACCAGTGTTGGATTAAGATGATAATTTCTATTTCTCTTTGGACCTTGCCTTATGTGGGTTATTTGTGATTCAGATTTGTTTCCTTTCTCTGTTATGTATGGTTCCATTGTTATTATGTTTGTATCTTCTGATTGATTTTTACTTTTTTGTATAACTTCTATGGGCCCTGCTGGGAGTTTAGGATCATATAATTTATTTGGAACTGGATGTTCCTTTGCTGCATTATTATTTTGAACTGACTGAGGGAGATTCAGAGATAAATTTCCAGTAGTCCATCAAGGGGCCCAGGGGTACTAATAACTTTATTTGTATTTATCATATAAAAAAAAAGATAAAAAATATAATAATACATTTTGAAAAGATATTGGCATTTCGTGAAGTTAAAACTTCCGACAATGGCACAAGTGAGAAATGACTCCCAAATGTCCGCATCCCTACCCTAACCCAAAAGGGGGTGGCATAATATGATTAGTATGGCCCAAGTGTAAGCAATACCTGCTTGGTAGGACTAAGAGAATTACAAAATACAATTATCCCCATCCTAACCACTTCATGGGAAAACCGGACAGAATACCAAGAGTTCTATCCCTAGAACCAGGGCCCCCTGGACCGTGGTCCAGCTTCACAGAATAGTTCTGCCTGGAAAACCAGGTCCGAACATTGTCGAGTTGATGATGGATCTACCACATTTCCCACTATTTAGCTTCGGATTTAACTTCAATCCAATTCATGATATGTTTTCTTATTTATTAGATATTGAAAATTTTGACGAGTGAAAAAATCCACAGATTTTATTACAAATATATATAATGTCATATGGGACTCTTGGGTTCGAACCTGGGAAGAAATTCCTGAGGTTCGAGAGCCCCCTCACACGTCAAGGTGGTCCCATAATGAGGGGGTGTCGTAAGCCGAACCCGTCGTAAGCCGGGGACTGCCTGTACATAACTATTATTGGATGCAGTGAAGTAAAGAACATCTTTGTGCCAGAAATCATAAAAATGGAAAGAAAATGCGTAAGTGTTTCTGTGGTATGAACAAATGATTTCTTTGTACATTGTTTCAAATGGGGAAAGCTGATTCAGGTTATGAATTTTTTGAGTCAAGAACAGCGTCCTCAAACAAATTAAATTTGTGAATTGAAGTACCACTGTACTTTTCAAATTTAATAGGACAACTTTTACCTTTGATAACCTGATATAGTCTCTTACAAACAAACAGGGCAAGGTTGCAAAGAGTTTCCTTAGGTATTTTATCCCAAGATGCATGGAAATCCTTTTCTAATTTTGGGATGGACAACACATCTTTCCTTTGAAGATCTTGCTTGACAATCTGTCACAAGTTTTCTATTGCACTTATGTCAGGGATATTGCCAGGCCAGTCATTAATATAATTCACTTGACAATCATCAAGCCCCTGAATAACAGTCTTGGCTGCATGAGCCCCAGCCCCATCCTAATGGAAGATATCAAATGCGTTGAGCAAAACATCACACAAAAGCTCCAAGTAATTGTGTTAACTCACTTTAGCATTCTTTTCAAATATATGGACCTTTGCTACACTGTATCCCATAAAAGCACCTCACACCATAAGTGAATCGAAGTGTTTAACTGTCTCTTCAAGGTAACGAGGGTCGGAGGGTTACTTCCTGTCTTCCAGTACACATTTCCATCTCTATTGCATTTGATTGTAAAAGTTGTTTCATCAGACCAAAGCAAATTTATCCATTGAGACTCATCCCAAACTCTATATTTCTTGGCAAATTGACCCTTTTGAGCTTCTGAATAGGCTGAGAATCAGCTTCTTAATTGGGTGGTGGCTGGTGTATCCTAGTTCTTATCAAAATTTTACAAGACAATAGTCTGCTTTGTGCCAGAAGGACTACATAAGGGATTTTGACGAAAGGAAAATCTATTTCTGGGTGATTGGCTCGTGTCGCCCTATGAAAGTATCCTTAATATCATTCTTTCTAGGTAAAATTAGCCTAAAATTACCAGAGAAAAACAAATTAAGAAAATGTCAGTAAAACTGACTCGCTCACTCTTAAAAAGAAGTGTCGGTATGATATAGGGGCGAGTGTGGAACACTACCACGAGACAAACACCAATTAGAACTTCCCTATCAAAATCCCCCCAAGAGAGAGCTGATACCAACGGGCGATGCAGCCTCTACTACTACTACTAGAGGACGCCACGGACAGCAGCGCCCCTAGCGGACATCCTTAATTAAAACATAAATACATCTTGTCCTGCAAGGGGGGGGAAAACAAACCATAAAAAAGGGATGGGTTTCATAGGGCGACACGAGCCAATCACCCAGAAATAGATTTTTCCTTCGTCAAAATCCCTTTTCTGGGCTCAGCTCGTGTCGGCCTATGAAAGAGTACCAGAGAAACAGACAAGATGGAAAAGGAAATAATGAAAAACAGATTAAAATGATGGATATAATATAAGTAAATCAGATACAGCATACAAAATAAGCACTTAAACTAACTTATTACAATAATCAATACAGAATGTTAGTAAACTTAAAGTACTACTTAAATGGTATAATAAAAATATAAATATACATGGTAAAATAAGGAAATTTTTGGATTTTACTTAATTAGAAATATATAAATACAATTATATACATATATGTGTCCTACCCTAGCATAAAAATAAGGGTAGGTACACTCAAGTCCATCATTAATACAATTAATACAATTAATTCAAATATATACAAACACATTGTGAGTGAAACTTATCACAAACCCAATGGAGAATTTATACAAACATATTGTGGCCTACCCTAGCATAAAAATAAGGGTAGGAACACTGGAGTACATATCAGTACAAGGGTGGTTGTCCCTAGCAAAAAAATAAGGGACAAACCACTATAAGATACAACGGCTAAGGCTATGATGTTGAGTAGCCTGACGATAGGTTGAGGCTTGTTGGTTGAAGTAGGTAGAAAGGAGACCTGGATCAATACTACAACTACTAAGCAGTATCAGGGGAAACTATGTTTCCCGCTGCTACTGCTGAAAACTTTAAAGATTCCAAGGACTTTAAATAATGCCGTTTAAAGACTGTCGGGGATTTCCATCCAGTATACTTTTCTAAGATCCTCAAAGTTCATATGTTGGAAATAATTAATTGAGGTGGCTACTCCCCTGATATCATGTGCTTTTGGGAATGACTCAGGGTTGGCTTGTTTAATGAAGTAAAGGATTTGCTGTCTAATGCCTTTAACTGACAAAGTACCACCTTTTTCTCTCATGAAGAGAGCACCCGAGGATCTAGAAGAAGTGCGAGATAGAAAGGCTCTAAGAGTTGATACTGGGCAGAGAGAAGGATCCTGTGGAAGTGGGATAACCTTCCAAGGAGCCCACCTTGCAAGAGGATCTTCATTTTTGGCTAAAAAGCTACGATCCGGAGCAAGTAGAACTTCTCCTGATGGGAGGAATTCACATGACCCGCATCCTGGATAGAGCCGACAGTTCTGAAATTCTAGCTCCTGAGGCTAGGCTTAATAAGAATAGTGTCTTCCTCAGGAGCATTATAAATGTACAAGATGAGTTGTCAGTATCTGAAGCTAGTTTGAGGACAATCATTTAAGAACCATGAAACTGTAGTAGGCCTCTGAGAAGGTCTAAGTCTAGCACAGGCTTTAGGGATAGATGTGAAATAAGATTCAGTCAAATCTATCTGAAAACCTACTTGAAAGATTTTCTTCAAAGCCGACTTATGAGTGGTAATCGTGCTAGCTGCTAAACCTTTTTCAAATAAGGATCTGAAAAAGGATATAGCCAAATTAACTGTCATGGTTGTAGTGTTCGATTCTCTCAAGAAAGATGCTAATTTTTTAACAGCTGAGTCATATTGTCTAATGGTTGACTCTCTCTTATCTGATTCTAGGAAGAGAATATTCTGTGGATCAATGTCAGCATCTTTATTAGCCGCAAACTTCATGAAGTCCATAAAGTTAGGGTCTGGAGAGTTCCTGAGGAAGCGAACACAGTCCTCATTTGTACTGATTGTGATAGTTTGGGATTGGGGATCCGTTGAGGTCGGAGACCCAATTCCAAAAGAAGAGGATACCAGTTGCTCTTGGGCCAGTCCGGTGCAATCAGAGCTACTATCCCTTTGAAAGACCTTAGTTTGTCTAGGACTTTCAAGAGAAGATTCACTGGAGGAAAAACATAAATTCTCCTCCACTGATTCCAATCCAACGACAGGGCGTCCGTGGAATAAGCCAGAGGGTCCAGGTTGGGGGCCACATAGCAAGGGAGCTTGTGGTTCGCTTGTGAGGCGAAGAGATCCACTTGGAGACCTGGGACTCTCCGGCTTACCCACTGGAATGACCCGACGTCCAGAGACCACTCTGATTCCAGAGGAACTGACCGGGACAGGGCGTCTGCTATCACATTTCTTACTCCTGCCAGGTGAGTGGCAGACAGATGCCATTTGTGTTTGCTTGCTAATGCAAAGATGGCTATCATGACATGGTTCACATGCTTGGATTTGGACCCTCCTCTGTTGATGCAATGAACTACCACTGCACTGTCCAAAACTAGCCTTAGATGAGACTTCTTCGGGGGAAGCAGTCTCTTCAGAGTAAGAAATACTGCCATTGCTTCCAACACGTTTATGTGGAGCTGGCGAAATTGAACTGACCAAGTCCCCTGAACCTGTTTGAACTGAGAGTATCCCCCCACCCGGACAGGGATGCATCCGTGTGAATGGTTAACACTGGGAGGGGATATTGAAGGGGTACTTTCTTGGCTAAGTTCTTTACTTTTGACCAAGGCCGTAGTTGGTTGCGGAGGATCTGTGGAATTACTGACAACTTGTCTCGATATTTGGAGTTTGCTTTTGACCGCCAAATTCGATTTATATCTTTCAGCCTTGCTTTCAGAAGGATATCTGTTACTGAAGCAAACTGAAGAGACCCTAGGATTCTCTCCTGGTTTCTTCTTGACGTTTGTTTGCATTTGAGAAATTGCCTGACAGATTTTGCTATTTCTTTCCGTTTGACCACTGGAATTGATAGATTGTGGGAGGACAAATCCCATTGGATTCCTAGCCACTGAAAACGAGATTCCGGAATAAGTCTGGATTTCGTTTTGTTTATCTGGAACCCCAGATGTTCCAGAAAGTGAACTACCTTTTTGGTAGCTTTGAGACATTCCTCGACTGTTGGTGCCCAGATCAACCAATCGTCGAGGTATGCCGCTACCATGATTCCCTGAGCTCTCAATTGTTGTACAACCACTTCTGCTATCTTTGTGAATACCCTGGGGGCTACATTCAGACCGAAGGGCATCACTTTGAATGAGAATGTCTGATTTCCTAGCCTGAATCCTAGGAATGGGCGGAAGTGCTGGCTATAGGGATATGATAGTATGCGTCTGTAAGATCGATGGAGCATGTGACGGCTCCACGCGGAAGTAAGGTCCTTACTTGCGAGAGGGTAAGCATCTTGAACTTGTCGCAGCGAATGAAAGAGTTTAGCTTTGACAAGTCTAAGATTACCCTTCTTTTTGTTGAGCCTTTCTTTGGCACGCTGAATAAGCGACCTTGAAATTTTAGATGTTTGACTCTCGCAATAGCTCCTTTCTGAAGGAGTTCTTCCGCGTAATCTATCAATTCCTTTGACGGTATCTGATGAAATGATTTGATTGGAGGAGGATCTTGGATCCAGCTCCAGCCTAATCCTTTGGACACTAGGCTCTGTGCCCAACTGCTGAACCCCACCTTGTGGGCGGAAGAGAACAGCCTCCCTCCTACCTGGGGAGCCTCATTGCTGATGGGCGGGTTTGGCCACCACGCCCTCCTCTGAACTGCTTACTCCTTGTGCCCCTTCCTGCGCCACGGTGACGAAAGTAACCTCTCGCCCTACCCCTCGGTTGAGAGTAGCCTTGAGCCTCATAAGCAGGGTTAAAGGCAGGCGAGATAGCGTAGGAAGTCGAAGGTTGCGATTGCTGGGGCACCAGGAGGAAAGGCTGGGTTTGCTTAGATGTAGTAGGTTGTCCCTGTTGGGTAACTGGGACTGCCTGCACAAACTGCTGCTGATGCTGGAGTTTTTTATATGGCTGGAACCTCTTACCAGCCTTCTTTGGTTTCTTGCCAGCTGTGGGAACGGATTCCTGTTTCCTCTTAGAGGAAATACCCCACCTAGCTCTAAGGCTCTGGTTGAGTCTAGCAGCTTCGTGGTGGACTTCGTTCACTGCGGACTCTGGGAAGAGATCCGCTCCCCACATGCTCGCAGCAAGAGTCTATTAGGCTCGTGCCTGATAGTGCACTCTTGAAGAACATGCTTCCGACAGTTCCTCCTGGCTTGGAAGAAGTCAAAGGCGTCTAACAGAACCGTCTGAAACTGCGATTTCGCCAGGATCTTGAACAGCGGTTCGTTAGCGTATGAAAGAGCAGCCATTTCCGTAACGATAAGAGAGTTAAGGGACCTGCCAAACCTAGTTCGGCGGCATCGAACTCTGCCTGGATTAGGGAATCCGGCAGCCTAGGTAACTTCTCACCGAACTGGTCCATAGCGCAGTCCGGCTTGAGTTTACCCAGCGTGAAAGTAGCTGGCAGGTTTCCCATAACTCTCCGAAGGCGGGGAAGAGTGGAGAAGTAGACTCCGACTCTCTCAACTGTGGAACGGGCTCATCCTTGAGGACTGCCTGAAGAGCCTTCTCCACCAATTTCGTGGCGAACGGAAGAGAGACCTCCTCTTCCGTCGCGAAAATAGTGAAGGGGCTCTTATAGGCCTGGAGTCTAGTATTAGTACACTCCATCCTCAAGGCAGTGAACCCATTCCCGTTGGGCGTGATCTCTACTGTAGAGGACTGACTCCTTCGAGATCTTGTCCTCTCTCGTAAGAGCCGTTGGCGTCAGCCTAGCATACCCGATGAAAGGCTGTGACAGACCCGGAGGATAGAACTCGAAGTCCTCAATCCTTCGAGTGCCAAACTCCGGGATCGAAATCATCCCGTCCTTAAAAGGAGCATAGGCCGCTACTCTCCATGGATTGTCCATAGAGAAAGCTGGCAAGGAGTCGTAAGGCGGAAGTTGGAGAATCCCCGTGCTAGATGCAGGGGAGACTGGGGGAGGAGCCTGAGATAGCCCAGCTACCCGATCCTCATTCTCTCTCATCCTGTTAGAGAGTTCCTGGACCGTCTGTCCAGTTTGAGACAGACTGCTCGACAATTGCGCGAACATCTGCTCAAAACGTGTTCCCCAAGCTGAAATTTGGGAACCTACCATCGCTCCTACCTGCTCCATCATTCCTGATGAGACAGGAGAGGGAACGCAGGAGCTGGTGCTTGCCACCCCTGCCGGCATAGCCGAGAGGGGGCAGCGGAACGAGAGAGGCAGCGACTCGGAGGTAGCGCGAGCCTTCTCCTTTGAAGCCTTGCTTCTGGAGCTCTTCGACTGGGAAGAGCTCGGCTTAGCCTTCACCGCGTCGGCGTATGAAGTCGATGACTTCCTGGCCGAAGAAGACGAAGACGACTTCCTAGAAGTCGTCTTAGACAAAGTCTTCGGTTCTCTCTTTCCCTTCTCCTTAGGAGGTACAGAGAGAGCGGGAGTGCGGCTAGGGATCTCGGATCCCGGAAAGCCTTGGAAGGAGGCGGAAGAAGAAGGGACAGGAGAAGACCCAGGAGCGCCCAAGGAAAGACCTTGGGCGCCCGACAAACCTACCTCAACCAACAAATCCTCACTTACTACCGCCATCGGCTCGAGATTCAGGTCCAGGGCGGCGACGTCCGGGACTGACTCCTGGGAGGCTACGACCCCCCAACGAATTCTGGGAGTTCTTGCTGGATGGCGGCTATCACGGGGGCGGCGGACAAGGGGTCGACGTAGCCCGTCGACTTGCCCGCAGGGAAGATCTGGATGGCCAGCTTTCTATCCAAAATGTAGGGCTGGCCCTTGGCGGCGTTTTTCCCAAAACCGCCCACCCACGCTTTCAGGGTGGCGAGGGCGACTTCCCTCACACCGCTAGCCTGAAAGAAAGGCTGGATTAGCTACCAATTGCGGACAGGGTTAACAAACTTACGAACTAGAAGTTGTTAGTAAATTCATAAGTAACCTCATAATGGACTTACCCCATCCACCAGCTGAGCGACCAGGTCGTAGCATATAGTGCAGGCCTCGGGGTGCCAAACGATCGACTCGTTGTACGAGGTGGCACACGGGGCGTGAGACCTGCACTCGTCATGTCCACAGGGGTCATACAGCGTCGCATTACAAGCGAGGACCTGGCAGTTGGTAGCCTGTAAGTGAAAACGTACATGAGTACAGAGTAAACACTTACAGCCTAACATATGCTCCGTTGGTGCCGGAGCGATAAGGTTAGATAAAACCAGAGCCCCGCTAAAATACGTGTGGTAACCAGGTTGGAAGATAGGCTATGGCTCCGCCGATGGCGGAGGCACAAGAATCAACCAACTAGGAGTGGTGGTAATGGAAACCACTACGTAAAATGGCGGGGATGGTTGATAAAATGAAAATAATAATACACAATTCATTGTAAAATATCTTATAATAGGGTATATATCCTTAAAGTAGCAAAATAACAACATAAAAACAACTTCTCTCCACCCGTCTACTAGAAGAGTGCGTAGGTAAGGGTAAGCTCCCTTCCGGTAGCGGGGGAGAGATATAAGGATATAGTAGGCAAGCAATCGACCATCCATAGCACCCACCCTGCCCGCTAGCGGAGCCAATATACTATAACCAAAGGGGCCCCGGCTGCGACGGAAGGCTCCTTTCGTATCGTAAGGGAGGTGGCTGAGTAAAGGGGAGGGGGGGATGGGGGTCCCGGCGAAACACGGCGGGAGCGAGGAAAGGGGGGAGGGATGGCCTACTCCTCCCCACCTCACCAACTACCCGTATGGAGACCCGGTACCTCATAGTGGTCGCCCTATACCCCCTGCTGGCGGAACCCCCCGGCACCTCCGAGAGTGTGAGAGAAGGCGATGAGGTTGTTATGACAACCAAGGGGTCCCCCAGCTCCTCCCTACATCAGAGAGGGAGGGAAGGGGCAGGGTAAGGTGCTATAGTACACGTGACCGCAAGTGGCCTAGGCCGCGAGCAACACAACCGTGGTAGGGCCACGTGAACCAAGCTGTACCAACATGTGGAACAAGCACCTAGGCTAGCCTAACACCCTAAATAAAATCATATATCGAAAAAGGGGGAAGAGACACTTTTAGTAAAAGAGAAAGAAGCCCAGGAGGAGGCAGACGTTCCGAAAAAAACATTAAAGCCATCGAAAAACAGAAAGCCGACTCGGAGCCAGCGATAGCCGATGTAGAGCAAGAGCCGGGATGCTGGGCCGAAAATAAAAATAATAATAGCCCTAAATACCAAGCTAAGAGAATGGTAGGAGGGCTGAACTAGCTAAATTCGATGTATACAATGAATGTGAAAAAAGTAAGCCCATAAGCATAAGAAGTCCCAGTATGGAGGACCGGGAATTCTTACGAGGCGGCATGGCCGCCACGAGACAACCGAGGAACCGTATTTGACCTATAAAAAGGAAAATACTGGTACCCGGAAGATAAAATTACAGTAAAATGTTACTTATGAGTTACTTAACTTAGCCGTGGCGATAGCAGAGCGTTCCATGATTCCAAAGCGGATAATCCCAAGAAAAAACACGAGCACAAGAAAATGGCGACTTGTCGCTGGTGCTAAAAATTAAGGATGTCCGCTAGGGGCGCTGCTGTCCGTGGCGTCCTCTAGTAGTAGTAGTAGAGGCTGCATCGCCCGTTGGTATCAGCTCTCTCTTGGGGGGATTTTGATAGGGAAGTTCTAATTGGTGTTTGTCTCGTGGTAGTGTTCCACACTCGCCCCTATATCATACCGACACTTCTTTTTAAGAGTGAGCGAGTCAGTTTTACTGACATTTTCTTAATTTGTTTTTTTTTTCTCTGGTAATTTAGGCTAATTTTTACCTAGAAAGAATGATATTAAGGATACTTTCATAGGCCGACACGAGCTGAGCCCAGAAATATCTTGTTGAGTACTGTACTTTACAGAAATACAGTATCATTTATCGAAGTGGTATACCATACGGAAACTTTTAATTCTCTCTCTCTCTCTCTCTCTCTCTCTCTCTCTCTCTCTCTCTCCTCCTCTCTCTCTCGCTCTCTCTCTCTCTCTCTCTCTCTCTCTCTCTCTCTCTCTCCTCTCTTCTCTCATATTTCCAGTTAAAGTTTATCTTACCTGAAAATTTCCACAGTCAACTAATTTGAATGTCATAAACACTGCTCCCTCTTGATGAATGGACGTGGAATGTGGAGGCATGGATCCAGGAGTTATACCTCCAATATCTGCATGGTGACCACGGCTAGCAACATAGAAAACTGGACGTCGAACATTCCTGCAACATTTAAATTACAGCTCATCTTAAAAGTTGATAATACCCATCAAATACCAAGTTTTATGTAAAAAGATAGGTGATTATAATCATGTAAATATTTTATAAAAGAAATCATTATCAAGCTAAATTGTTGTTATTTACTCAAGTTTCTGGTGCCGAAGAGGGATAAAAGGCACTTAAAAATACACTGTAAGGTCAAAAGACCTAATATTCATTGGTGCTATAATTAAGTGTATTCAGGATAAAGCAAAAATAGACTATAATGATTATTTAAAAAGAACTGCACACATATGCAAAACATTGCAAAAACAATCTAGTTTGTGTATGATAATTCAAAATTTTGGACAACCAAAAAAATTGTCTCCAAAACTTACAATACAACATAGTACGGTACATATCTTTTTATGCAATATGTGTATTATTGTACATAAATATTTTGACCCTGGAGAAGTAGGAGCACTTGCCTCATGTGCACGGACAGGGAAGGTTGCAACATGCTCGCAATGTGCACGGACGGGGGAGGTGCAACACGCTCACAATTCAATGCAGAGGACGAAGCAGCCACTGCAGATTGCACAAGGGAAGAGACACTAACACTCCGAAACATCAACACTCTCGAGAACATGTCCGCGTTGTTCCTCCCTCGTAGGCAAAGAAAGAGCAAAGTCCTTAGCCTTCCAACACTTAATACGCCGACATGGCGTAGAGGGGGAAGAGGGAGAGGAAGACAGCACTGGTTTCTTATGCGGCCTCTTCGCAGGAGGCGGGGACGAAGCAACATATTTCCTTCCAGTCCTCCCAAACGACAAGGTAGCCAACTTATCATCCAAAACAGAGTCCAACCTCTTAAGCACTGCCTGGCATATAAGCTCAGACTGATCTGCAAGAGAAGGCTCCGATGACATGGAAGGAAGTTGAAGCGAACTGGGCGGCAGAGATGACGTCACGGCTGAGAGAGGCAGTGCAGAGGAGACGACTGGGAGTGACGTCATCGATGGGAGTGACATCACAAGTGGTGATGACATCACTGCTTCCCCTCGGTCTGAAGGTGAATCAGATGCCACTGGCGGAGGAATACACAACGACAGATCCCGTGACGTCATCAACACGGCTGACGCCATAGCTTCCCTCCGACTCAAAGAAGTGGCAACAGTCACTGGCAGAGCAATACAAGATTGCTGACCTCGGCTACCCACTAAGACGAGGCTGGGAGGAGGGGGGAGGGCCTGGCCAGCCTGAGGAGAGGGGTAGTGAGCCTCCATAAAGTGCGCTAGCAACCCCTCCAAGGGGGTCCCCCCCCAGCCCAAGCGTCTTCCAAATCGCCGCCATCTTGGACGCCTCCCCCTTCCCTGGAATCAAATTAACTCATGAAGAAGGGGCGATACTTCCAGCAAAGAATCAATGGAAGAAAATGAAGGAGACACAGGAATAACGCTACTTTGGGGGTGAATACTGCAAAAGACGAAGCATTGGGAAGTGGCGAAAAACCTTCCCATGAAGGAAGAGTCGAAACCCTCTGATGCTCTCTCGTTATAAAACAACTTCCACTGCTCTTTAGGCCATGCCCGGTATTCCATGCAAGGATTCGTATAGTACAAAAATTAGAGCGGCACCTGCTACACGTGATGGGATTGGTTGCTGCCGAAGCCAGAAAACAAGAACACGGAAAATCTGGAATTCTGGGGCCCACACACTGCCGAGGCCGAGGAGCAGAAGCAGCCATAATATCAGCCAAACACACACACACACACACACACACACATACTAAACACAAACGAAACAGGCAATGAACCGGGTAAAGGCCGAGAGGGGTCAACCATGACTCTCGCCCAGGCATTTAAAGAAGACATTGACACAGTGACGTAGGTTCGTGGTCTTTGACCACTCTTCACCCGATCTATGCATGCGTTGCTAGATATCAAAAGATTCCTTGCTTTCATCTGCTTTTTAACCGGATCCAGCTGGGCACTAGAAATTATCCTTTTGTTAAGACCGAAGGTTTGTTCGCGTATTAACCCTCTTACGCCGATTGGACGTATTAAACGTCGACATAAATTGTTTCCCGGGTGCCGATTGGACATATTAAACGTCGACATAAAAAAAGTTTCTTTAAAATTTCGTGGAAAATCACTTATAGGCCTACCAGCCAAAAACTTTTGAATCACGCGCCTTGGGGGATGCTGGGAGCTCACGGATCAAGGTGTTGTTTTGTTGACAATCGTTACGCAGGTGCGCAAGTGCGAATTTCTTTCTTATCGCACTAAAAAGTATCAGTGACACATCTCAGAAATTATTTTGTCACTTTGACATAATTTTTGAAACATTTTAAATTAGCCGTTACATGGAGTATTATATATGAAAATGTGCGCAATTTCATGTAGAATACAAAAAAAATACTCATGATTGTAGCTTTTATCAGATTTGAAATATTTTCATATAAACAACTATAAGTGCCAAAATTTCAACCTTCGGTCAACTTTATTGTAAGCTAAAACTCTTATACAGTAATACCTCGAGATACGAAATTAATCCGTTCCGAGACGCCCTTCGTATCATGAGGTTTTTGTATCTTGGACCACATTTTACATGTAAAATGGCTAATCCGTTCCAAGCCCTCCAAAAACACCCCAGTAAATTTCATAATAAAGCTAAATTGACCTATAAACAATGAAATACTACAACAATTTGGACCATTCAATACCTAAATTAATAACAAAATGCAAAATAACCTGTAAATAAAGTGTATATTAGTGTACATGGTAACAAGAAATATACTGTACGTAAAATGTGGAAGCTTACCTTTCGAGTGAGGCTATCTCCAAAAGTGGCGGCAGAGGAGGAGGAGGACAAACGGCAGATAACGTACGCACGTACGTACACTTAACTTTACGAAAACACATAAAAAATTTAAGGAAAACTAAAACTAAAATTTACGAAACACGTTAACAAAACTGTAACACTTAACTTTACAAAAAACTTCATCACCACTTTCAACGTTCTGTTTATCACTTGTTCTTCCTTTTTTGCTTTCAAACTTTTTTTTTCATCACTTGGTTCTTCCTTTTTGCTTTCAACTTTCTGTTTTTATCACTTGGTTCTTCCTTTTTGCTTACTCCTGCTAATGCTGAAGGCCTCTTTAAAAAATAACGATCCAAGGAAGATTGCTTCTGCCTACTTTTCACAATGTTCCTGAAACGACTCGGGCAAACGTCATCGAACTGCGCAAGCATACAACCTGTGTGAGCCTTTTCGGGGTGACTTTTTTCGATAAACAATTGCACTTTATGAAAAGCGGCTAGAACATCCTTAATTTCTGCCGTTGTCATAGGGTCCTCCTCCTCTTCCTCGCCGCTGCTAGAGAAACTCCTCTTGAACGACGTTATGTTGCATGGTCTCCAACTCCTTCAGGTCATCCGTCGTAAGCTTCTCTTGGTGCTCCTTGAGAAGGTCGTTGATGTCGTCCTCGTCGACGACCAGCCCCATGGACTTGCCGAGTGCAACGATCTCGTCAAGATCTGGTTGGGAAACAGATTCGGGATCGCCAACTGTTTCGGACTCTGCAGCACCAGCTTTGCCCACGTCGAATCCCTCGAAGTCTCGGGTGGATACGGCATCAGGCCAGAGTTTCCTCCACGAAGAATTCAAGGTTCGCCTCAAAACCTCCTGCCAAGCTTGGGTCGAGGAGTCGGATACAAATGACGATGTCGAAATGCTCCTTCTAAAATTCACGCAAGGTGAGGTTTGTGGTATCGGTGATGTCAAAACATCTCTTGAAAAGATGTTTCATGTACAGCTTCTTAAAAGTTCGCTATCACTTACTTGCTGGTCCATGGGCTGGAGGAGAGGGGTGGTGTTGGGTGGAAGAAAAAGAATCTTGACCCTTAAACGCCGACTGGACGTATTTTACGTCGAGATAAATTGTCTGTCGGGTGCCAACTGGACGTATTTTACGTTGACATACGAAAGTATTTTTTAAAATTCGCGGAAAAATACTTATAGGCCTACCAGCCTAAAACTTTTGAATCACGCGCCTTGGGGAATACTGGGAGTTCACGGATCAAGGCCTTGTTTTGTTTTGAAGCGTGACCCAGGTGCGCATGCGTGATATCCCTTCTTCTCGCTCCAGCCAGCATCAGTAGCGCACCATCCGAGAGCGATCTTTCGTGAAAAGCGTGTTTTTCTGGACTTGTGCGAGACTTTGAGCATTTGTATTGCTACAGGACATTCCTAGATATGACTCAACGACATGTGAACCATGAAAGGCGCGTTTTACCTGTCGGAAGGGATCGTGTAAGGCGAGTTTTGGACCTGGATGCTGGCGAGTGGCCAAGCACCCAGCATGACCCCGCGCCTCAAGGCCATTCTGTGCGGCCACGTGTGGCTGGAAAGTGTTTCAGGAACACATCGTATGCCTTTGGTTACCCCTAGGAAGCATGTGGGCGTCCTTAGGGGCATTCGTAGGCATTTGGGAGGCCTCCAACCAAGGGACATAGACGAATATCTTTCGGAGCTTCGATCAGGAAAAACATGTCGCAATCAAGTCCATCATTTGATGGCGGATGGTCCATCGAGTGATGAGGACATCAGTCCCGATGAAAGTGAGGATGAATATTTGCCCCCAATGTCCGTTCGAGGCTCACATCCCAAAAGTGAGCTCGAATTCAGTGGGTTCAGTGCATACGAGGGGAATCTGAGGAGGAGGGGGAGGGTGGGGATACGGGCTCAAGTTTTATCGCAGAGGACGATACAGAAAGTGAGGGCCTAAGTGAGGGTAATGGGCCAAAGAGGCCAACGAGGAGGAGGAGGAGGAGGAGGAGGAGGAGGAGGAGGGAGGAGGAGGAGGAGGAGGAGGAGGGGAGGAGGAGGAGGAGGAGGAGGTGTGTGGTAGTGTGCATTGTGCCCGCACCCTTGCGCGTGCGCGGGCACGGGCACGTAGAAGGTCGGCTCGTCATGCCAGCCAAGGTGAAGGTCGGTCGTCGGAGAGTGACGAGGGGTGGACGGAGGACCCCTCCTAACATGCACCCCTTCACGGCAACCCCTGGGATGACCGTACCATTACCCCTGACTGTTTTGGGGTTCATCCAGCTTTTCCTGACACGGGAATTGCTGGAATACCTGGTACACGAGACGGTGGACTACGCTCGGTACTGCCGGTATGAGCTGAAGACGACCTTGTCGTATTACTGGCGGGGTTGCAACCTCATTGACATGGCACATTTTTTGGGGCTCCACATTTATTTTGGTATGACACCTGCTGTCGACGTCAGGCAATATTGGAGGAGAAATTATTTTTTATGTATGCCGAATGTGCCTGGCGTTATGTCCCGTGATAATTTCCTGGCGATGGACAGGTACTTCAACGCCTTCAACCGAAGGGCCATACCCGGAATAACAGTGATCGCCTCATTTTAGTGCGTACAGTGTTGGATTATATCCGTGAGCGGTGTAGTAATCTCGTGATTCCTGGAAAGAACCTGTCTTTGGATGAGGGGATGATGCCTTACAAAGGACGTCTTAGTATAAAAGTGTATAACCCCAAGAAGCCAAAGAAATATGGTGTGAAATTCTTTCTCATTACCGAGGCCAACACTGGATACGTTGTGGACCTTTTCAGTGTATACCGGGGTCTTCTCCACGCTGCGTGACACTGTATTCAACCTTGTGGGACGTTTCCGTAACCAGGGATATACCTGTTTATGGATAATTATTATAACTCGGTATCCTGGCCCAGGAACTGTATGAAGCAGGTGTTCACGTCAGTGGTACCCTTCGGTTGGTGCGTGGGGCCCCAAATGTCCTCAAGAGGTTCGCTAGTCATCCACAACACCTGGCAAGAGGAGAGACAGAGTGGCGGCGGAAGGGCGCTGTCTTCGTCATCTGTTGGAAGGGAGTCCGACTCGTCCCCACCCATGATTACGACGAGTCATGAAACCCATCCAAGAAGAGATCATACAGCGGAAGAAGACACGTCGACAGGGTCCGAGTTGTGTTTGAGGAGTTTTCGTACCGAGCGGCCTACTGTCATTGGGCACTACAACAGGCACATGGGAGGAGTTGATCTCTTTGATCAGCTCATCCAGTAACTATCCCTTCCGCCAGGAGAACCAGAAGGTGGACACAGAAGCTCCTCAAATACATCCTTCAGTTGGCCCTCCAAAATGCCTACATACTGTACTGTGGGTACCGCGGTGACAATCTTCCGAGGTTGACCCACATACAGTTCCTAGAGGTAGCCGGGAATGCCCTCATCAACTTTGATCCCGATGAGTGGCCTTCCATAACTGACCCCCTGCCCCGAGCTGCAGATCTGCCCCTAGAGGAAAGGGCAGATAGGAGGGCCAACTTCGCTCGACCTGCCGCCGCCCCTGCTGCCGCCACCCCTGCTGCCGCCGCCCCTGCTGACGACGCCCCTGCTGCCGCCGCCCCTGCTGCCGCCGCCCCCTGCTGACGACGCCCCTGCTGCCGCCGCCCCTGCTGACGACGCCCCTGCTGCCGCCGCCCCTGCTGACGACGCCCCTCTTGCTGCCGGCCCCGCCATCACCGCTTCTCGTCGGGTAGTGGACCCTGCGTGTCGGCTGCAGCCAGGGGAACACATACTGGATGCCTTAGAAGGGCGAAGGCAGAAACGGTTGCCCAGGTGTGCCATATGAATGGCAGAAGGAGAGACACCCGGTCTTCTGTCGTCTCTGCAAAGTTGCTCTTGCAGGATAGGGGAGTGTGACCGAAAGTACCACACTAAGGTCATGTATTGGAGCGCGCCCCCTAAACCGACAGCGGAGGGCGCACGGGGCCGCCGGGTCCATCAGCAGTAGGGCGCGCGTCTCCCTCCTCCACCTGTACCTCGTCATGTCGAGTGGAAAAAAAATGCAAGACTCTTCAATGGAGGAGGGAGAAAACAAGAATAAGAACGAAGAGTCGGATTACGAGTGAGTATTCTGCATTATTTTATATTTAGTTTTATATTTATTGACAATTTTTTATATATCTGAATGTGTGCATGATAAAATAATAATAAGACATTTCATTGTATGCGAAAAGAGAAGTGTCACCTGCATTCCTTTTATTTATGTATTGGTACCAGAATCGAAGAATGTAATATATATATTTTATTGTCGTATAAAAAAAAAATTATATATATATATATATATCTATATATATTATATATATATATATTATATTATATATATATAATATGCTTCAAAAAATCACAGTAGATGCACGTGACTTCATAAATAAGCGAATACCACAAATGATAGACAGGAATCCAAGCGCTTTCGTCTTTATTCAGACATCGTCAGTAGCTCCTTGACGATGTCTGAATAAAGACGAAAGCGCTTGGATTCCTGTCTATCATTTCCCGTGGTATTCGCTTATATATATATATATAATATATTATATAATATATATATATTATATATATTATAAATATGTTTTTATTTTTTTTTTGGGGTAAGCAAATTACTTACAGTCTAGTAATATTCAATCATTTACCTTCACTTTAAAACAAATTGCAAGTCTCTAGAACAATATCTCGATTTATGGTGAATATTTGAAAAAAAATATTTTTATTCCCTCCGCGCGCCGATTCTCGCCTGAAAATATCCGAAACGCGTAGGTCACATTCTCCTAATATTTGTGCCTTTTCATATTACGCTTATTTTATAGTTTTATATATGGAAATGTGCGCAAAAACATGCACAATATAACAAAAAATATTGGAAGGTTGTAGCATTTATCATTTTTGAAATATTTGCATATAAAGTACGATAAGTACGAAAAAAACTACGATCGGTCAACTTTGACTCAACCGAAAAGGTCAAAAAAACGCATTTATAACATAAAAATCTTACAGTCTGGTAATATTCAATCATTTATCTTCATTTTAAAACAAATTGCAAGTCTCTAGAACAGTATCTCGATTTATGGTGAATTTTTGAAAAAAACAAAAAATATTTTTTCCCTCCGCGCGCCGATTCTCGGCCAAAAATCTCGGAAACGCGTAGGTCACATTCTCCTAATATTTGAGCCTTTTCATATTACGCTTTTTTTAAAGGTTTATATATGGAAATGTGTGCAAAACCATGCACAATATAACAAAAAATTTTGGAAGGTTGTAGCATTTCTCATTTTTGAAATATTTGCATATAAAGTACGATAAGTACGAAAAAAACTACGATCGGTCAAATTTGACTCAACCGAAAAGGTCAAAAAAACGCTTTTTATAACATAAAATCTTACAGTCTAGTAATATTCAATCATTTATCTTCATTTTAAAACATATTGCAAAGTCTCTAGAACAATATCTCGATTTATGGTGAATTTTTGAACAAATATTTTTTTCCCCTCCGCGCGACGATTCTCGGACCGGAAAATCTCGGAAACGCGTAGGTCACATTCTCCTACTATTTGAGCCTTTTCATATTACGCTTTTTTTAAACGGTTTATATATGGAAATGTGTGCAAAAACATGCAACAATATAACAAAAAATATTGGAATGTTGTAGCATTTATCATTTTTGAAATATTTGCATATAAAGTACGATAAGTACGAAAAAAAAACTACGATTGGTCAACTTTGACTCAACCGAGAAAAGGTCAAAAAATGCATTTATAACATAAAAATCTTACAGTCTAGTAATATTCAATCATTTATCTTCATTTTAAAACAAATTGCAAGTCTCTAGAACAATATCTCGATTTATGGTGAATTTTTGAAAAAAATATTTTTTCCCCTCCGCGCGCCGATTCTCGGCCGAAAATCTCCGAAACGCGTAGGTCACATTCTCCTAATATTTGAGCCTTTTCATATTACGCTTTTTTTTAAAGGTTTATATATGGAAATGTGCGCAAAAACATGCACAATATAACAAAAAATATTGGAAGGTTGTAGCATTTATCATTTTTGAAATATTTGCATATAAAGTACGATAAGTACGAAAAAAAACTACGATCGGTCAACTTTGACTCAACCGAAAAGGTCAAAAAACGCATTATAACATAAAAATCTTACAGTCTAGTAATATTCAATCATTTATCTTCAATTTAAAACATATTGCAAGTCTCTAGAACAATATCTCGATTTATGGTGAATATTTGAAAAAAATATTTTTATTCCGTCCGCGCGCCGATTCTCGGCCGAAAATCTCGGAAACGCGTAGGTCACATTCTCCTAATATTTGTGCCTTTTCATATTACGCTTTTTTTAGAGGTTTATATATGGAAATGTGTGCAAAAACGTGCACAATATAACAAAAAATATTGGAAGGTTGTAGCATTTATCATTTTTGAAATATTTCCTATAAAATACGATAAGTACGAAAAAAACTACGATCGGTCAACTTTGACTCAACCGAAATGGTAAAAAAACAAAATTGCATTTGTAACATAAAAATCTTACAGTCTAGTAATATTCAATCATTTATCTTCAATTTAAAACATATTGCAAGTCTCTAGAACAATATCTCGATTTATGGTGAATATTTGAAAAAAATATTTTTATTCCGTCCGCGCGCCGATTCTCGGCCGAAAACAATCTCGAAACGCGTAGGTCACATTCTCCTAATATTTGAGCCGTTTTCAGATTACGCTTTTTTTAGAGTTTATATATGAAAATGTGCGCAAAAACATGCACAATATAACAAAAATTATTGGAAGGTTGTAGCATTTCTCATTTTTTTTATATTTGCATATAAAAAAAAATTTAAACAAAAATTCGACATTCGGTCAACTTTAACTCGTTTGAAAATGGTCAAAAACTGCATTTGTAAGCTAAAACTCTTACAGTCTAGTAATATTCAATCATTTTCCTTCATTTTGAAAAAAAATTGCAAGTCTCTATAACAATATTTCGATTTATGGTGAATTTTTAAAAAATTATTTTTTTACATCCGCGCGCTACGAATTCATGCATCATTTTGTGATATTTTTCTCTGGTGTTGCTTTTATCGTTTTACAATGTGTTATATATCAAAGTGATTGCAATTTAGTGCACATTACAACGAAAAAAAAAGTAACTTGTTACCTCTAACCGTTTGGCGCACAGCGCGATTTGAATATAATTATATATGAAATTTCGTTTTTGCGCTATCATATATCGCATTATTTATATATGATAATGATAATTTTTTTCATTTCTGATGGTTGCATACTAAACTTCAAGCAATGACAAAAAAAGGAGCCAAAAATGAACTCTTATCTTGAAAACTAAGCGCGCTGTGATTTTTTTTAAAAAATATTTTTTCCGCTTACGCGCTCACTCTCAAACCCCTCCGGCACACGGGAGTCATTTTTTTATTTACCGCTTCGGCGTTTAAGGGTTAACGAAGGAATACTCTGCTAGGATATCTTCCTCGAGGCCAGGAGGGTGGGGAGGGACAATGTCCAACACCAGCAGACATTTCAGGGGGAGGCACTTCTCTTCCAAGAATTTCTTCAGTCGGGCCGAAACACAGATTTACCCACTCCGTGAACAAAAGCCTCGTTACCCAGGCTTTTGCACTAGCCCTCCACATCACTGGAAGCTTCTCTTCAGCACTTTGTGGGCCTTGAAGGCTTGAGGAGTCTTGGAATGATACACCAATAGGGGCTTAACCTTGCAATCCCCACTGGCGTTCGAACAAAGTGCGAGCGTAAGCCTGTCTTTCATAGGCTTATGCCCAGGTAGCTTCTTCTCTTCCTCCGTGATGTACGTCCGACGAGGCATTTTTTTCCAAAAAAGGCCAGTCTCATCACAGTTGAAAACCTGCTGAGAATTGTAGCCTTCCTTGGTCATCTTCTCGTCGAAAGTTTTCTTAAATACTTCGGCCGCTTTCGTGTCCGAGCTGGCAGCCTCCCCATGACGCACCACTGAATGGATGCCAGTCCATTTACGAAATTTCTCGAACCAGCCATGCGAAGCCTTGAACTCTGGGGTTGGCGTTGAAGTCCCTTTCCCTACCGTAGTCTTCCAGCCCTGTGCAATCAAATCACCGAAAATAGCGCTGGGCCTTGTGGGCGATTGCCGTCTCCGTTACCGTATCACCAGCGATTTGTTTGTCTTTGATATTTTTCCAGACAAGGAGCAGCCGTTCCATCTTGTCGTGCACGTGGGTCCTCTTGCTGGACAAAATAGTGATGCCCTTCGACGGTGTAGCTGCTTTGATGGCATCCTTCTGTTTAAGGATGGTGCCTATTGTTTTTTTTTTTATCGGATGGATTACGGCCGTATTCCTTTGCGATCACACTCAATCGCATACCAGCTTCGTACTTCTTGATGATCTCCATCTTTTGTCTCCAAAGAGAGCATGCACTTCTTTCCGTGAATTTCAACTTTCTTGGGGCCCATGACTACGTTATCTTGTACGTAATTTACGTATAAGTTACACAATAAAGTTTTCACACAACACAATAATATACTGCAGTTACTAAACGAAATCGTTGGATCGAACGAATGCCGCATGCGTACGATAAAGATGCTGGTACGAAGTGGCCGAGGTAGGCACGCCACCACGTACGTACAAGATGCATGATGAAAGGGATGCTGTACAATAGGAGAGAAGGATCTCATGGCGGTGACTAGCATCAGGAACCAATGGGAGAGCAGGAGGATGGTGGCGAGTCTACTAGTACTACGATGGCGGCGCGCGGCACGAGTTTCAAAATTGTTAATCCGGGCAAATCTCGGACTTTCAGAAACCTTTCGTATCTTGAAAAACTTTTCGTATGTAGAGCCGTTAAATTTTTCGCATTGGCTTTCATATCTCGAGTTTTTCGTAAGTTGAGCCTTTCGTATCTCGAGGTACCACTGTACTGAGGTTTCTCAGTTTTTAATAGGTTCCTTTGGTAATACACATTACATCTAACTTTGTTTTAATTAATTACTGTAATGGGTGTATCAAACTTATGGTTTGTATAATATTTCATTATTGTCTCATTATTAACAAGCACTAAGTACTTCATGGAAAACACTGGCAAAAACAGTGGTAAGTACTGACAGAAACAACTGAATCAAGAAATAGTAGTTATTTATTGATATTTAGCTAACACAACTATTACACTTATATTAAGAGTTGCATTAAAATTTGCTAATTCTCAATGGTGACTTCCATAAATAAAGATAAGTTTTTATTCATTGACTCAAGGGAGAAGGTCATAAGAAAGTACATATTGCACTAAATTTAAGCTGCAGGTTGTAGCTGCAGCCAAAGAAACAAATGTTGTGTAGACTACTAAACTTTGTGGAGTAGAAAAAAGCAACATCCAAAACTACCAAAATCACAACTTTACTTCATTTTACATCATTTAAAATTTTTGCATATATAAATATAG
This sequence comes from Macrobrachium nipponense, assembly GCF_015104395.2. Taxonomy (NCBI): domain Eukaryota; kingdom Metazoa; phylum Arthropoda; class Malacostraca; order Decapoda; family Palaemonidae; genus Macrobrachium; species Macrobrachium nipponense. Next base: position 129,285,771 of record NC_087201.1, read on the forward strand.
GTAAGCAGCACCATTTTTAAAGTATCTCCAAGTTATTCTTCATTTAGCAACTATATCATTGAAGATGTTGGTAGTACTTAGTCAGCTATCATTTGGTAACACTTGGCAATGATAATGTTGGTAAAACTCAGTCAGCTGATAATTTTGAGAATGTAAACATTATCAGAATGCAAATGGTGCTTCATCAGTTTATATTGTATACAGTAATATACATATATTGAAATTAATATGAAATAATTCTTGCAATATTGTTTTACAGTAAGTAAGTACATGTAAAACAAATTTTATTAAAATTTTAATTTTTCCAAATAGTAATTATATCCAACTATAATTGATCAAAAATTAAATTTCCCACATTAAGCATAGCCTAGTCAGCAGTGGTTCTCAAACTTTTTGGAACATTTCAATCCTTT
>NC_087201.1:129286683-129373534 GCF_015104395.2 Macrobrachium nipponense
AAAGGATTGAAATGTTCCAAAAAAGTTTGAGAACCACTGCTGACTAGGCTATGCTTAATGTGGGAAATTTAATTTTTGGTCAATTATAGTTGGATATAATTACTATTTGGAAAAATTATTTGTTTTACTTACTGTCAAAACAATATTGCAAGAATTATTTACATATTAATTTCAATATATGTATATTACTGTATACAATATAAACTGATGAAGCACCATTTGCATTCTGATAATGTTACATTCTCAAAATTATCAACTGACTGAGTTTTACCAACATTATCATTGCCAAGTGTTACCAAATGATAGCTGACTAAGTACTACCAACATCTTCAGTGATATAGTTTGCTAAATGAAGAATAACTTGGAGATACTTTAAAAATGGTACTGCTTACCTATATTTATATATGCAAAAATTTTAAATGATGTAAAATGAAGAAAATTTGTGATTTTGGTAGTTTTGGATGTTGCTTTTGTCTACTCCATAAAGTTTGTATTGTCTACACAATATTTGTTTTCTTTGGCTGCAGCTACAACCTGCAGCTTAAATTTAGTGCAATATGTAGTACTTTCTTATGACCTTCTCCCTTGAGTCAATGAATAAAAACTTATCTTTATTTATGGAAGTCACCATTGAAGAATAGCAAAAATTTAAACAAACCATTGGCACAACTGTAATGCAACTCTTAATATAAGTGTAATAGTTGTGTTAGCAAAATATCAATAAATAACTACTATTTCTTGATTCAGTTGTTTCTGTCAGTACTTACCACTTTTTATGCCAGTGTTTTCCATGAAGTACTAAGTGCTTGTTAATAATGAGACAATAATGAAATATTATACAAACCGAATAGTTTTGGTACACCCATTACAGTAATTAATTAAAACAAAGTTAGATGTAATGTGTATTACCAAAGGAACCTATTAAAAACTGAGAAACCTCAGTACAGTGTGGTGCCTCGAGATACGAAAGGCTCAACTTACGAAAAACTCTAGATACGAAAGCCAATGCGAAAATTTAACAGCTCTACATACGAAAAGTTTTCAAGATACGAAAGGTTTCTGAAAGTCCGAGATTCGCCCGGATAACAATTTTGAAACTCGTGCCGCGCGCCCCCATCGTAGTACTAGTAGACTCGCCACCATCCTCCTGCTCTCCCATTGGTTCCTGATGCTAGTCACCGCCATGAGATCCTTCTCTCCTATTGGACAGCATCCCTCCCATCATGCATCTTATACGTACGTGGTGGCGTGCCTACCTCGGCCACTTCGTACCAGCATCTTTATCGTATGCACGCGGCATTCGTTCGGTCCAATGATTTTGTTTAGTAACGTAAATTCGTTAGTGATTTCGTTGCAGTATGTATTTTTGTGTTGTGTGAAAACTTTATTGTGTAATTTATACGTAAATTACGTACAAGATAATGTAGTCATGGGCCCCAAGAAAGTTGAAATTCACGAAAAGAAAAGAAGCGAATGCTCTCTTTGGAGACAAAGATGGAGATCATCAAGAAGTACGAAGCTGGTATGCGATTGAGTGTGATCACAAAGGATACGGCCGTAATCCATCGACAATAGGCACCATCCTTAAACAGAAGGATGCCATCAAAGCAGCTACACCGTCGAAGGGCATCACTATTTTGTCAGCAAGAGGACCCACGTGCACGACAAGATGGAACGGCTGCTCCTTGTCTGGATAAAAGACAAAAACAAATCGCTGGTGATACGGTAACGGAGACGGCAATCGCCCACAAGGCCAGCGCTATTTTCGGTGATTTGATTGCACAGGCGGAAGACTACGGAGGGAAAGGGACTTCAACGCCAACCCCAGAGTTCAAGGCTTCGCATGGCTGGTTCGAGAAATTCCGTAAACGGACTGGCATCCATTCAGTGGTGCGTCCATGGGGAGGCTGCCAGCTCGGACACGAAAGCGGCCGAAGCATTTAGAAAACTTTCAACGAGATGATGACCAAGGAAGGCTACAATTCTCAGCAGGTTTTTCAACTGTGATGAGGACTGGCCTTTTTTGGAAAAAAAAATGCCTCGTCGGACGTACATCACGAGGAAGAGAAGAAGCTACCTGGCATAAGCCTATGAAAGACAGGCTTACGCTCGCACTTTGTTCCAACGCCAGTGGGGATTGCAAGGTTAAGCCCACCTATTGGTGTATCATTCCAAGACTCCTCAAGCCTTCAAGGCCCACAAAGTGCTGAAGGAGAAGCTTCCAGTGATGTGGAGGGCTAGTGCAAAAGCCCGGGTAACGAGGCTTTTGTTCACGGAGTGGGTAAATCTGTGTTTCGGCCCGACTGAAGAAATTCTTGGAAGAGAAGTGCCTCCCCCTGAAATGTCTGCTGGTGTTGGACATTGTCCCTCCCCACCCTCCTGGCCTCGAGGAAGATATCCTAGCAGAGTATTCCTTCGTTAACCCTTAAACGCCGAAGCGGTAAATAAAAAAATGACTCCCGTGTGCCGGAGGGGTTTGAGAGTGAGCGCGTAAGCGGAAAAAATATTTTTGTACATGGAACTTACCCAGCAGATATATACTTAGCTATAGACTTCCGTCGTCCCCGACAGAAATTCGAATTTCGCGGCACACGCTGCAGGTAGGTCAGGTGATCTACCGCCTGCCGCTGGGGGTGGCAGGAATAGGAACGATTACCGTTCTAGAACCAGATTTTCTCTGTCGCGGTAGTGTCAACATACGTTGTTGCTACCTCCTGACTTGATTTTCGTTTTTTCATCGCCATCGACCTTCTGGGCTGTCTTTTGCAGGGAAGTACTGGTCTTTGGTTTGGCATACGCTTTTATAACTTTTTTAATGAATTTGGCTTCGAATTTCGAAGAATATATTACGTGAAACTACCGAATTTTTCGGTAGACACTTATATTTTGCAATAAGGGAAATATTGATTTTTTTTTTCACTAATACGTGTATAAGTTGGTTAGAACTTGATGAAGGAAATATAAGATCTAACTTCCTACTTTAGGATAAAGTCAGAAAGCATATAACTAGATACGCTTCTTAGAAGCTTTAAGAGCTCTCGTACTAACGAGCAGTTAGAGTATTGACAATTCTAGTAGTTGTTGCATCCTCATCACCTTCTTACTCCACAGAATCTACAAATTCATATGTGCAAATTTGAAGATAAAATGGATGGAGCTCAAAAGGCGAGCTCTAAAAAGGTAAGAAGTGAATATAGTGTTCCCAGTGCAGTGGAGGGTGCGTCTGATCGGCTCCGTAGCGCTTCCAGGCCTAGACCTCTTCCAAACTCCCAGACCCAGTGGAGGAGGAAAGTCGACAGCCGCAGGAATGGTTAGGGAGAAACCCCCACCGGTCAGGCGTCCCCTCGGCAGGTTCTGTAGAACGTCCCAGACTGCCAAGGATAGCCATTGATAAGGCATCCTTAAAAAAGTGCGTCTCTTCATCTTACATCCGAAAAGTCGAAGAATGTATGTTTGGAGTGATCTAGCGCGTTCTCTGAAAACTAAGAGAACACTGAGCAAGAGGAGGTACGTTCCTATAGCCAGCAGCGAGGCGCGTTCCAGCTAACAGACTAGCGCGAGCCGCGTTCCTACAACCAACGCGAGCCGCGTTCTAGAAAATTTTTCTTGGCGCAAAAGGCGCCTTCAAAGAAAGACGAAGCGCCAGCCTGGCGCAAATTGCGCCAGAAAAACAGACGGCTAGAGCAAGGAGCCTTACAGTAGAGTGGCAATCAGAACGATCCTTCCATTGAACGGTTTTCCGGGCAAGAGGCTCTTTCTAAAAGGGGTCTAGTAGGCGCTCGGAACTGTCAGGGCGCACGGGACCTTCCACGCAAGCGGAACGTTCCAGGAGCGAGTCTCCTTTCTAGCGTGCGGAACATTCCAGGCGCTAGGTGCAAGGATCCAGGCGCCAGAATATCCTTTCTCTATCTGCCCTGCCCGGCATGGGAAAGAAGGTAGTAGAGTATCTGCTGTATGAGAATAACGATACGGCAAATCATAAGAACATACCGTAGTTACTTCTTTGCTGAGCAACTCAATTACAGTATCCTTCCAGGAATTTCCTAGGAAGGACTACGCTTTAAAGGGATTGTTAAGACACACCTACTTAGCTTCTAGATTTATCGAAGTCTTGTTTCGCTTAGATATGCATTATAAGAACTTCCTGAAGTTCGATAATAATGTTATAAGATGCCTTTATTAAAATGGAGTAGCTGGCAACTCTGGAAGAGTAGGCCAGTCGGCTAACGAGACTGCTATCGCTTAGACACCAACGCAGTATCATGTAGGTGTCGGTCATGAGTGGTCGGTAACATGTCTCTCTCCTGCGGGATGGAATGAATAACCGTGTCTCTCCCCTACAATCGTGGTTTTAGCCTCGGATTGAGGGGATAGTTAAGCAAACATAAATAAAATATTGTCTGCCTTTTGCTAAGAAGCTTTCAATAAGAAAGATATTACATTTCAATGCTGTTTACCGTAGGTAACATTTTTAAAGGATTCTAACGCAGCGAAACTCTATATTGTATAATGCTCTCATGCTTACGAAAGCATGGCTTATTAGAGTACATGCTTAGTGAGAAGATGAATGTAGTAGAGAATTCACTTGAAGACTACGGTATGGTCAAGTCTTATGCACATTCCGATGTTAACTACAGAATTCCTAGTATCCTTACAAAGGTTTCCTAGATTAATGCTGTTTACCACAATGTGACAGTATTATAAAGGATTCTAATACGGCAGCGCGCGTATATATAATTCTCTCATCCTTTCGAGAAACGCACACAACCTTTTTAAATTCGGATATTGCTCAAGAGAAGTTGGGTGAGTCGGATGGGAAACATTCTCTTAGTGGCAGGAGTTGTTTCCCTGAATGGACTATACTACGTATATAAAAGTTTTTTTTCCCACAAGGACGGAATTAACATGTGAAGGATGTCGGGTACCATAAAGGCATAGATGTTATGGCACATAACCTAAAAAGAACTAGAAGGAAGCGCCAGGCTGGCGCAAATTGTGCCAGAAGCACCATCCAAGATATTTTCTCGTTTTAGCGAGTTATTAACCTAAGAGTCCAGTCTGCCTCTCGGACAGCAGGCTCGTAACGGCAAGATTCGTTCCTGATTTCGTTACCCATTTAATTCGAAAAGGGGTCGCTTACAAGGAATGATGAAATGATTTATTTTAATCCACTTAGGCCAATTCCACGACTCTCTCATATCGCAAAGATCATCGAGAATCTCTTTTTTCGCCCCGGTTCGCGTTAACAAAAGAGAACCTATTTGGGAACAGACACGGAACGTAACGATCCTTAAGAGGTTTCGATGCAAGTTTTTGTTTTTCATGTCCGTGAGAACCTTCTCGATCGAGATAATAACTGTTAACGTATGTCTAACATTTATTGAAAGAGTTGTGAGAACCTGCGGAAAGTCTTCTTCATAGATCTCTGTAAGGTAGAAGACGAACAGGCTTCCTTTAGACTGCTTCTTTTTCCTCGAACCAAGAGAGTTAGCAATATAAGACATCTTTAAATTTAATGAAGGGGAATAAACTTTAGCCTTTTTTTCCCCTAGTTATAAATTCTTAACAGATATTAAGATAATTGGGCGTCAAAGGAAGAGAGGATGTATGCCTCATTTTGGCCTTAGAGAGGTTTGGATTCACAGAAGTCACGTTCTTCTCACAGCATGTTTCGTAAGGCTTTTCCAAGAGTATCTGGATATTCTATCAGAAATCTATTATAAATAGACCTATAAAACCTCTCCACTCTGAGTCTGTCCGCGTGCAGACTGACCAGAAGTGGACATGAATGAGAGGTTTTTTCAAGGTAAATGACAATAGTCATGGCAGACATAGAATTGCTGCAGATCGTGTTAGGGAATGAGGAAACTGTCCTCTTCCGATACCTCTGTGAACCACATAGCGAGGTTTTTTTCTTCACTTTCAGAGGGAAGAATCACCTATGTATATATCTGCTATCAAAGAACGCAGTTAAAGGCCATACTCTGTCTCTACAAAGGGAATTAGAGATAACAGAGGATTGAGATCTTCGGGATCTTATACGATACCGCAATACGACAAGAGTAGGATATCATGTACTTCGAATGGGATTTTTTTTTTTGTGGCCACAGATTCCGTGTTCCGACAAAATGGAACTGCTCCTCATCTGACTTCTTTGAGGAAGTTTATGAAGGAATTCTTTGTTTCTCTTAGCCCTAAACGACCAAGAAGACAAGTGAATTTTTTGTGCATTGGAAATCTCGCATCAGATTCATGGAGACTCGGCAATGGGTTCTTCTTGCCAGCATAGTATGTCGGGCAAAAGAAATAAATCCCTCTATTCCTGACGCAACGCTTTCAGAGAGAAGTTTTAGTTGCCCAGGCAGGGTACTTACATTTTCATCTACAGAAGAATATATGGTTTAAACGTTTGCCTACAGAGTCTTCCGGGTGCGATGAGCTCAAAAATGCTTCTCAGAAGGTATTCAGAAGGATTACAATAAGAGCTAGAAATCAGGGTTCCGCCCAATTTCAGCTCAGTCTCTTCTTCGACTTCCAGACTCCTTCCCTTCCTTCGGGCAAGGATATGGGAAGATTCTGCAACGAGGAACCTCATCAACATGTAAAAGAAAGATCTCGTTAGCAAAAGAAGTGTTCACGAAGGATCCTCCTCGGAGGAAGACTCTTCTCTCTGGTGTTGTTAGATATCCTGTCGTCTAATGGGTGGTAGCTGACTAAAATCACCTCCCCTGGCCAGGGGCCAAAAGCTCAAAGGGGGAAGAATTTCTTCCACCCTTCTCCAGTCTCCTGATAAACTATGTGGTTGTTCAGGACTCTCGGACAATGTAGCGCCAGCCAAGCGCCCAAAATGGCCAATACAGGCGAAAAACGCCAGAGGCGGACAGTTCCACGGAACTCTGTCATGGTCGGATACTGAGAAGGAGTCGGGACTCCAACCTGGCGCAAATGCGCCAGAGGCGAACAAATCGGTGACAGATATAAGAGTGTCCGATGTGGACATCGTCAGACAGCCTAGAGACCTCTTCCAAGCTCGAAGCTCCAGCAAGTGTGGAGGAGCCAAGCCAGGCGCGAGGCGCCAGCCAGGCTCTAGGAGCCAGCCAGGCTCTAGGAGCCAGCCCAGGCTCTAGGAGCCAACCAGGCTCTAGGAGCCAGCCAGGCTCTAGGAGCCACCAGGCTCTAGGAGCCAGCCAGGCTCTAGGAGCCAGCCAGGCTCTAGGAGCCAGCCAGGCTCTAGGAGCCAGCCAAGCTCTAGGAGCCAGCCAGGGCTCTAGGAGCCAGGCAGGCTCTAGGAGCCAGGCAGGCTCTAGGAGCCAGCCAGGCTCTAGGAGCCAGCCAGGCTCTAGAAGCCAGCCAGGCGCCATCCAGGTTGCCAGGCTCCTTCAAGGCTAGGCTCCAGTCAGGATTGATGATCCATCCAGACGCAAGGCTCCTTCCAGTAAAGAGAAACCTAAAGCTCTGTCATGTAGAGGGCTAGTCCCCATTGATATGATACAGGTAAGGTGGCTCTGCCAGTAAGTGGGTCAGCCCCCATTGGCACGATCCGAGAAGGCTCTGTCGTGTAAGCGGCTAGCCCATTGACATGATCCAGAAGGGTTTGTCAGTCATAGGTCCCGACCTCGCTGAAACTCTTGAGGCATGCAGACTCATAGACAGTAATCATGAAGTCTTCTGCCAGGCTCCAGGGTTGCCCTTTCCAGCAAGGCACCAGCCAGACGCAAGGCTCCAGCCAGGCGGCGCGAGGCGCTAGCCAGGAAGGAGGAGCCAATCAGGCACCAGCCAGGCGCGAGGCGCCAGCCAGGCGCAAGGCGCCATCTAGGCGCGAGGCTCCAGCCAGGCTCTAGGCGCCATTCAGGCGCAAGGCTCCAGCCAGGCGCGAGGCGCTAGACAGGCGCTAGGCGCCTGCCAAGCGCTAGCCAGGCTCCAGGCTTCACCCAGAAGAGATCTATATCAAAGAACGCCCTGGCCTTCTTTGAGACATTGTGATCTCCTAAGCACCTTGATAAGTGCATTGATGATTCCTTCAAACAGCTGAGAATTAAAAGCGCATGAAGTGCGAGCTTTTCCGAATTCTTGTTCTTTCCCTAACAATATTGTCATAAGGACATATTAGCTGTCACATACGGGAGATGCAACTCTGTGTTGACTTCCCATTATCCGAAGGATGTCAAGATAACCTTCGAGGGATCCTTCTCTCTTGATTGATAACGGGTCTGGCGGATACATTGCTGGGATAGGGAGCAGATACTGATCCTTACTATGAGTTAAATTTTATTTAACGTCGTGTTTTTTCTTTGGGTTGTTTGAAAGGAGTTTGTAGATAACTCTTTTCAACTTAAGCACTAACCCTCGTGTTAGGATCAGGTGATCGGGATCGGTGTTGTGCTCCTTAATTATGCCACTAGGCATAGGCATATTGTCATGTAAGAGGCTCTGTCGAGTAAATGGATAAGACCCCACCCCTCGACAGACCCACAAGAACTCTTAGCCATAGGTCACATCCTCGCTGAGGCTCTTGAGGCGAAGCAGATTCCTAGGCATTAGCCATGGATGCTTCCGCCTGATCAAGTAGGAACCAAGGTTTTAGGTTTATTTATTACCTACAACGTATGTTGTTTACCTGTCTATTCAGTAAATAGTTGTCTCTTTTCCCACCACCAAGGGTGTCAATCAGCTAAGTATATATCTGCTGGGTAAGTTCCATGTACAAAAATGATATTGTTAAGATACAATAAAGTTTTTGTACATACTTACCTGGCAGATATATACGATTGATGGCCCACCCAACCTCCCTCAGGAGACAGGTGGAAGAGAAAATCTGGTTCTAGAACGGGGGTAAATCGTTCCTATTCCTGCCACCCAGCGCAGGGGCGGTAGATCACCTGAACTACCTGCAGCGGTGGGTGCCGCGAAATTCGAATTTCTGTCGGGGGACGACGGAGTCTATAGCTAAGTATATATCTGCCGGGTAAGTATGTACAAAACTTTATTGTATCTTAACAATATCATTTTTTTCAAAAAATCACAGCGCTTAGTTTTCAAGATTAAGAGTTCATTTTTGGCTCCTTTTTTTGTCATTGCTTGAAGTTTAGTATGCAACCATCAGAAATGAAAAAAATTATCATTATCATATATAAATAATGCGATATATGATAGCGCAAAAACGAAATTTCATATATAATTATATTCAAATCACGCTGTGCGCCAAACGGTTAGAGGTAACAAGTTACTTTTTTTTTCGTTGTAATGTGCACTAAATTGTAATCATTTTGATATATAACACATTGTAAAACGATAAAAGCAACACAGAGAAAATATTATCACAAAATGATGCATGAATTCGTAGCGCGCGGATGTAAAAAAATAAAAAAAAATTTTTTAAAAATTCACCAAATAATCGAAATATTGTTATAGAGACTTGCAATTTGTTTCAAAATGAAGGAAAATGATTGAATATTACGATACTGTGAAGAGTTTTAGCTTACAAATGCAGTTTTTGACCATTTCAAACGAGTTAAAGTTGACCGAATGTCGAATTTTTGTTTAAATTTTTTTTTTAGTATGCAAATATAAAAAAAATGAGAAATGCTACAACCTTCCAATAATTTTTGTTATATTGTGCATGTTTTTGCGCACATTTTCATATATAAAAACTCTAAAAAAAGCGTAATATGGAAAAGGCTCAAATATTAGGAGAAAAGTGACCTACGCGTTTCGAGATTTTCGGCCGAGAATCGGCGCGCGGACGAATAAAAATATTTTTTTCAAATATTCACCATAATCGAGATATTGTTCTAGAGACTTGCAATATGTTTTAAATTGAAGATAAATGATTGAATATTACTAGACTGTAAGATTTTTATGTTACAAATGCGTTTTTTTACCATTTCGGTTGAGTCAAAGAGTTGACCGATCGTAGTTTTTTTCGTACTTATCGTATTTTTTATACTGGAAATATTTCAAAAATTGATAAATGCTAACAACCTTCCAATATTTTTTTGATATAATGCACGTTTTTTGCACACATTTCCATATATAAACCTCTAAAAAAAGCGTAATATGGAAAGGCACAAATATTAGGAGAATGTGACCTACGCGTTTCCAAGATTTTCGGCCGAGAATCGGCGCGCGGACGGAATAATATATTTTTTTTCAAATATTCACCATAAATCGAGATATTGTTCTAGAGACTTGCAATATGTTTTAAATGAAGATAAATGATTGAATATTACTAGACTGTAGATTTTTATGTTATAAATGCGTTTTTTGACCTTTTCGGTTGAGTCAAAGTTGACCGATCGTAGTTTTGTACTTATCGTACTTTATATGCAAATATTTCAAAAATGAGAAATGCTACACCTTCCAATATTTTTTGTTATATTGTGCATGTTTTTGCGCACATTTTCCATATATAAACCTTTAAAAAAAAGCGTAATATGAAAAGGCTCAAATATTAGGAGAATGTGACCTACGCGTTTAGGAGATTTTTCGGCTGAGAATCGGCGCGCGGAGGGGAAAAATGAAAAAATTTTTTTTTTTTTTCAAAAATTCACCATAAATAGAAGGTATTTGTTCTAGAGACTTGCAATTTGTTTTAAATGAAGATAAATGATTGAATATTACTAGACTGTAAGATTTTTATGTTATAAATGCATTTTTTTGACCTTTTCGGTTGAGTCAAAGTTGACCAATCGTAGTTTTTTTCGTACTTATCGTACTTTATATGTAAATATTTCAAAAATGTAAATGCTACAACCTTCCAATATTTTTTGTTATATTGTGCATGTTTTTGCACACATTTCCATATATAAACCTTTAAAAAAGCGTAATATGAAAAGGCTCAAATAGTAGGAGAATGTGACCTATGCGTTTCCGAGATTTTCGGCCGAGAATCGTTCGCGCGGAGGGGATAAAAATTTTTTTTTGTTCAAAAATTCACCATAAATCGAGATATTTGTTCTAGAGACTTGCAATATGTTTTAAAATGAAGATAAATGATTGAATATTACTAGACTGTAAGTTTTTATGTTATAAAAGCGTTTTTTGACCTTTTCGGTTGAGTCAAAGTTGACCGAGTCGTAGTTTTTTTTCGTACTTATCGTACTTTATATGCAAATATTTCAAAAATGAGAAATGCTACAACCTTCCAATATTTTTTGTTATATTGTGCATGGTTTTGCACACATTTCCATATATAAACCTTTAAAAAAGCGTAATATGAAAAGGCTCAAATATTAGGAGAATGTGACCTATGCGTTTCCGAGATTTTCGGCACCGGGGGGGGGGGGGGGGAGAATCAGGCGCGAGGTTAGCGGAAAAAAATATTTGGTTTCAAAAATTCACCATAAATCGAGATACTGTTCTAGAGACTTGCAATTTGTTTTAAAAATGAAGATAAATGATTGAATATTACTAGACTGTAAGATTTTTATGTTATAAATGCGTTTTTTGACCTTTTCGGTTGAGTCAAAGTTTGACCGATCGTAGTTTTTTTTCGTACTTATCGTACTTTATATGCAAATATTTCAAAAATGAGAAATGCTACAACCTTCCAATATTTTTTGTTATATTGTGCATGTTTTTTGCGCACATTTGCCATATATAAAACTATAAAATAAGCGTAATATGAAAAGGCACAAATATTAGGAGAATGTGACCTACGCGTTTCGGATATTTTTGGCCGAGAATCGGCACGCGGAGGGAATAAAATATTTTTTTCAAATATTCACCATAAATCGAGATATTGTTCTAGACACTTGCAATTTTGTTTTAAAGTGAAGGTAAATGATTGAATACTAGACTGTAAGTAAATTTGCTTACCCCCAAAAAAAAAAATTTATAATAGTATATATATATATATATATATATATATATATATAAGCGAATACCACGGGAAAATGATAGACAGGAATCCAAGCGCTTTCGTCTTTATTCAGACATCGTCAAGGAGCTACTGACGATGTCTGAATAAAGACGAAAGCGCTTGGATTCCTGTCTATCATTTCCCGTGGTATTCGCTTATTTATGAAGTCACGTGCATCTACTGTGATTTTTTAAGCATATATATATATATATATATATATATATATAATAATTTTTTTTATCGTAAAATATATATATTACATTCTTCGATTCTGGTACCAATACATAAATAAAAGGAATGCAGGTGACCACTTCTTTTTCGCATACAATGAAATGTCTTATTATTATTTTTATCATGCACACATTCAGATATATAAAAAATTGTAATAAATATAAAAACTAAATATAAAATAAATGCAGAATACTCCACTCGTAATCCTGACTCTTCGTTCTATTCTTGTTTTCCTCCCTCCTCCATTGAAGAGTCTTGCATTTTTTTCCACTCGACATGACGAGGTACAGGTGGAGGAGGGAGACGCGCGCCCTTTACTGCTGATGGACCCGGCGGCCCCATGCGCCCTCCGCTGTCGGTTTAGGGGGCGCGCTCCAATACATGACCTTAGTGTGGTACTTTCGGTCACACTCCCCTATCCTGCAAAGAGCAACTTTGCAGAGACGACAGAAGAACCGGGTGTCTCTCCTTCTGCCATTCATATGGCACACCCGGCACCGTTTCTGCCTTCGCCCTTCTAAGGCCTCCAGTATGTGTTCCCCTGGCTGCAGCCGACACGCAGGTACCACTACCCGACGAGAAGCGGTGATGGCAGGGCCGGCAGCAAGAGGGGCGTCGTCAGCAGGGGCGGCGGCAGCAGGGGCGTGTCAGCAGGGGCGGCGGCAGCAGGGGCGTCGTCAGCACGGCGGCGGCAGCAGGGGCGTCGTCAGCAGTGGGGCAGCAGGGGCGGCGGCAGCAGGGGCGGCGGCGAGGGCGGCGCAGGTCGAGCGAAGTTGGCCCTCCTATCTGCCCTTTCCTCTAGGGGCAGATCTGCAGCTCGGGGCAGGGGGTCAGTTATGGAAGGCCACTCATCGGGATCGAAGTTGATGAGGGCATTCCCGGCTACCTCTAGGAACTGTATGTGGGTCAACTCGGAAGATTGTCACCGCGGCGTTACCCACAAGTCCAGTATGTAGGCATTTTGGAGGGCCAACTGAAGGATGTATTTGAGGAGCTTCTGTGTCCACCTTCTGGTTCTCCTGGCGAAGGGATAGTACGGGATGAGCTGATCAAAGAGATCAACTCCTCCCATGTGCCTGTTGTAGGGGCCCAATGACAGTAGGCCGCTCGGTACGAAACTCCTCAAACACAACTCGGCCCCTGTCGAACGTGTTTCTTCACTGTATGATCTCTCTTGGATGGGTTCATGACTCGTCGGTATCATGGGACGAGTCGGACACCCTTCCAACAGATGACGAAGACAGCGCCCTTCCGCCGCCACTCTGTCTCCCCTCTTGCAGGTGTTGCGGATGACTAGCGAACCTCTTGAGGACATTTGGGGCCCCACGCACCAACCGAAGGGTACCACTGACGTGAACACCTGCTTCATACAGTTCCTGGGCCAGGGATACCGAGTTATATAATTATCCATAAACAGGTGATATCCCTGGTTACGGAAACGTCCCACAAGGTTGAATACAGTGTCACGCAGCGTGGAGAAGACCCCGGTATACACTGAAAGTCCACAACGTATCCAGTGGCCTCGGTAATGAGAAAGAATTTCACACCATATTTCTTTGGCTTCTTGGGGTTATTACACTTTATACTAAGACGTCCTTTGTAAGGCATCATCCCCTCATCCAAAGGACAGGTTCTTTCCAGGAATCACGAGATTACTACACCGCTCCCACGGATATAATCCAACACTGTACGCACTAAAATGAGGCGATCACTGTTATTCCGGGTATGGCCCTTCTTGGTTGAAGGCGTTGAAGTACCTGTCCATCGCCAGGAAATTATCACGGGACATAACGCCAGGCACATTCGGCATACATAAAAAATAATTTCTCCTCCATATTGCCTGACGTCGACAGCAGGTGTCATACCAAAATAAATGTGGAGCCCCAAAAAATGTGCCATGTCAATGAGGTTTTGCAACAACCCCGCCATTAATACGACAAGTCGTCTTCAGCTCATACCCCGGCAGTACCCGAGCGTAGTCCACCGCTCGTGTACCAGTATTCCAGCAATTCCCGTGTCAGGAAAAGCTGGATGAAAACCCCAAAACTAGTTCAGGGTAATGGTAAGGTCATCCCAGGGGTTGCCGTGAAGGGGTGCATGTTAGGAGGGGTCCTCTGTCCACCCTCGTCACTCTCCGACGAACCGACCTTCACCTTGGCTGGCACGACGAGCCGACCTTCAACGTGCCCGTGCCCGCGCACGGCGTGCGGGCACGATGCACACCACCACCACCACACACACACACACACACACACACACACACACACCCCCCCCCCCGTTGGCCCATTACCCTCACTTAGGCCCTCACTTTCTGTATCGTCCTCGCGATAAAACTTGAGCCCATATCCCCACCCCCTCCTCCTCAAGATTCCCCCTCGTATGCACTGAACCCACTGGAATTCGAGCTCACTTTCGGGATGTGAGCCTCGAACGGACATTGGGGGCAAATATTCATCCTCACTTTCATCGGGACTGATGTCCTCATCACTCGATGACCATCCGCCATCAAATGAGGACTTGCGACATGTTCCCGATCAAGCTCCGAAAGATATTCGTCTAGTCCCTTGGTTGGAGGCCTCCCAAATGCCTACGAACCAATGCCCCTAGGATGCCCACATGCTTCCTAGGGTAACCAAAGGCATACGAGTGTTTTACCTGAAACACTTTCAGCCACACGTGGCCGCACAGAACGGCCTTGAGGCGCTGGGGGTCATGCTGGGTGCTTGGCCCCGGTCGCCAGCATCCAGGTCCAAAACTCGCCTTACACGATCCTTCCGAAAGGGTAAAACGCGCCTTTCATGGTTCACATGTCGTTGAGACATATCTAGGAATGTCCTGTAACAATACAAATGCTCAAATCTCGCACAAGTCCAGAAAAACACGCTTTTCACGAAAGATCGCTCTCGGATGGTGCTCTACTGATGCTGGCTGGAGCGAGAAGAAGGGATATCGCGCAAAATATGCGCACCTGGGTCACGCTTCAAAACCAAAACAAGCCTTGATCCGTGAACTCCCAGCATTCCCCAAGGCGCGTGATTCAAAAGTTTTTAGGCTGGTAGGCCTATAAGTATTTTTCTGCGAATTTTTAAAAAAACTTTCGTATGTCGACGTAAAATACGTCCAGTCGGCACCCGACAGACAATTTATCTCGACGTAAAATACGTCCAGTCCGGCGTTTAAGGTTAAGATTCTTTTTTCTTCCACCCAACACCACCCCTCTCCTCCAGCCCATGGACCAGCAAGTGATAGCGAACTTTTTAAGAGCTGTACATAAACATCTTTTCAAGAGAGTTTTGACATCACCGATACACAAACCTCAACCCTTGCGTGAATTTTAGAAGGAGCATTTCGACATCGTCATTTGTATCCGACTCATCGGACCAAGCTTGGCAGGAGGTTTTCGAGGCGAACCTTGAATTCTTCGTGGAGGAGGAACTCTGGCCTGATGCCGTATCCGACCCGAGACTTCGAGGGATTCGACGTGGTGAAGCTGGTGCTGCAGAGTCCGAAACAGTTGGCGATCCCGAATCTGTTTCCCAACCAGATCTTGACGAGATCGTTGCACTCGGCAAGTCCATGGTCTGGTTGTCGACGAGGACGACATCAACGACCTTCTCGAGGAGCACCAAGAGGAGCTTACGACGGATGACCTGAAGGAGTTGGAGGCCATGCAACATAACGTCGTTCAAGAGGAGTTCTCTAGCAGCGGCGAGGAAGAGGAGGAGGACCCTATGACAACGGCAGAAATTAAGGATGTTCTAGCCGCTTTTCATAAAGTGCAATGTTTATCGAAAAAAGTCACCCCGAAAAGGCTCACACAGTTGTATGCTTGCGCAGTTCGATGACGTTTGCCAGAGTCGTTTCAGGAACATTGTGAAAAGTAGGCAGAAGCAATCTTCCTTGGATCGTTATTTTTTAAAGAGGCCTTCAGCATTAGCAGGAGTAAGCAAAAAGGAAGAACCAAGTGATAAAAAACAGAAAGTTGAAAGCAAAAAAGGAAGAACCAAGTGATGAAAAAAAAAAGTTGAAAGCAAAAAGGAAGAACCAAGTGATAAACAGAACGTTGAAAGTGGTGATGAAGTTTTTTTGTAAAGTTAAGTGTTACAGTTTTGTTAATGTGTTTCGTAAATTTTAGTTTTAGTTTTCCTTAAATTTTTTATGTGTTTTCGTAAAGTTAAGTGTACGTACGTACGTACGTTATCTGCCGTTTGTCCTCCTCCTCCTCTGCCGCCACTTTCGGAGATAAGATAGCCTCACTCGAAAGGTAAGCTTCCACATTTACGTACAGTATATTTCTTGTTACCATGTACACTAATATACTTTTATTTACAGGTTATTTTGCATTTTGTTATTAATTTAGGTATTGAATGGTCCAAATTGTTGTGTATTTCATTGTTTATAGGTCAATTTAGCTTTATTATGAAATTTACGGGGTGTTTTTGGAGGGTTTGGAACGGATTAGCCATTTTACATGTTAAATGTTGGTCCAAGATACGAAAACCTCATAATACAAAGGGCGCCTCGGAACTGATTAATTTCGTATCTTGAGGTATTACGTATAAGAGTTTTTAGCTTACAATTGCGTTTTTCGATCATTTTGGTAGTCAAATTTGATCGAAGGTTGAAATTTCGGCACTTATCGTTGTTTATATGAAAATATTTCAAATCTGATAGAAGCTACAATCATGAGTATTTTGTTTGTTGTATTCTACATGAAATTGCGCACATTTTCATATATATACTCCATTGTAACAGCTAATTTAAAATGTTTCAAAAATTATGTCAAAGTGAAGAAATATTTCTGAGATGTGTCACTGATACTTTTTAGTGCGATAAGAAAGAAATTCGCACTTGCGCACTGCATAATGATTGTCAAACAAAACAACCAATGATCCGTGAGCTCCCGGCATCCCCCAAGGCGCATGATTAAAAAGTTTTCGGCTGGTAGGCCCTATAGTATTTTTCCGCGAATTTTAAAAACTTTTTTATGTAACGTTTAATACGTCCAATCGGCACCCAGGAGACAATTTATCTCGACGTTTAATACATCCAATCGGCGTAAGAGGGTTAATACGCGAATAACCTTCAGTCTTAACAAAAGGATCATTTCTAGCACCCAGCTGGATCCGGTTTTAAAAAGCAGATGAAGCAAGGAATCTTTTGATATCTAGCAACGCATGCATAGATCGGGTGAAGAGTGGTCAAAGACCACGCACTACGTCACCCCGTGGCAATGTCTTCTTTAAATGCCTGGGCGAGAGTCATGGTTGACCCCTCTCGGCCTTTACCCGGTTCATTGCCTGTTTCGTTTGTGTTTAGGGTGTGTGTGTGTGTTTGGCTGATATTATGGCTGCTTCTGCTCCTCGGCCTCGGCAGTGTGTGGGCCCCAGAATTCCAGATTTTCCGTGTTCTTGTTTTCTGGCTTCGGCAGCGACCAATCCCATCACGTGTACAGAAGGCCGCTCTAATTTTTGTACTATACGAATCCTTGCACGGAATACCGGGCATGGCCTAAAGAGCAGTGGAAGTTGTTTTATAACGAGAGAGCATCGGAGGGTTTCGACTCTTCCTTCATGGGAAGGTTTTTCGCCACTTCCCAATGCTTCGTCTTTTGCAGTATTCACCCCCAAAGTAGCGTTATTCCTGTGTCTCCTTCATTTTCTTCCATTGATTCTTTGCTGGAAGTATCGCCCCTTCTTCAGGAGTTAATTTGATTCCAGGGAAGGGGGAGGCGTCCAAGATGGCGGCGATTTGGAAGACGCTTGGGCTGGGGGGGGACCCCCTTGGAGGGGTTGCTAGCGCACTTTATGGAGGCTCGTTACCCCTCTCCTCAGGGATGGCCAGGCCCTCCCCCTCTCGTCTTAGTGGGTAGCCGAGGTCGGCCATCTTGTATTGCTCTGCCAGTGACTGTTGCCACTTCTTTGAGTCGGAGGGAAGCTATGGCGTCAGCCGTGTTGATGACATCACGGGATCTGTCGTTGTGTATTCCTCCGCCAGTGGCATCTGATTCACCTTCAGACCGAGGGGAAGCAGTGATGTCATCACCACTTGTGATGTCACTCCCCATTGATGACGTCACTCCCAGTCGTCTCCTCTGCACTGCCTCTCTCAGCCGTGAATGTCATCTCTGCCGCCCAGTTCGCTTCAACTTCCTTCCATGTCATCGGAGCCTTCTCTTGCAGATCAGTCTGAGCTTATATGCCAGGCACTGCTTCAGAGGTTGGACTCCTGTTTTGGATGATAAGTTGGCTACCTTGTCGTTTGGGAGGACTGGAAGGAAATGTGCTTGCTTCGTTCCCCGCCTCCTGCGAAGAGGGCCGCGTAAGAAACCAGTGCTGTCTTCCTCTCCCTCTTCCCCCTCTACGCCATGTCAGCGTATCAAGTGTTGGAAGGCTAAGGACTTTTGCTCTTTTCTTTGCCTACGAGGGAGGAACAACGCGGACATGTTCTCGAGATGTGTTGATGTTTCGGAGTGTTAGTGTATCTTCCCTTGTGCAATCTGCAGTGGCTGCTTCGTCCTCTGCATCGAATTGTGAGAGTGTTGCAACCTCCCCGTCCATGCACATTGCGAGCATGTTGCAACCTTCCCTGTCCGTCACATGATGCAAGTGCTCCTACTTCTCCAAGGTCAAAATATTTATGTACAATAATACACATATTGCATAAAAAGATATGTACCGTACTATGTTGTATTGTAAGTTTTGGAGACAATTTTTTTGGTTGTCCAAAATTTGAATTGTTTTGCATGTGTGCAGTTCTTTTTAAATAATCATTATAGTCTATTTTTGCTTTATCCTGAATACACTTAAGTATAGCACCAATGAATATTAGGTCTTTGACCTTACAGTGTATTTTAAGTGCCTTTTATCCCTCTTCAGCACCAGAAACTTGAGTAAATAACAAAACAATTTAGCTTGATAATGATTTCTTTTATAAAATATTTACATGATTATAATCACCTATCTTTTTACATAAAACTTGGTATTTGATGGGTATTATCAACTTTTAAGATGAGCTGTTAATTTAAATGTTGCAGGAATGTTCGACGTCCAGTTTTCTATGTTGCTAGCCGTGGTCACCATGCAGATATTGGAGGTATAACTCCTGGATCCATGCCTCCACATTCACGTCCATTCATCAAGAGGGAGCAGTGTTTATGACATTCAAATTAGTTGACTGTGGAAATTTTCAGGTAAGATAAACTTTAACTGGAGAGAGAGAGAGAGAGAGAGAGAGAGAGAGAGAGAGAGAGAGAGAGAGAGAGAGAGAGAGAGAGAAGAGAGAGACGAGAGAGAAGAGAGAGAGAGAGAGAGAAGAAAGTTAACCAAAGTAAAAGTCCGGCTATGGATACCACTTCGATAAATGATACTGTATTTCTGTAAAGTACAGTACTCAACAAGATATATGTAGTCCTTCTGGCACAAAGCAGACTATTGTCTTGTAAAATTTTGACAAGAACTTGGATACACCAGCCACCACCCAATTAAGAAGCTGATTCTTCAGCCTTATTCAGAAGCTCAAAAGGGTCAATTTGCCAAGAAATATAGTTTGGGATGAGTCTCAGTGGATAAATTTGCTGTGGTCTGATGAAAACAACTTTTACAATCAAATGCAATAGAGATGGAAATGTGTACTGGAAGACAGGAAGTAACCCTCCGACCCTCGTTACCTTGAAGAGACAGTTAAACACTTCGATTCAATTATGGTGCGAGGTGCTTTTATGGGATACAGTTAACACAATTACTTGGAGCTTTTGTGTGATGTTTTGCTCAACACATTTGATATCTTCCATCAGGATGGGCTGGGGCTCATGCAGCCAAGACTGTTATTCAGTGGCTTGATAATTGGCAAGTGAATTATATTAATGACTGGCCTGGCAGTATCCCTGACATGAGTTGCAATAGAAAAACTTGTGACAGATTGTCAAGCAAGATCTTCAAAGGAAAGATGTGGTGTCCATCCCCAAAATTAGAAAAGGATTTCCACGCATCTTGGGATAAAAATAACCTAAGGAAACTCTTTGCAACCTTGCCCTGTCTGTTTGTAAGAGACTATATATCAGGTTATCAAAGGTAAAAGTTTGTCCTATTAAATTTGAAATTAAACAGTGGTACTTCAATTCACAAACTTAATTTGTTCGAGGACGCTGTTCTTGACTCGAAAAATTCATAACCTGAATCAGCTTTTTCCCCATTTGAAAACAATGTACAAAGAAATCATTCGTTCATACCACAGAAAACACTTATGCATTTTCTTTCCATTTTTATGATTTCTGGCACAAAGATGTTCTTTACTTCACTGCATCCAATAATAGTTATGTACAGGCAGCTCCCTGGCTTACAACGGGTTCGGCTTACGACACCCCGTCATTATGTGACCACCTTGACATGGTGAGGGGGCTCTCGACCTCAGGAATTTCTTCCCAGGTTCGAACCTAAGATACCCATATGACATTATATATATTTGGAATAAAATCTGTGGATTTTTCACTCGTCAAAATTTTCAATATCTAAGAAATCAAGAAAACTATAAATTGGATTGAAGTTAAATCGAAAGCTAAATATGTGGGAAATGTGGTAGATCCATCATCTACCCGACAATGTTCGGACCTGGTTTTCCAGGCAGAACTATTCTGTGGAGCTGGACCACGGTCCAGGGGGCCCTGGTTCTAGGGATAGAACTCTCGGTATTCTGTCCAGTTTTTCCCATGACGTGGTTAGGATGGGGATAATTGTATTTCGTAATTCTCTTAATCCTACCAAGCAGGTATGCTTAACACTTGGGCCATACTAATCTTATTATGCCCACCACCCCCTTTTGGGTTAGGGTAGGGATGCGGACATTTTGGGGAGTCATTTTCTTTCTCACTTGTGCCATTGTCGAAGTTTTTAAACTTCATGAAAAGCCAAAGGATATCTTTTCAAAATGTATTATTTATATATATATATTTTTGTTTTTTTTTTATGATAAATACAAATAAAGTTATTAGTACCCCTGGGCCCCTTGATGGACAAAAATTCGGCACAGTTGATGACCACTGGAAATTATCTCTGAATCTCCCTCAGTCAGTTCAAAATAATAATGCAGCAAAGGAACATCCAGTTCCAAATAAATTATATGATCCTAAACTCCCACAGCAGGGCCCATAGAAATTATACAAAAAAGTAAAAATCAATCGGAAGATACAAACATAATAACAATGGAACCATACGTAACAGAGAAAGGAAAACAAATCTGATACACAGATAACCCACATAAGGCAAGGTCCAAAGAGAAATAGAAATATCGTTTTAATCCAAACACTGGTGCAATTTTTATCATCTTTTTGGACCAGATAACTGGGTTAAGATTTCTAGTACTTTCAAGCTGAAAAAGAAAATATCAACAGCAATTACTAGAAAAGAAATTATTGAATATATATCCAACACAAGAAATGGAATGCCGATATAGTAAAGAAAAGGAATGGTTACTTCAGGTACTTACTTACTTTACTTTACTTTACTTATCTTCCCGCCAGTGGCCAGTGGCATAAGGCTGATACAGTTCCTCTCCACCTGTCTCTATCCCGAGCCATTTCCCTTGCTTCCTCTAAGTTTTGGATTTCATCCTCAAGATCCCTGACAATTATGTCTATCCACCTCATTCTTGGTCTACCCAGCAGTCTTCTTCCTATTGTTTGTACTGCTCTCAGTGCTCTCCTGGGGTCTCATTCCCATCCATCCTCTCAACATGTCCAAACCATTTCGTCCCCTCCCCCTTTTCAGCCTTCCCCTCTTCAACCTTGGTACTGACTGACCTTTGCCCTCAATCTCACCCTGATTGTCTTCATTTCTAACATAATCATCCCATTTAATGCCAAGTATCCTTCTCTGCAGCTTCATCTCAAAAGCATCCAACCTTTTCTCCTCTGTTCTTGTCAGTCCCGAGTGGAGAGCCATACTCAGGACTGTAGTACTACTGCATTGAATATTCTCATCTTAGTTCTCAAGCTGATTTTCATGCCTTGACCAAACATTTTTTTCTCAGAACCTCAAAAGCTCTTGCTGCTCCTAGTTTTCTTCTTTGTATATCTTCACAATTTGCCTCCCGTCTGCTGTTACCACACTTCCAAGTAAACAAACTTCTCAACTTGCTTGAGTTCCTGTCCTCTGATTGTCATATCCTCCATGTGCACTCAATCATCATCCTTACTCACAACCATGATCTTGCTCTTCTTTGTGCTGATGTTCAAGGCAAAATTCTGTGTGTGTGTCTCCATCCTCATTACCATACCTACCAGCACCAGCCATGTATCAGCAACCAACGCAACATCATCAGCAAAGTCCAAATCCATAAAAACTTCTCCACCAAATACTAGCCCCTCTGTTTTCATTCTCCATCACTCTTCTCATTATATGGTCAATATATACATTAAACAATGTGGGTGACATAAACATCCCTGTCTTAGCCCACTTCCAACTGGGAACCAGTCACTTTGCTGTCCATCCAGCTGTACACAGCTGCACACTCCTTGGTACCAGTTCTTTTAGTATCCTTATCACTTTCAGTGGTATACCATAGTGTTCTGGCACTCTCCACATTCCATCTCTCCCATACTGAATCATACGCTTTCTCAAAGTCTATTAAAAGAACAGAATTTTGGCTTTGCATACTCCCATCTCTTCTCAATTATCTGTCTTAAAGTGAAAGGAAAATTTGATCCACTGTTGACCTTCCACTTCTAAAACCACACTGCTGTTCTCTAAGTTTCTCTTCTACTATAGGGCTTATTCTGTTAAGTATTACTCTCATGAATATCTTCCCTGGGACTGACAGTAAACTTATTGCCCCGATAGTTACCAACACCTCCCTTGCTTCCCCTTATTTTTATATATTGGTATCATAATTGCCTTTTTCCAATCACTTGGTACCACCTCTGTTTTCCAAACTATGCTAAAAACAAACTCTTTATGCTTCTATCATCCTTCGTCCTCCTGCTTTTAGCATCTCTGCAGTTATCCCGCACACGCCAACAGTTTTTCCATTTTTTACAGATTTTTAAGGCCACTTTCACCTCTTCTGCACTAATAACTTCTTCTTGTACCTCCAGAGCCTCGTTTAAATCTGCAATGCACTCATCCCTACCGG
Organism: Macrobrachium nipponense; assembly: GCF_015104395.2. Taxonomy (NCBI): domain Eukaryota; kingdom Metazoa; phylum Arthropoda; class Malacostraca; order Decapoda; family Palaemonidae; genus Macrobrachium; species Macrobrachium nipponense. The sequence continues at coordinate 129,309,902 of NC_087201.1, forward strand.
TAGTATCAACAGGTAACCACAAAAAAATAGTCCACCACCTTTTTTTTACCAAATTTAAAAGAAATAAATGGCACAAAAATAACAATATAAGTCATGAAACATTAAACTTATATACATTGCACAGTTATTTTACCCAATATTGAAGAAGAAGGACTACAGTGGTCCCCCCGTATTCGCGGGGGATGCGTACCAGACCCCCCCGCGAATAGTTAGAATCCGCGAATGTTTGAAACCCCTATAAAAACGCTAAAAACAGCCTATTTTGTTAGTTAAAACTTAAGAAAAACCCCACTAAAGATTTTCATACTTGGTTTTTTTTAATAGTTTTATCACAAAAAGTGCATTTTATGATGAAATTGATAACAAAAACCAGGAATTTGTGGATATTTCTCATAGAAAAAATAACGCGAATGCGCGAATTTTCCGCGAATAATGCAGGGAAACGTTCCCGAGAGAAATCCGCGAATGTGTGAGTCCACGAATCCGGAGAGAACGCGAATACGGGGGGTCCACTGTACCCCCAAAGCAATTGGTTCTTGACTCCTTAAGTTAAAATACAATAATATACATGATTTAGAAACATCTCTTCAATTCCAAGCAGAAAGATAAATAAAAATAAACAAAATATATTGCAAAAATTAAATTTACAGGCCAAGATCTCCCACTCAAAATCAAAATTCTTGGACAAAATAGAGAAGTGCGTCCATTTATACCAAACCACTTGAGTCCACTCAATGTTGAAAATATGGGCACACACAAAAAATGCCATAATAATAATATAAGGGTACAAACTAATTCTCATATCAATAATTCTGAACCCCAAAACAAGCATGTTGATATATCCACCAGTACAGCTAATAACATAGAAGATTCAGATATCCATGGAAGACGTTCCAGTGGAAGAGGAGTCAAATAATAATAATAATTTGAACTGACAATAAGAAAAGAATACTAGAACGAATCCCTCCTAAGGGAAAAAAAGTGAATATTGAAAATTACAATACATTTAAATGGAAAAATATACCATGATACTGCTTATGAAATATCAGATATAATTGGAAAGCATTTTGAAAATATCAGTGGTTACTCTAGCCTAGATATAAATTTTCAAAATATCAGAAAACAAAAAGAAAATATAATACTCAATTTTGAAACTTGAAGAACCGGAATATAATTATATTTTCTACATGGATGAACTAGATAATGCCATCAACTCATGTCATCTCTCCACACCAGGACATGATAAAATATAATTGAAATGATAGAAAAATTAGCTCCTGTAGCTAAGTTCATATTTATTAAAATTTTATAAGTAGTATTTGGCTAAAAACGTCTTTCTGAATAAATGGAAAACATGCCATAATAATTTCAATAAATAAACCAGGAAAGGATGCAAGTAATCCATCCAGTTATAGGACTGATATCCCTAACAAGCTGCACCTATGCAAAATCTTAGAAAAAATGGTTAATGCACGATTAACATATGTAATAACCAAAGAATCCATTTTAACACCAATGCAATCAGGTTCAGTTTGCTGGCAGATCAACCCTAGATCCCTTAACACATTTAGAGATCATATAAAAAAAGGCTTTGTAACAAAAAAAATTAACAGTAGCTATATTTTTGATATAGAAAAAGCATACAACACAACATGGAACCATAACATCATGCAAAAACTCCACTCCAAGGGACTAAGAGGCCACTTACCAATACGTATTTATTAAGAACTTTTTAACAAACAGAACTTTTCAAGTAATAGTAGAAAATTCCTACTCAGTAACCTATAAACTGGAAGAAGGAGTCCCTCAAGTTAGTGTCTTGAGTGTACTTTAGCAATTAATGACATTACTATAAATTTACCAATTGTTGTATATATAAATTTACCAAGTTTTGTAAAAAACAGTTTATAGTTGATGACTTTGTCATTTACTATACGAGTAGCAATCTAAGACGTGCTCAGAGAGTTCTCATACAACTGCCATTTCAAATATATGTAGTTGGACAAATTCAGTTGGATTTAAATTTTCAACTGATAAAACAATAGAAATCATTCTTCTACAAAAGATGGCTGAAGAACCAAATAATCAAACTTCACCTTCATAGCACTGAAATACAATTTTGTACAAAAATCAAATACTATATTGGAGTGATATTTGATTAACATTTAAATTGGAAAGAGCACATCAAATACATTAAAGCCAGGGCATTTCAAAGCCCTTGCCATGTTGAAAAAGTTATCTCACACTAATTGGGGAGCAAAGCGAGACATTTTATTAATGATATATATAAGGCAACAGTCTTATCCATAATGATCACTGCTGTCCAATATATTCATCCACCTCAGAATCTGCATTAAGAACTCTCGATGCAGTGCACCATGAAGGCGTGCGATTGTGCACAGGAGCATTCCAATCGTCCCCAACAGCTTGCTTCTGGTAGAGGCAGGTGTGTTGCCCTTGCAACATCACTTTAATTTGATAACAATATGAAGAGGTCTTTCACTATAAGCAGGATCATCTCCTGCAGCTGACTGCTTTCAAAATCATAATCGAAAAAACAGAAGTTCATAGTACTAGTTCTTTCCCAAAAAGAGCTAAAATACTTAATGAACTTACATAAACATAAATCCAATTTTTCAGCCACCTATAGAAGTGTCACCACCATGGATGTTAAAACAAATAAAAATATGTACCTCCCTGTCTTACCTACTTAAAAAAACAAATAAGTACTGAAATGTACCGCCCCACATGCTTTGGAGCACATTAGAAGAAAAGGAGACAAATTCATGGTATATATACAGACAGCTCCAAAAATAATGTTGGAGTAGGAGCATCTGCATACCATTAGAAAAATATGATAATCAAAAGAAGCGTTACCTTTAATATCATCAATATTTACTGATGAAGTCACGGCCATACAAATGGTTCTTGATATGATATCTGAGGAAAAAGCAAGTATCTTTATTATTTTCAGTGACTCGCGTAGTGCTATAGATGCTATAAGACAGTATAAAATTAATAAACCAAATATTTACAAGAAATACAAATAAAAATTCATCGACTCCTCCAATCAGGATTATCAATAGAAATATGTTGGATTCCAGCACACGTGGGAATAAAAGGAAATAAAAATGCAGCTCTGCTGCCAAAATTCGCCTGCACTATCCCTCAACAATTACGCATACCCCAGTGTCAGACTGGATAACATCTTGTCAAACCATTGATATACCAAGATTGGAAAAGAGAATGGGCCTTAGTGCCAATCACAAATAAACTTAAAAATATAAAAACTGAAGTGCATGCATGGAGGACATCTTCACAAAAAGAAAGATCAAAAGAGGTAGTCCTAACAAGGCTCCGTATAGGACACACAAGATTCTTGCATGGTCACTTGATGTCAACACCACATGCTGACCCAATAGTGTAATAGATGTCAAACACCATAACAGTGGACCATTTAGTTGTTGAATGCCCAAATTGGACCCAGCAAAGATCAATTTATCTACGGAATTAAAAAATGAAAAGTATTCTTGCTGAAGTAAAGATTTTTTCAATTAACAACATCATAATTTTTAAAAAATAAGACAGGTTTCTTAAATGAAGTCTAATTTTTTTTTATTTATTTATTTTATTTATTTATTAATTTTTTCCCTTCTCTTCCTTCTTCTCTGGATTAATCCATGAGAACCAGTCTGAGAAGAATCTACTTAAGATCAGAGGTCTGGAAAAAACTAAGTCCTATTAATAATAATAGTAATCGTTTTACGACGTGCCGAGGTTACAACGCTTTTAATTATATTTATCAGAAATTATTAACAGGTTAACGACTCATGTTCTAGGGTACGGCACTTACGGCACTGATCTGGGAGAAGAAGTATGGCTCCAAAAATGCAAAAATAATCTAATAATTGAAGTTTTTTATGAAAAATGCAATAAGAATGCAGTTTACTGGTTTTAATGCACCCAAAGCATTAAAAGTAAGGTTTTCTTAAGATTTTTGACGATGTTCCGGCTTACAATGATTTTCAGCTTACAACGCGTCTCAAGAACAGACCCCCCGGGGACTGCCTGTATTTTCTTATTATACTATTGTATTATAAAATACAATCAGCAATCAATGTTTTGGTTTGGAAATCAGCCAGGGGCAATTGCAAGGTAGGCTTATTTTGCTGCATTGAACTCAAATCAAAACAATTTTCTTGCTTATAGTTATTGTAAATGAATCTATGGATACTCTATTGATATGGGACAAGGTTATTTTACTTTATACCAAAGTATTTTCAAGTCAAAATATCACTTGAAAGGGATTTTTTTTTTGAACGAAGGAAAAATCTATTCTGGGCAAGGGCCCGTATCACCCCGTGAAATGTCCCTTTAGCACACATTTCTAAGGTAAATTATTGCTAAAACATACCAGAGAAAAAAGCTAAAATGGAAATGCCAGAATATTCGGCTCGCTCACCTTATTTAAAGGTGTCGGTATGGTTTTCTGGGGCGAGTGAAACCACATACAGGGGTCCTTTGCCATTTAGATTCATCCTCCTTCAAAATCCCTCTACCAGAGAGGAGCCGATCTAAGGCCCACTCCCCGCTACCATTACTGCTAGCGCCTCTGACGTCATACCTGGAGTTAGCACCCAAGCTTGGGCCCAGAAAGGGGGGTACAAAGAGAAGGGTGGATTTCACTGGGCGACACGGGCCCTTGCCCAGAAATAGATTTTTCCTTCGTCAAAATCCCTTTTCTGGGCTCAGCCCATGTCGCTACGTGAAATAGTACTAGAGAAATGGCCACAAAAGCTTGGAACAATGGAGTACAAAAGAGTATTGTAGTAAAATGAAAAACAATTAAGGTTAATTGGTATAATCTAAAGATAAAGTTATGAACTAGGTAACAAGGGTACTGAAACTTAAGAGTAAATACAGTAAACTATGATTAACCTTAAAACTAGATACAATATTAAATTAAAGTGTGATTAACCCTCCTAAAATTAAAATACAAGGAAACATCACAACTATGTACAATATGTGGCATCCAAGGTACGACAAACGGCTACATGGTGGCAGAGCCAAGGCAAGAATGTCAGTGAGACAGGTAGAAAGGAGAGATCTAGATTTAAACTAATTACTACTACTTAAGCAGTAACAGGGGAAACTGTGTTTCCTGCTGCCACTGCTGGAAATCTAAGTGCTTCTAAGGACTTGAGGTAATGGCGTTTAAATACTGTCAGAGATTTCCAGCCTGTATACTTTTTCAGATCATCAAAATTCATATGCTGAAAGTAGTTAACAGAGGTAGCCACTGCCCTAATGTCATGTACACGAGGAAGGATTCCTTTGGGTTGGCTTGTTTAATGAAATATAATATTTGTTTCCTAATTCCTTTTAAGGAAATAGTGCCACCTTTTCCCTCATAAATAAAGGGCCTGAAGATCTTGGGATGGGTCCGTGGTAAATGGGAGAATTTTCCACGGGGACCCACCTATCTAGTGGGTCCTCGTTTTTAGCTAGAAATTGACGATCTGGAGAAGTAATACTTCTCCTGAAGGGAGAAAACTCTATATGACCTGAGTCTCTAGATAGAGCCGACAGTTTCAGATACCCTGGCTCCTGAACGCTAGGCTTAAAAGGAATAATGTTTTCCTCAGGAGGGGTAAAAAGCCACATGATTCATTATCAGTGTCTGAGGCCAGTTTGAGAACATAAAGAACCATGACACAGGCATTAGGCCATCTCTGATGGCCTGAGTCTAGCACAGGCCCTGGGATAGATGAAAAATAAGAGTCTGTTAGGTCTAATTTGAAACCAAACTGGAAGATTTTCTTGAGTGCAGATTTAGTAGTCGTAATAGTACTTGCTGCTTAACCTTTTTTTAAACAGTGTCCTAAAGAAGGATATAGCCAGATTGGTTGTCATGGTTTGGGTTTTAGAATTCCTCAGGAAAATAGCTAGTTTTTTAACTGCTGAGTCATACTGACGTAGGGTTGATTCCCGTTTATCCGATTCTAAGAATAGGATATTCTGAGGGTTGATGTTGGCATCCCTTTTTGCCGCAAACTTCATGAAGTCCATTAAGTTAGGGTTTTCTGAATCCCTGAGGAAGCGGTACACAGTCTTCGTTTGTACTAGTTGTGATAGCTTGGGATTGGGAATCCGTTGAGGTCGGAGTCCCAATTCCAGTAGCAGTGGGAACCAATTGGTCTTGGGCCAATAGGGGGCTACTAGAGCAATGCATCCCTTGAACGTTCTGAGTTTGTTCAAAACCTTCAAGGGGAGATTCACTGGAGGAAAGATGTAAATCTTCTTCCATTGATTCCAGTCTAAGGCCATGGCGTCTGTGGCATAAGCCAGAGGGTCCAGGTTGGGAGCCACGTAACAAGGGACTGTGGTTCGACTCCGTGGCGAAGAGATCCACCTGAAGCCCTGGGACTTGTTGACAGATCCAGTTTGAATGACTGCCTGTCCAGGGACCACTCCGAACTCCAGTGGGGCTGAGCGAGATAGCACATCCGCTATTACGTTCCTTACTCCTTGCTAGTTGGGTGGGCGGACAGGTGCCATTTGTTCTTGGCTGCCAATGAAAATATGGCTATCATGACATGGTTCACATGGCTTGACTTGGAGCCTCCCCTGTTGATGCAGTGTACTACCACTGCACTGTCCAGCACTAGTTTGATGTGAGATATCTTCGCTGGATGAAGCTTTTTCAGGGTGAGGAACACTGTCATAGCTTCCAGTACATTGATATGGAGCTGGCGGAATGGAAGGGACCAGGTTCCTTGTACCTTCTTGTACTGGAGAGTACCCTCCCCGGCCGCCATAGTGATGCATCTGTGTGGATAACTAGTGCCGGCGGAATGAAACTGAAGAGGAATTGACTTCGACAAATTCTTGACCTCCGTCCAGGGACAGAGGAGTTTGCGTAGGATCGCCGGGACAGTGGATAGTTTGTCTCGGGATCTGTTGTTTGCCCTTGAGCGCCAGACGCGGTTTATATCTTTCAGTTTTGCTTTTAACAGAACGTCTGTTATCGAAGCAAATTGGAGAGAGCCTAGGATTCTTTCTGGTTCCTCCGAGATGTTTGTTTGCACTTGAGAAATTGTCTGGTTGCCTTGGCTATTTCTCTCTTCTTCAAACAACGGAATTGATAGAGTGTGGGAGTTCAAGTCCATTGAATGCCTAACCACTGAAAGCGAGACTCCGGTGTTAGCCGGGACTTGGTCTTGTTTATCTGGAACCCTAGGTGTTCCAGAAACTGGATTACTTTGACTGTTGCTTTGTGGCATTCCTCGATGCTTGTGGCCCAAACAAGCCAATCGTCCAGATAAGCAACTAGCATTAATCCTTGAGACCTGAGTTCTTGACGACTGTCTCCACCAGTTTTGTAAATATTCTGGGGGCTACGTGAGCCCGAAAGGCATTACCTTGAAGGAGAATGCCTGGTTCCCTAGCCTGAAGTCTAGGAACGGGCGGAAGGTGTTGCTACTGGAACATGATAGTATACGTCTGTAAGATCGATAGAGGTGGTGACGGCCCCACGGTGGGGTAGTAAGGTCCGCACCTGCGAGATGGTCAGCATTTGGAACTTGTCGCAAACGAATGAATAAGTTTAGACGGGACAAGTCTAGAAATTATTCTTCGTTTGTTTGAGCCTTTCTTTGGCACGCTGAACAAGCGACCTTGAAACTTTAAGTGCTTGACTCTTGACACTACTCCTTTCTGAAGGAGTCTTGAGCGTACTCTATCAATTCTGCTGTAGGTTGTTGATGGAAGGTTTTGGATGGAGGAGGATCTTTGATCCAGCTCCAGCTATACCTTTGGACACAATGCTCTGTGCCCATTTGCTGAACCTCCATCTGTGGCGAAAGAGGAACAGTCTCCCTCCTACTGAGGGTTCTCACTGGCTCAGGGGAAGGGCGTGTCCCGCGCCCTCCTCGTAAGTGCTTACCCCGGCTGGATGCTCTTCCACTGCCTCTCTGGCGGAAGGCACCTCTAGCTCTGCTACCCTGCCAAACCTGTTAAATGGCTGAAGGACTGGCTTTCAAACACTGGGTTGAAAGCCGGGGAGACAGCGTTAGGAGGTTGAAGCCTCCTGCGCGTGTTGTGGTTGCACCACCAGCAGAAAACTGTTGTTGCTGGCTGCCTTGGAGGTAGACGGTTGCGGTACTTGTGATCCGGAACTGCCTGCATCACTGCCTGTTGCTGAGGAGCCTGGAAAGGCTGGGGAATTTCCTAGGCTTCTTGGATTTCTTAGTTGATGCGGCTGACTCCGACTTTCTCTTGCTGGTCAATCCCCAGCGAACTTTGAGACTGGTTGAGTCTGGTTGCCTCGCAGTGAACTGAGTTCACTACCGACTCTGGGAAGAGATCAGCAGCCAAGAGCTTATTGGGCTCATGTTGGATGGTGGCCTCCGCCAGGGACATGTTTCCGACAATTCCGTCTCGCTATGACGAAATCATATAAGTCACATTGCATTGTATACAATTGTGACTTTGCTATGATTTTAAATGCGGCTCATCTCCGTAGATCAGAGCCAATACCTCCGTCATAACCAACGTATGAGGGACCTGGACAATCTCATTCGTCAAATTCAGCCTGGATGAGGCTGTCCGGAAGCCTGGGTAGTCTCTTGCTAAACTGCGAGATGGCACAGTCCAGTTTGAGCTTCCCAACCAAAAAGGTGGCCGGGAGATCCAACCATAGATCTTCTGTTCCGGGGAGCAGGAGGGATGTAGGTTCCGTCTCCCGGAGCTGCGGCATTGGCTTATCTTTCATTGCGGCCTGAATAGTGAGCTCAGCTACCTTCGAAGTGAACGGGATGGGCGTTTCTGCGTCCACTGCGAAAAATCGTGAAGGCATTTTTAAAAAGCTTGGACCTGGTGTTAATGCATTCCCATTCCTCCAGGCTCCTAAGCCATTCACGTTGGGCTTGATCCCGGGAGAGGATGATAGTCTCCTTTGGGATCTTGTCCTCTCTCCTCATCGCCGCTTCCGTAAGGCGGGCATAGCCAATGAAGGGGGGTTGCAGACCTGCCGGATGGAACTCGAAGTCCTCAAGCCTTCGAGTTCCACAGCCCTCCAACGTCAGCATCCCGTCCTTGAAGGGAGCGTGGGAAGAAATCCTCCAGGGATTGCTTGCCGTGAAAGTAGGGAGAGTACTTGAGTCCGGCATGGTTTGGACTACCATGCCAGGCTGTGAAAGACCTGTCGCGGGATTCTCGAAGACCTGCGATGAGGTTCTCCTGAGTGACCAGTCTCTCCGAAATGGCTCGGATTGACTGGCCTGACTCCTCCAAAGAAGACGAGATTTGAGTGAACATCTCTTGGAACTTGTTTTGGACCAAGTTCCCGACCAGACTACCCATTTGCTGCATAATATTGGCCGAAATATTTGCAGTAAAGGTGCCTGGGTCGAAAGGTGAAGGTTCCACCTTTTCCTTGGGGGTCCTAGGACGGGCTCCTGTAGAGGTTGAAGGCTCAGGGTCAGAGAAGAGCTGAGCCTTGTCCCTAGAAGACTTGGACTTGGAGCCCTTCGAGTACGAAGTCGTTCTAGTCTTCTCTACTTCGGATGGTGAGCCGAAGATTTCTGAGTGCCACTAAAACCTGACTTCTTAGACAGTCTTTTGAAGCGATTTATAGTCACGCTTGCCTTTGACTTTAGGGATCACCTGGGCGGACTTCGGTCTGACCGACTGCCCATCCCCAGTGAATCCCTGAAAAGAAGTAGAAGTAGTAGGGGAAGAAGCTCTAGATGGGCTCAAGGGGAGACCTTGAGCCCCTACTACACCTGCCCCACTTACATCCTTACCTGCGGTGTCTACCGTCATGGGCTCGAGGTCGAGATCGAGCGCTGCTACTTCTTGCAGGAAGTCCTGGTTCGCAGGTTCCTCCGAAGCCAGAGCGACCTGTTGCCTGAATGGTGGTGATCAGGGGAGCCGCCGCTTCTGGGTCCACATAGGAGGCTGGCTTTCCGCCAAGGGGAAGATGAGGGTGGCCAACTCCTTGGACAAAATGTACTTGGTTGGCCCTTGGAGACATTTCTTCCCCCCCAAAGCCACCAACCCAGGCCTTCAAAGTGGTTTGAGCGGCGTCCCTAACCGCTTGGGCACCCTGGAAGAGAGGGTTAGTATTAATACCTAAAGCTACTTAGGATTAACTTAAAATATGTATGCCAATCGATATATCACGAATTAATTTGGTCAATGAATTAAATATGACAAGGTTTAGTATCCGGAGGCCTACTTACTCCGGAGGAGACCTGATCCACTAGCTCGTAGCAGATAGTGCAGCTCTCGTGTGCCAAATCGACGAATCACCGTACCGGATCGCACAGGTAGCGTGGGTACGGCAAACCTTGTGCCCACAGGGGTCTTGGAGTACGGCGTTGCAGCCCGACTCCATACAGTGGGTGACCTGTAAGTGAAATGATACATGAGTATCAACACTAACTTTCTGGACTAAGTCCATGATGTGATATATCATAACACCGGAATGCACAGGAGTTAATGGATAATTATAGGCTTAGTCTCTACCTGCTTTTCTGCCGTGTAACGTGGTGAGTGTCCGATAGGGTTGGTAGAACTTGAATCAGTGTGTCTAAACGCCGGAGGACAAAATATCACCGAGACAATAGTACCTAACCCATACGCTGGAGTGAGGAGTACTAGGACGGCGGTGAGGAGCAGGAGGGGACCAATAATTGGTGGCGGGGTGGGTAACCCCGCCGTAAAAACTAAAAATTAGAATAAGTAGGTGGTGAAACCCGGATGGGGAGCGGGATCTCCGCCAGCTTAGACTAAAATAATGGATGTTAAGAATTAAATGTAAACATGCATGAGGTATAAAAAGATGCCGGAGCACTCCCACAGTCACTGGCCCTGGGGCCTGGGCAATGCCGGAGCCCTGATCCGCCAGAGCAGGGAAGGGTGATGATGTTTGGGTAGGGGAGCTCGGCCTGAGAATGAGGAGAGCCGAGCGTAACTGAGCCTGGTGGCCAACCGAGGCTCGGCCAGGCAGGGGTCCCCCCCCCCCCGGTACTCTAAAGGGAGAGCGCGGTGTGAGCCGAACCAGCGCCGAGTGTCCTCCAGCTATCTCCCCGTATCCCCCGCTTGGTAGGGGGAAGAAGGGGAGGGAGCTCGGATCGGTTGCCAGGGTCAACGTGAACGAGCGTATCTCCCCCCCCCTGGAGGGGGGGAGTAAGCGTGGGGACCGACGCTGGGTGGCTCATAGTGGTCGCCTGAAATCTTCTCGGTCATGGGATGAGCCATGCGGTGAGAAAGACCATGCGATCAGAGGTGGCCTAGGCCAGCCCGAACCGTCTAGAAAAGCATGAATATCAATAACATCCTAACAAAACACAAACACTGGGGAGAAGGAAGAAAAAATGATGGAGAAGAGAAAGAAGAGTCCTGGAGAAGCTGGGACAGACCAACCGAGAAGGGAGGGCGACCTTAGCGACTCAAAGCAGCTGGCCTATGTTGATACGTAGAAACGTAGGGCGGTGACCAGGGTAGCTCAGGACCAAAAAAAGAAAGGACCTAAGTCCTTTAGGGAGGGCCTTATCATAGAGACTGCCACTAAAAGAACATGCATGCATGAACTCTGAGTGAAGGAAGCAATGTAGGATACGAGCTACGTGTGAAATCTTAAAACAAACCCCCGTGTTAAAATTGCATAAATAATCATGATAATACGTCATAATGCATAACCATAGGAATAAAAATGTACTGCTAAATCATTCGAGCACAAACGGTATAGAAGACCGTAAGTAGCATGAAACAATGAAACACTGTGGGAGTGAGCCGCGGTCCGGGACGCCGTCTTTAATAACCGAAATAAAAATGGTTTAAACGGGCCCTTGCCCGGCTTATAATTACATGAAACATTACTAGCGGTACTTAACTTGGATGCAGCAATAGTTTGACGTTCCATGATTAAAGGAAATAAATCCAGAGCGAGACAACACAGAGCAAGAAAAAATGTGTGCGGTCTGGATCATGCTAATGAAAAGGATGACGTCAGAGGAGCAGGGAGTGGGCCTTAGATCGGCTCCTCTCTGGTAGAGGGATTTTGAAGGAGGATGAATCTAAATGGCAAAGGACCCATGGTAGTGGTTTCACTCACCCCAGAAAACCATACCGACACCTTTAAATAAGGTAAGCGAGCCAGAATATTCTGGCATTTCCACCATTTTAGCTTTTTTCTCTGGTATGTTAGCAATAATTTACCTTAGAAATGTGTGCTAAAGGGACATTTCACGTAGCACACGGGCTGAGCCCAGAAATTACATATTGTTGTGGAAGCAATTTATTTTGTTCATGACACTTACCTGCCAGATATATATATAGCTGTATTCTCCGAAAGTCCGACAGAATTTCAAACAAAACCCGGCACACGCAGTGGTCGGCCAGGTGGTTAGTACCCATTCCTGCCGCTGGGAGGCGGGTGTCAGGAAACCATTCCCATCTTCTATTCAGATTTTTCTCTGTCGCCGGTAATGTAAACACCTGTTTTCATTACTCCGCCTAGGATTTTGGAACTTCATTGCCGCTTAAGTATCTTGGTTGTTTTCTTTTTGGTTTATTAACTTGGATTTGCGGCTAGGCATACGCTATCATAAATTTATTTAATTTTGATTTTCTTGACATAAGACGTCTGAATCTAGTTAGGCTAGTTTCAGACTTTGTTGTCTGCAAGGGGTTAGGTGAGAATAACGAAACTTTCGATAGATTCTCATTAATATGCACGACGTTGTACATGAATTCTTGTTGAAACATCAATGGTAACCTGGTGTGATATTTGACTGATTCCGAAGGAAGATGTATGATTCGTATGTACGCAAATTAGAGCGTAATAGAATTAGGAGGTTTTCCTTCAAGATCAGTAAAACAGAAGTCAGGGTAAATAACCTACTAACCTCCTGTAAACTTTATTTTGCTAACCTTGTGGTATGGCCTACGGGCTTAGAGAGAAGTGTCTGTGAGAGGTAATGCCCTGTCTGTTATGGTGGATTACATCAGTAATTGAAATCTATAGTGCTCGCTCTCCAATCAGTGTTGTGAGTGTAGTTATGTTGATTTAGTGCCCCTAGTGTTGTGGAGGGGGCGTCAGATCGGCTCTTTAACGCCTCTAGGTCTAGACCTCTGTCGGACTCCCAGGACCAGGGAGGGGGCAAGTCGAAAACCGAGGAGGGTTACGGAGACTCCTCACCGATCTGGCGTCCCTTCGGCAGGTCCTGAGGACGCTTCCCAGGCTGCCAACGATCGTGCGCGTGCACGAATCATGAAGGATTGCTTCTCGTCCTCAGAGGCGTCCTTCCTGCACAGGGGTTGGAGCTCTCGGAAGGACTCGCGCCCTTTAACAGAAGCTTATAGAGGAGGACGCTTCACGTCCTCTCTCTCTATTGTCAATGCGATTGTGATCGCAGCCTTAATATTTTGACGACTTCCAACGCAAGAAGGAAATAGGCACCCAGATGGCTCTAGCATTGTTACTGTGAGAAGGAAGAAGGAAGTCCCCTCGTCTTCTCACGGAATCAGTCCTTCTCGGTGGGGCCTAACTTCGCCAAGAAGGGGCAGAACACAGTTGCCGCAGGAAGGATTCGAGGTCAAGTAGGCAGTCTCCTTCTCCTTCTCCTTCTCCTCGTCTCGTCACCTTCTACAATTTCGCACCCAAGAACGCACAGGCGTCATATTGAGTGCGTCGGGTAGTGTCAATGAGCGTGACGAAGACGCAAGATGTCGCACAGGCGGCCGTCGTCTTTGTCAGGAGTTGTGAATGTCCATAAAACTAATCCTACCTGACGAAGGGTCACACTCCTGCTTAGGACGCTAGCGCACTTCATGAGCGCCGTCCCTCATAAGTTACTCGTGTTGACGCTTTGGGTATGTCGTGTACGTAGGAAGGTCTCCATGTAGCTTCTCTTGATGTTCGAAGGAGGCCTTTCAGAAAACTAACTCTACATTCCTTTTTTTAGCGAGTTTCTTGGTGTTTCATTTGCCTTACAAAGACGCAAGATGTCGCACAGGTGGCCGTTGCCTTTGTTAGGAGGTAAAGTAGGTCTTTAGGCTCGTCTGAACGACGATCACCGTACATCTCTCTTCTCGCGCATTTCAGCATGAAGGCACTCGATGCGGCTCTCCATAACGCCCCTAAGGTGACCTTTCAGGATGCTTAGCGTTTTATGCATTCAGGACGCTCAGCAAGAACCTTGCTAAGATGCCGTTCAGAACACACTGCGTTCTTTACACTAATAGGCTCGGCAACAAACTTGCGAAGACGTCTTTCAAGACGCTCAAAGGAAAGATGTTTTTCAGAAAACTCGGTGTTCAATGCCTTTCGGAACGCTCGGCGTTCCTTTTTTGAGCGCGTTTCTGGAAGTGTTCATTTGCATTACAAAGACGCAAGATGTTGCAAAGGCGGCCACCGTCTTTGTTAGAAGGTAAAAGAAGGTCCTTAAGGCCCGTCTTGAAGACGATCACCGTACGTCTTCTTATAGTGCTCGCACACTTCAGGAGCAGCGTGCGGCTCTCCAGGACGCCTCTCAGGTGGCCTTTCATGCATCACTGAGATGCCGTTCAGAACACTTGGTGTTCTATGCACCAATACGCTCGGCACGACTCTCCCGAGGACGTCTTTTGAAGACGCTCAACGTCCTACGCATTGAGACGTGAGGTAGCTTTTGAAGATGCTCGACGTCCTACACGTAGAGACGCTCACCAGGACACTCTGGAAGACGCTCGACGTCATAAACATTGGGACGCTGGCCAGGACGCTCGCCAGGACGCTTTTGGAAGAGATGACGCTTTGACAGACGCTCGACGTCCTTCGCGTCAGGACGCGGAGGAGGACGCTTTTGAGGACGACGCGTCAAGACGCTCTAAGGAATACGTAGCTGGACGCTCTTCAGACGAGTAAGCGCCCTATGCTTCAAGGCCTTCGACAAAAGTCCTATATGGACACTCGTCAAGAGGAAGTTCTCCAGGACGCTCCGCATGACGTTCCTTTGCAGGAACTTAATAAAGATCCGGAGTTGACAGTGAGGCATACCCGAATTTCTTCTTCGAACCCGCCTTCAGATAGAGGATCCCTTGCTCTCCTCTCTTGCAGTGGGCATCGTCGAAGAAGAGGAAGGAGCTTGGTCTCGTCAAGATATCACTTTGCTTTCTATGAAGGGAGCGTTCAATAGAATCCATGACTTGATGAATTCCAGAAAACTTTCACCAGATTTCGATGTCATAAAACGCCTCTTCTGTGTTCGGGACTGCGCTGCCGAAGGGGAACATTAGGGTCCTGCCTGCCGTAAGCCCAGTCTCTGACCAGGAATCCTGCCCCTTCCTCGATTTCGGTGGGAATCGGGAAGACTATATGCTCGAATTCCGGGATTACTTTCTGTCATGTAAGTGGGTTTCCCCCATTAGCAAGATACTACAGTGGTCCCCCCGTATTCGCGGGGGATGCGTACCAGAGCCGCCCCCCCCGCGAATAGTTAGGATCCGCGAATGTTTGGAACCCCTATAAAAACGCTAAAAACAGCCTATTTTGTTAGTTAAAACTTAGGAAAAACCACTAAAAATTTTCATACTTGGTTTTTTTAATAGTTTTATCACAAAAAGTGCATTTTATGATGAAATTGATAACAAAAACCAGGAATTTGTGGATATTTCTCATAGAAAAATACCGCGAATGCACGAATTTTCCGCTAATAATGCAGGGAAACGTTCCCGGGAGAAAATCCGCGAATGTGTGAGTCCGCGCAATCCGGAGAACACGAATACGTGGGGGGGTCCACTGTAATTGTTTGTCAAAAAACGTTTTTGTCAAGCAAGTGGATGACCCCTCATTGACAGAAAAATGAAACTCTGTCTCGTAAATGGGTTAGTTCTCATTGATAAAGATCTTAACATTTTATCGCGTAAGCGGATAAGTGACAAAATTCGGAAGAGCTCTATTTATTAGTCAGAGGCTCGTCCACGAAAGAGACTTGTAGACGACGTCCATGAAGTCTTAGGTCCAATAACATAAGAAGCTTGAACTGTCCTTTTAGGTCCTCGGTTCTCACTTGAAGATCTCCTTCAAATAATATTAATTCATTCTCTTGGCGAAGAGAACGAAGACAGTCGATTTCCATTCTCTCTCTTCCTCGTTGAGGAAAGAATGTAGTAGAGAATTAGCTGTCCAAGTGACTACAATACTTACGAATATCTTTGCGTTATATTACTACTGTATGGTTCAAGTCATATACGCATATCGTAGTTACCTCTACGGATGGCAACCGAAAGACTGTTGTTCTAAGTGTATTAATCGGCCCTCCCTGCAACCTTCCAGGAGTTTCCGGTGTAAGGACAATGCTAAAAAGGTATTGTTACGACAACACCAACTCAGCTTCTGCATTTAGCGAATTCTGTTTCACTTAAATATGCCTGCTTGAGAGTTTCCTCTGCTCGATAATAATAACAAACCTATCCTTTGTAGAATAGAGTAGCTGGCAACCCAGGCAGAATAGTGCGAGACGATGATTGAAGGCTGCTGTCACTGTGGATGACGCAGTATATTTAATCGGTACTCCCTGCAACCTTCCAGAGTTTCCGATTTACCATTTGGATATTTAAGGGTAGTGTTACGACAACACAAACTCAACTTCTGTATTTAGCGAATTCTGTTTCGCTTAAATATGCCAACTTGAGAGTTTCTTTGTTTAAATAATAACAGACCTATTCCTTCATAGAATAGAGTAGCTGGCAACTCGGGCATAATAGTGCGAGAAGGTGAACGTAAGCTGCTGTAACTGTACACCAACTCAGTAGCAGGCAGCAGCTAGCTCGCTGTTATGCGCTGTCGGTTACGTCTCTCTCTCTGCGGGATTGACTGACTAACTGTATCTCTGCCCTACAATCGCGGACTTTAGCCTAGGATTGAGGGGAATTCTAACATGCATTGAATAACATTGCCTTTGTTTGCGAAACAATTTTCAACAGAGATATCTCTTAGACCTTTCGGTGCTCTTTACCGCACTGTAACAGGATTCTATAAGTCTACCGTGGCATAGCACTATAATAATGCTCTCCTGCTTAGGCAAAGCGCAGCCTTATTAGGGAAGGAAGCATGCTACGTAGGGGAAGGAATGAGTCTGCTGGGGACCATTTCCTCCCTGAAGAAGTTTGTTTCCCTGAATAGACTGCAATTTCAGACCTGTACAGTTTTTTCTTACCGGGAAAATGAAATAATATCCAAGATCTAAAAAACGATTCTGAACATCTTGCAATGCTTTCAAGTATCACCTCAGTGATAGCAAAAAAGTACCAGGCATCTGAAGAGGTGTCAGATGTCCTGGCACATAATCTGAAAGAATTGTAAGCAATTCGGTCGTCCCTACATTTGGGAACAGATCAACTCGGACAATACCACATCTCTCTCGTGTCTCGAAGAAGTATCGAGAAACACTCTCTCGATCCCTGTTCGAGTTAATGAAAGAGAGCCTGTTATGACAACAGGCATGGTAATGTAACCGATCCTCAAGAGGTCGTTACAGGATTGCACAACGTCCAAGTACGAATCTTCTCGATCGACGGCAACAAATACTGGCATCCGAGTGGAATCTTCGATTGGTAAGTATATCGAGAGTTGTTGAGACTTTAGGGACGTCCTTTGATACATCTCTTCGCAATGTTTAGGACGAAGAGCTCTCTACTCTGCTACCCCTTATTCTCGATCTGGGAGTGGTAGCAATAGATGCCATAGTATGGTATTTAACGGGCATGGATGTTTAGTCCTCTTTTCCCTATTTCAAACTCTTGGCAGATGTAATAAGATAATTCTTGGCGTCAGAGGGAGCAAGAAGAACCCTGATTGCCCCATGTGGGTCTTCGAGAGGATGGGGTTCACAGAGGTCACATCCTTCCTAGAGTCGGTTTACTTTAACAGCTTCACTCCGAGAGGTATCTCAAAACCTCTCCGCTCTGAGTCTGACTGAGTTTCAGACTGTAAGAGAAGTTGACCGAAATGAGAGGTTTTTTCAAGACTAATGGCAAATGTCATTGCCAAGGCAAAGGAGTGCTGCCTATCTGCCTATCTTGCATTATACCAATCGGAGTGGGCCGTTTCTGGCAATAGTGCAGGAAAAAAAAATGCGTTCTTCCACCTCAACCTCTGTGAATTGCATTACCGTACTTCCCTTTCCGTCTGAAGAATGGGATAAGCTGTCAATCCCGACTATTAAAAAAATACTGGAGTATGTTGTTGACGGCCTTTGGGCTTAGAGATTTGGATCTGTCAAACAACAAAGCCCTTCACGATCTTTAAGGTCTGTGGAAGTCTCGAAACTACTGTCCAGATCGAAGATTCCGGGGCAAGGAACTTAGACGTAGTCTGAAGTTCCGGATGTCGAAGCATTTCGATCCTCTCCTTTCTGTAAACTTAATGCACGTGACCAGAAAAGGCTAATTTTTCTAACCACTCTAGCTATGACAAAGAGGGTTAGGGAGGTTTTAAGCCATCATCAGACGTGTTGGCTTTAGAGAGCATAATGCGGTGTGTTCTCTAAACCTTCCGTTCTTGCCTAAGAATGAAAACCCATCTAACCCTTTGCCCAGGAGCTTGGAAGTCAAGGGGATGGCATAAATTATTGGCGGGCAAGAGCCGAGAGGAGTCCTGTGCCCTGTCGGGTCTCCCAAGTGTTATCTAGATAAAACTAAGAAAGTCAAGGTCATTCAGACAATCTGCGGTGTTCCGTAAAAGTCCAGACTTGCCCATGTCAAAGAACACCCTGGCGTTATTGTTAATGAGTTTCATTCAAAGAGGCTCATTTGAAATCTTTTTAAACTAAATGCTCACGAGGTGAGGGCGCAGCCTCGGAAACATTTCAACAAAGCATGGCACTCAGTAACATCCTGAGTGCCGCGTTTTAGCGAAGCAACTCTGTGTTCGCTTCACACTACCTGAGGGATGTGAAGACGACATATGAGATCTGCTGCTCGCTAGGACCATACGTGTCCGCAGACAAAGTCTTGAAGGCAAGAAGTACCACTCATTCTATCCTGTAGAAAATGGTTAGGAAGAGATGTTAATTTTAGTTATTGAGTCGCCGCCAATGGCGGACTTCTCAATTCGTAAGCCTTAGTTAAAAAACACCCTAAACTTTGCTAGGTTGGTCCAGGTGGTGATATTTCTACTTCTTAGCCCCCCTCATGGTATGGTCATATGGCCTATTCACATTGTGGTCACGCTCCCGTTGACAGATCATCTAGAACTCACCAGCTATGCTGGAGACTCTAGTAAAGCAAAAGCAGACTTGGGTGACAATAATCACCAAGGCAGCTAGGCTAACAGGTGGAACCAAGATGTTACTCATCTGCATGCAATTTGTTTCCCAAAATCCTTCTACTCTGTCCCTTCCCAGCTCCAAGGGTGGGATTCAGCTATATATATATCTGGCAGGTAAGTGTCATGAACAAAATTATATTGTCATGATACAATAAAGTTTGTTCATAACTTACCTGGCAGATATATTATAATCAAGTACCCACCCACCTCCCTCAGGGGACAGTGGCTTTAAAAATCTGAATAGAAGATGGGAATGGTCCTTCCCTGGGTACTAACCACCTGGCCCGGACGCCACTGCGTGTGCTGGGAGTTTTGAAATTCTGTCGGACTTCGGAGAATACAGCTATATATATATCTGCCAGGTAAGTATGAACAAACTTTATTGTATCATGACCAAGATCATTGTTTTTTTTTTTATTAGATGGTGCCAAGGGCATGTTTATTGCATAAAAAAACTCAGCAGATTGCATTTGATATATTCACTTGATTTCATCAGAATACTACAAGCTTTACAAATTTATCTTTTGTTGGAGTGAAAACAGTAAAATGTGTTCTTTCATGCCAAATAGTTTTGATTAAAACATGTTTTTTCTCAGATTTTCTTTACGGTTGAGTTTGATGGCACCTACTATGCCAAAGTTTGCAGGAGTTTCATCATCCATTTTGCCGGTGCATGATAAATAGTCGTTAGCAGATGAACATTCTTTACTCAGCTTCAGCTACAACTTCCAGCTTAAATTTAGCAGTATATGCCCTTACCATCTTTTCTCCAAAGCGAATAAGGATATAATAATGTAAAAATATATCAGTCCTATTGTACGATGGTTGAAATGCAAGCAAACCGCTCTTATCGGATTGGTTGTTCATAGCAAATTAGCTGTTTCTGGCTTTATGCATTTACACAACAACCAATACAATATTCCTTTTTCAATGCATGTACTATTCTTCAGTAAAAGAGTAAATAATTAACATTAAAAAGACAGTAAGAGTAAAAAACATTTTAAAAAGTGTTCGGTACTTCCAATGAACACCTTCTGGAGATGTTTGTGTGTTCAAGGCTTGAAGCACAGTTCGCGAACTGGAACAAAAATTTGTTGAAACATCTGGTTCGTAACCCAATTGTTCGTGAACAGGACTGTTCATGAGCTGTATTTGAAATTAAGTAAAAGGATTTTAGTTCCCCTTTATTATTATTATTCTTCTGATGTTGCTGGTGTTTTTGCCCTTGGTGGACTATGTATTATCCTGTCGAGTACTGTATCTGGTAAATTTAAAATTACAGTATCAATAGTATACCTGTGTAAAAAAGGGTGACAGGAAGACCTAGACTGACAAAAAAGACACATTTGTGTGAGTGCTGAAGTTCCAGCATATGTGTTTTGTTGTGTAATGAAGAGTTTTGTATACTATACAAAATCTAAAACAAATAGTTGATGAGCTGTGTGTTAAACCATTTTATTTAGGCATTCTCAGATTCATGTTTTTTTTTATAACAATTAATGTGGTTTTGAAGTCTGAAATTGTCATTTCATAATGAAGGATGTTTTTAGTGTGTATCAGATGCCTTTTTTTTCAAGTAATTTAAACCCTTAAACGCCGAATGGACGTATTAAACGTCGAGTCAAAATGTCTCCTGTATGCCGAATGGACGTACCATACGTCGACTCAAAAAAGTTTTTTTAAAAATTCGCGGAAAAATACTTATAGGCCTACCAGCCGAAAACTTTTGAATCACGCGCCTTGGGGGATGCTATGAGTTCACGGATCAAGGGTTGTTGTTTTTGTTTACAATCGTTACGCAGGCGCGCAAGCGTGAATTCTTTCTTGCCGCACTAAAAAGTATCTGTGACACATCTCGGAAATTATTTTGTCACTGACATAATTTTTGTACCATTTTAAATTAGCCGTTACATGGAGTATTATATATGGAAATGTGCGCATTTTCTGTAAAATACAACAAAAAAATACTCATGATTGTAGCTTTTATGGGTTTTGAGATATTTTATTATAAATAACGATAAGTGCCAAAATTTCAACCTTTGGTCAACTTTGACTCTACCGAAATAGTCGAAAAACGCAATCGTATGCTAAAACTCTTATATTTTAGTAATATTCAATCATTTACCTTAATTTTGCAACTAATTGGAAGTCTCTAGCCACAATATTCGATTTATGGTGGGGAATTTATGAAAAAACTTTTTCCCTACGTCCGCGCGGTAACTCTTCTGAAAAAAATCATACATGTGATTGGTAATGTTTGCACCATTTTAAAATTAGCCGTTATATAGTAGTTTTTTTATATATGGAAATGTGCACAATTTCATGCACAATACAACTAAAAACAACCCATGGTTGTAGCTTTTATCAATTTTGAAATATTTCATATAAAAAAATGATCAGTGATATTTCAACCTTTCGGTCAACTTTAACTCTACCGAAATAGTCGACAAACGCAATTGTAAGCCAAAACGCTTATATTCTAGTAATATTCAAGCATTTACCTTCATTTTGCAATAAAATTGGAAGTCTGTAGCACAATACTTCGATTATGGTGAATTTATGAAAAAAATAACTTTTTCTTTACGTCCGTGCGGTAACTCTTCCGAAAAAATCATACGTGCGATTGTGGTAATGCTTGCACCATTTTAAATTAGCCGTTACATAAAGTTTTATATATGAAAATGTGCGCAATTTCATGTAGAATACAACAAAAATAATTGAAGGTTGTAGCTTTTCTCATTTTTGAATATTTGCATATAAATCACGATAAATAGAAAAAAAACCACGTTCGGGTCAACTTTGACCTACCGAAATGGTCGAAAAACGCAATTGCAAGCTAAAACTCTTACAGTCTAGTAATATTCAGTCATTTATCTTCATCTTGAAACAAATTCGAAGTCTCTAGCACAATATTTAGATTACGGTGAATTTAAAAAAAAAAACTTTCCTTCCCTCCCGCGCGCGGATTCTCCGCCACAAATCTCCGAAATGCGTACGTCCCATTCTCGGAATATTTGCTCCGTTCCATATTAGGCATTTCATATAGCTTTTATAATATATGAAAATGTGCGCAATTTTATGTAGAATAAAAACTAAAAATATTTGAAGGTTGTAGCTTTTCTTATTTCCGAAATAATTGACATATAAAAATATATATAAAAAATTCGACATTCTGTCAAATTTCAACTCGTCAGATATGGTCGAAAACTGCAATTGTAAGCTAATACTCTTACAGTATAGTAATATTCAATCATTTGTCTTCATTTTGAAAGAAATTGGAAGTCTCTAGTACAATATTTAGATTTATGGTGAATTTTTTTAAAAAATATTTGTTTAAGTTTGCTCGTTATGAATTCATGCATTATTTTGTGATAATATTTTCTCTGTGTTGCTTTTATCGTTTTACAATGTGTTATATACCAAAATGATCGCAATTTAGTACATTACAAAAAAAAATTAACTTGTTACCTTTAACCGTTTTGCTCACAGCGCGATTTGAATACAATTATATATGAAATTTCGTTTTTGCGCTATCATATATTGCATTATTTCTATATGATAATGATAATTTTTTTATTTCTGATGGTTGCATACTAAACTTCAGCTAATGACAAAAAAGGAGCCAAAAATGACTCTTAATCTTGAAAACTAAGCGCT
Organism: Macrobrachium nipponense; assembly: GCF_015104395.2. Taxonomy (NCBI): domain Eukaryota; kingdom Metazoa; phylum Arthropoda; class Malacostraca; order Decapoda; family Palaemonidae; genus Macrobrachium; species Macrobrachium nipponense. The sequence goes on from NC_087201.1 coordinate 129,332,877, forward strand.
CTGTGATTTTTTGCAACAAAATATTTTTTCCCCTTCCACTCACTCTGAAACACCTCCGGCTCACGGGAGACAATTTTGTTTTTACCGCTTCGGCGTTTAAGGGTTAATTAATTTTAGTTTGGTAAAAGAGTTTTCAGGTGAAATTTTTTCAGAATACTATGACTATAATTGATTATGGATGTCAACTATACTATAAAATTCTTATATGTACAACAATTTTCCAGGAGGATGAATTAATTAAGGCTCTTCATGCGCCAGGAAAATTACCTGGTTCCTCTGGAACAACACGCAATCTTCAAGATAACCTCTCAGATCTCAGAGCTCAAGTTGCTGCTAATCATAAGTTAGTATTATACAGATGAAATTTTTTATTTCAAAGGGGAAAGTTTCCATCTATATTTACTACACTGTATATTACTTGTGGATGTACCTGTAGACAATGTTGATTTAAATTGTGCAGTATATTGTACTTTGCTAACTAAAGAAAGTAGATTTAAGGAAATACTTACCTACCCTCATGAGGAGAACATCAAAAGAACCAAACTACTATGCATATCAGGGACCACGAGTCATCGTTTTTCTCAAATATCTCTCAAACTAATTATTTGATCGAAATGGACTTTTAACACAGTGTACAAGACACCTCGCCCTAATTTTTTGGTAATATAGTTTATTGTCAAATGGTGTTAGTTAAGGTGTTTACTCTTGACTTTTAAAGGCAAAGTCATATGAGTCACCAGGAGTCCATTTACAGATTCGAATGTCTGCTATTCCCCATCCCTTCCTCTCCCTCCCTCCATCCCTTTCTCTCGCTCTTTCTTTATTTGCTGTTTTTTCTCATTTCTCCCCCTCTATGTAATTTACAATATGGAATAAAATACTGTTTTCCATGATATTTTTGAATACCAGCAGATAATTGGAGAGTTCATAATGAAGAGGATAGAGAGGTTTGACATAATGATCATAATAATGGTTATTTTTCCCAATGTATGCTGTTTATAGTATCCTTGGGTGTCAGGTAATACCGTAGTGTTAAGGGGGTTGTCTGTCAGCTGCAGCACTCACACTAGAAGTATCCACTGTGTAATTGATGAAGACGGACTTTTCATCGCTGTCTTGGTCGCAAAGTTACTTTGTCGGCATTGTTGCAGAAATGCATTTGCAATACGACTCCTAACATATAAAAAATGGAGAAAGCTAACATAGATTAAGGATCAATCTCAATAGGTAAGTGAGATGGTCCAGAGCCTTCAGGATGAATACTGGTCCACTGATAACATCCACAAACCTGTAGATTCCGTAATTATCCACATCAACAGTGATAACAAAGATGATTGTGAATAAATACACACACACAGAGAGAGAGAGAAGAGAGAGAGAGAGAGATTTCTTAATCCCTTTACCACTCTCAATAATAGTGTTAATTATTTACTGAGTTGTCAGTTAAACATGTGGTTTAATTTTGGTTACCTGATTGTCACGTAGTAATAATAAAGTAAACATCTCTGTTTTCTATAAGATGCACTTGTGAACTAAGGTAAACTTGAGAAGTCCTCAATAGATATTGAGTATATATAGCACTGCATAATCCCATGTGTTGCAATGATGGCTAAAAATATAGGTACAAATATCGTCTATAAATGAAACAAAATATCACTTGTGAAAGTGTTAAGATCAAACAACATATTCATTCTCATATATTCATTCAAAATCATTCAAACTCATAAGCAACAAGTATATTCAGATTATATAAGTGATGAAATCTATTGATAAATATATAGCAACTCTTCAAATATGACATTTCTGATGCTGCAAAATAGACACAAACATGTGAAAGATAAGAAAATGGATTTCTTAACTTAATGAGCGAAAACTGGATACCTCCTTTATAGCAAGAAAACCCTGTATGTTAAATGCCTGAAAATAGGGTAATGGGTGACACTTACATCAATGATAAGTAATATATTTCAAGAGTCATGAAAACTCAACTCATTCACAAAACTCAGTATGGTACAAGAATTACATACATATTTATTACTGGCATTAGATTAGTAGAAACAAAATTGTAGTGTGATATGAATAGAGAAACACGCACATACAATGATATGATGACAGTAGTTTCCCCAAAATTATACCCATTTCCTTTTATTTTATGGCAATTCACTTGCTCAGCAGTGAGGAAGTAGACAAAGCTCCTCCTACTTGGGGGGATTTAGGGGAAGTGAGGGAGACCTTGGTGAAACAGGGTGACTGTCATTTGCTCTTTAGCCCTACTCCCCATTTATATAGTTTAAGAAAAAAATACAATAATAATAATTAAATGAACACAGAGTCTACAAAAACCAACACATTACATTCATGTTTACTTAATATATTAATAATATATAATAGGCAGGAATGGAGGGGGGGGGAGAGGAGACTGGAAGGCCAGGAAAAAGGTTGAGGGAGGGGTGAGGAGGGAAAGGGTGAGGAAGGGATGTAGGGGAGGAGCAGGATGGGAGTATAGTACGTTCGAAAGCATAGGTTGGCAAAGCTTGGCAACACCTTGTAAGTCAAGAGTAAACGGCGTAACTAACACCATTTAACAATGCACTATACGTATTACCAAAAATTAGGCAATGTGTCTTTGCACTGTGTTAAAGTACCATTCCAATCGAATAATTAGTTTGAAAGATTTTGAAGGAAAACGATGACTCGCGGTCCCTGAAGTGCACAGTAGATATTTTTAATATTATTTAGGATGAAATGTACCTTCATCTTTGTGCCATTAGGTGGGATCAACAATCAAAATAAACCAAAGAAAAATGGTAAGCTGATTTGGATGGACTGTTTCCCACCAGGTGGTCATGAAATGCTTATGTTCTTTACAGAATTCTTCCTGCCATGTCCACAGTATTGGCTGTACTAATTTTGAGTATATAATTGGCATATTTGGTCCTTTATGGTATTGGTCATGTTTTCTGGTTTGCATTATGTTATTTACAGCAAGCAGAGATAGGAGCACTAGTTTGCGTAGGAACAAATTTGGTGTAAATGAAATGTATTTGGGTTGGGCATGGTAGTTATACAGTCTGTTACCTATAAGGGCAATGAGTGTGAAGACTATAGGTTGTTGCTTTTTTCACTTCTCCAGGTCTTGTCTTCTGATGCTTCCTCTTGTAGTTCAGGAGAATCAGGTACTGTTAGATAAACCTGAGGAAGACACGTGTTTACTTCTGTTGTCCGTTAGGCATTTAACTAAGTATATTATGGGTAGGGACTATGGTTTTAACCCTTCTCCCCTACACACACACACACACACACACACACACACACACACACACACACACACACACACACACACACACACACACACACACACCAGTCAAAACCATAATTTAGGTTCCAAGCATGAAACACGTCTTTCAGGAGCCACTTATAACTATGTATTTGTTTCACTCTCAATTCACTTGGTTGCAAATATTATCTCTTTGAGGGCACTGTTAGGCTACTAATACATTTTGAAAAAAAAAAATTTTCATAAATACAAAATGTTACTAACATAGCACTACTTTTCTTTACCCTGTCCCTTTTTTTTTTTACTAAGGATGATCTTGTTTATTGGTGCTTCTTTTTCATTGGATTCTACCTTGGCTCATGTTCAGGCAAGTAGGAAGTTAGGTTATCTGATTCTATTAGGCATGTTTTGAGGCAATCTCAATAGTGGTATCTTTTAAAGCAGATTCGTGGGATGTGACTGCTTCAGTTTCCAGATTTATGAAGCTACGTAGAGCTGTATGTTATGACATAGTATGTATGATACTAGATCTTCATTCTAATCCCATTCAAGAGGCAAGTTTTTTTCAGGATGGTTGACCAATAAATATAGATCTCTCGAACCAGTAAGGTTCTTTAGCCTAATAGTGAGGTATAAGTCCTTGTGAAGTTCGGCATATCTTGCAATTGAAGCTATGCTCATTTATTGCGCCAGCTTTAAAACAAATGTTTTTTGGTGCTATTAGCAGAAGTAAGAAAATTAGTGTAAAAGTATTTCTGCTAAGAATCTGAGTTCTTCTACACTTGGAAAATTGGTTATTTCTTGCCACTTACTACTTCAGGCAATCCTGATTGTGAAGGATTGTCTTCTACATCTGGCCAAAGTACTGGACAGTCTTATATATGTATATCAAGTTCTACTTCTTCCAGCCATTTATTGTTTATCTGGGATGAAGATCAACTTGGGCTTTTTTGGGTCTTTTCCATCAGAGAGTGGAATATGATATTTTCCTAGCCTAATCTTTTCTACACACAACAAATCATTCAAGCTACCCACATGTTCACGTTCCTCGATTCCATTTTAATCTAGCTTGAGACTTTGAACAACACCACAACAAGACTTGCAACCCATGAATTCCTAGAAGATAGAGCTCTTTCCTACCCTAACACAGCACCAGATCCATGTCGCCTCTCTTCTCTGTTTTGTTAGCTTTTTTCATCAGAGAGTGGAGTATGAATAGTTTCCTAGCCAAATCTTTTTCTACACACAACAAATCATCAAGCTACCCACATGTTCACGTTCCTTGTTCCATTCCATAATAGCTTGAGACTGTTTGAACAACACCACATCAAGACTTACAACCCATAAATTCCCAGAAGACAGCTCTCTCCTACCCTAACAAAACCAGATCCTGTGCCTTGCCTCTTCTCTGCTCTTGTTTTGTTTACCTTTTGCACCCCACGCTGCCGCCATCCTGTCTTCTATGACGTCACAACACATCTCAAATACGTTAATACATTTTCTAAAATCAAATACGTTTCCCATACATTGAACAGCTCTCACCTTTCACCAATAAAGTAAAAATAAAATAACCTGACTAAACTGATGTATAATCACACTTATCTCTTTCTCCCTCCCCTACAACCTCTTTCTAACCTAATCCCCCATATCTCCTTTGTTCTCCAACTCTGCCCTCTACATAATTTCTGATATTTTCCCTTGAAACTCCTGCTTTAGTTAATGTATCGGCTATTTTATCTTTTCCTTTTATCCATCTCACCTTTATTTCCCAGGATTCTGTTTCTCTTATTGCCGCAATATTTATGTTTAATCTCTTACTACTTACACCAGTACTCAATTTTATTGCCGTCATTAGTGTTTCACAAGACGGTGGTAAGAACAGCAATGCTGTATGGTACAGAAACAACAAGCATGAGAAAAAACAGAGCAGAAGAAGATGGATGTGGCAGAAATGAGAATGCTTAGGTGGATGTCTGGGGTAACAAGAGATAGGATCAGAAATGACTACATAAGGGGGTCGACTAAGTATCAAAGAAAGTGCAGGAGGGGAGGCTGAGATGATATGGACACCTGTTGAGGAGAGATGAGGACCACGCTGGGAGACATGCTATGCGGATGGAAGTTCAAGGAAGAAGAAGAAGAGGGAGACCAAGAAAGAGATGGAAGGACTGTGTAGAGGAGACTTACATTAGAAGGGAATTGATGAGGCAGAAGCGCAGGATAGAAATAGATGGAAAACGGCTCATCTGAACAGCGATCCCATATTAAAATAAAAAGGGAACCAGCTGGGAAGAAGAAGAGTGTTTTTACTATCAGTATTAACAAACGCTTCTAATTTCTCTCTTTTACTACCTCTTACCACAAATGTTTGAAATACATCAATCCTTCTATGGTCTCCCCCCACACTCAGAACCTCTGCTTCAATGGTGGATTTTGCTACTCAATGGATTATCTGAACTTCCACCATATGGGACTTCTCTTACCATCTGTCAAGGTTATAACATAACCCAATTGGGTATGGCCATTATAACATAACCCAATTGAGTATGGCCATCTTCTACACTCCTAAATGAAGCATCTGCATAGATTTTCCTATAAACATCTTTTATTTGTAGTTTTCCTCACAATTTTATGAAGCTTTTTCATATCTTGAGTCATTCCTTCTTTAAAAGCTTTACTTAATTCACCAACATCATATGATATTTCTGGCATGGTATGTAGCAACACCCAATTCAACTGTCCTACCACTGATCGATACTCTGTTAACTCCTTTTGTCCTGACACTATTATTGTACCTGCAAATCTTCTAGCTTCTGTTCTCTTTTAGAATTTTTATGTATAACTGCCACGATTAAAACAAAATCTATTTTTCCTTTATTATTACTCCTATATACTTGAAGCTTTTACTTTCTTATTCCCCTACTTGCAATTTCCCTTTCAATTTCCCAATGGTTTCCTTTAAAATCCTTCAGTTCCTCCATAGCAAAAAATTATCTACATGTGTACACAAAATGCCATTCAATTTATAGCCTTTTCTCCAAAAGAATATATTAGGTTCTAGTCTACTTCTCTCCCTTTTCTTTTAAGCTCTCCTCTACTTTTACCACCTTACAATACCATGCTTTTGCTGCATTCTTGAGCCCATAAACAGTTTTCTTCAATTTCCATAATCCAATCCAATCATCTTCCGTAGGTGGTTTTAAATGCATGTACTTCTCTTTGTATTTTGTCACCTTGTAAATGTATAACAATTCCAATCTTTCAATTTTATTATTTTCAAACAAAATTTTAAATTTCAGCATTGCATGTAGGAGTGTCTTTTCCTCATTCAGTCATCTCTTCTTCAAAACCTCTAGCACAAAACCTCTAGCTACTAATCTTGCTTTACTATCCATTCCCCCCATTTACATTTTCAGTTACTATCAATCTTGTATATATAGCTTTTTTTGTCCGTCATTTATCTCCTCATATACCTTGTTTTCTCTTTCTCTCCAACTTTGTAGTTCTTTTGGAATAGCTTCAGTACACTTTTATTTTCAAATTCTAGCAACACTTCTTCATCTTCAATTTTTATTTTCAAATCCTAGCAACACTTCTTCATCTTCAGTTTTTTCTACTTGACTATAATCCCTCTAGTTAACCCATCCCTTGTCACCTGACTGTGAGTCTTGTTCATTGTACATATCAGCCCATGATTTGCTTGATCTTTTTCCTGCAAGACTTAATATAGTCCATTCTTCTGCTTGTCGTGTATCATTGTTTATAGCTTTAACTCTTATTTCCCTTTCTGAATTTGGGTATCTCCTCTATCAGCTCACTTTTCCCCGTCATCCTCCATTGTTTCCTCTACATCTCTTTCTATAGCCTCTTCTGTATCTGCATTCCTTCTCCAGCCAGTTTATTATCTTTCCTTCCTGCCTACTTAATATTCCCATTACTTGGGGCATATATCTATCTTCACAATATGTGATTTATCTATTTTAGTTATCTTTTCTGATTCTGATGACTTACAACCCATAATTCCTATAAGATAGAGAGCTCTCTCTGACCCTACCAAAATACCAGATCCATGCTGCTGCTTTTTTTATTTTTTTTTTTACATAATGACATCATGTCCTATGAAGTCACAAATCTTAAATACATACAGTAGGGGCCGCGATAATCATGGGGGATAGGGCCCAGAACCTCCCTTGATAAGTAAAATACCCGTGTTATCCTGGTACCCCCTTCAAAAATGCTAAAAACTGCCTACTTTAATAGTTAACCCACCCAAGACCACTCTTCCAATGTTTATAACTGCCTACTTTAGTTCAGACACCAAATATGTCTTCAACTATCACCTTAAACTAAATTCAAAATAGTTTCAAAAGTTATTTTACAACATTAGCTTAAAAATCTATGTACTAGTATACATGCTACTGTACATATGTAGCCTATTAGCCTATGGATTACAGCTAGAAGCCTACATATGCATGCTCATGCGGGCCTCTTTGCTTCACAACACATGTTATATATTATATGTAATAACCTTCATCTGACGTTTAGGCTTCTTTCCCATAAGAGTAAAAGAATCGGGGCTTTTGGATGCCCCACATGACATTATTGACTCGTTTATATGGGTAAAACAATTTAAGAATGCGGCAAACACGCCTCCTATAACAACATAACACGCTGCCAGGCCAGTGTTGCCGAATGGGAATGGCAATTTCTTGCTAGATTTTGCCCCATAAAGTGCTAAAAAATTCATATCATGCACAACAATGCCACTCAGCCAATTTCAACTGATTGCTCTCTTTTCGATTCAATTATGTTTTCTAACATACACAATGTACTTGTACATATTACGTTACATGATTCCTAATATAATTTCGAAACCTATTCTGTTCAATTCCTGAAAATGGTTTTTGCAAGATTTTGTTCTTAATATTACAAAGATTTGATGTCAAATACATATGCGAGATGTATTTGAAAACAAATGAAAGTTTTCTTGCCAGATGCTGGATTGAAAATTTCTTGCTAATTACCTCAAGAAAATGAAAGCTAGCATTAAAATGCAAAATTGGTAACACTGGACTAAACAGATCCGTGTTAGTAGTACAAATGATAGTTATTGTATCATTAAAAATATCAAAATAAATAAAGTCGCAAAGCCGATTCTATTCATGTTTTTCTAAACACGTAGTGTAAAAGGAAAACTTTATTTTGTTTGTTTCATCATGCCAGAAACCTGACAATGCAGAGTACATAGGATCATTCTAAACTATTATTTACTACCAAAATAACAATGAAACTTTGTATTGAAAATGAATGTTACGTATATTCCCAAACATTATTACTACCATGACTAGTATTATTACAATTTCAAAGATAATCTTGCTGTGAATGCTACCATAATTTGATTTTCATATACGTACGTACATTTTGTCAGCTGGCTGGCTTCACACACACAAAAGTTGATTTCACTGATATGAAATTATTCCGCGAGTAGCCTTTTTATTATGAAGATATGACGAGAATATAGAAGGTAAAATTGGTTTTACACATTTCATTTATGCTTCGTCGCAGAGAGAGAGAGAGAGAGAGAGAGAGAGAGAGAGATTCTTCAGATCTCCATTGCATGAAGAATGAGTAAAAATGTATTTTATTTTAACCTTTGGAAGCCACCATTGAATATTGGCAGTGACAACTTAAACACAACTTGATAAACTCTCGATAGTTATGGCAGATGACGTCAGCAATCAGCTGTTTCTCTATAGAGAGAGAGAGAGAGACTGTTGCCTGATTTGGTTGTAACATTGACAGTTATCCATTACAAACAAAAGTTGAATAATAGTTGTGTATTGAGAATAATGATCATTTTAATAAAACTTGTTTTACTGTCTAATCATATTGCATGTATTATTACCATATTATAGTATTATGATATGAACATAGCGATCTACCAGTTGCATTCTGGTTTTGTTCACATTCTTAAAATAATCAACTGACGTCGTTTTTACCAATATCATCACTGTTTTTAGTGAGATTGGTTTTATTACCTTTATTGTCAGTTCATATCGTAATGTGAATCTGTTCATGATGGTGTGGTTATTAACTGCAACTAGGTTTAGCCTACCCATGAACGTCATACATATTACTTGAATAGGCTATTTACTATGAAGATAATGCTAATAATATGTAAGGTGAGAATAGTTTTATTACCTTTATTGTCAAGTTAATATCATAATGTGGTTGTTTCATGTATGTTGGTGATTATCGGACTGCGGCCTAGGCTTAGCCTACCAATAAACATCGCTACGCAACACGTTTGTCCCGCGATGCTGTGATTCATACCAGCGATATAGCATGAGAAGCGATCCAAGAAAAAACCCTTGAATGACTGATTCAGTGATAACTGATCGACAATTAATTGATGCCCCACTGTAATACATTTTCTAAATTCAGACATTTTCCATATGTTGAACAATGCCCACCTTTCACCAATACAGAAAATAAAAATAAAATAAACACTGACTAAACTGATATATAATCACAGTAGACAATGTTTTATCACAATTGAGAGAATTTTTGTGTGCTCTGAGAATTTTGGCCATTTACCTCCAGAACTCTTGGGACAGGACTTGTCTTCCAGAAAGAACTTGAGTATTTGTCCCTCAATATTTTGAGTTCTCTTTGTTGGTGGAGTGATCAGTCAAGGTAACAGATGGTTCTGCAATGGGTTGTATGCAGGCAGAGCAATTAGTCAGATTCAAGACCCAAGTAAGGTTTCTTTAGCCTAATAGTGAGATGGAGCCCTTATGAAGTTGGCATATCTTTCAATTGAAGCTCTTACTTTTGTGGAAATGCTCATAAAACCCCTACTCATTTATTGCACCAACTTTAAACAAAATCTTTTGGTGCCATTAGCAGGAGTAAGAAATTGTTGTAAAAGTACTCTGCCAGGAATCTGAGTTCTTCTATAGTAACTTGGACAGTAAAAAAAAAAAAAAAAAAAAAAAAAAAAAGGTTTAGTTTCTTTCCACTCACTACATCAGGCAATATTGATTGCGAAGGAGTATCTTATACATCTGGCCGAAATGGTGGACATTTTGATATACTAATATCAAGTTGTTCTTCTTCCAGCCATCTATTGTATTGTTTGTCTGAGGATGAGATCAACTTTTGCTTTTTGGACTTCCCATCAGAGAGTGGGGTAGACAAGGTTTTATCACAGTTAAGAGAATTTTTGATCTACTCTGAGAATCTTGATCCATAGGAAATCCTCCAGCTAAGAAAGAGGCTGTCTTCTTTGGGACGCATGGCCTCTTTACAGTAGTTTGTTACATTACTCTTTAAGAAGAGACCAATTCAGTTTTACCTCAAGAACTCTTGGGCAAAAAAACTTGTCTTTTCAGAGTGAACTCTAAGTAGTTCCTCCATCTTTTGGGTTCTCTTGGTTGAAGTGATCAGTCAAGGTAGCAGATGGTCTGCCTGTAGACCTCAAGAATCCAGACCTCACATTGTCCTTAGTTTGCATCAGGGTCAATTCTAGGATTCATTCTGGGGAACATCAAAATCTCAGGGAGTTGGAATATAGAGGAGAGCAAGATTTATAAAAACAATCTAGTTTGATGTTTGAAAGGGTCTTATGCAAGTCAGAGTCGAGACAATTACAGTCTACTCAACGATTCAGCCTATCTTACATAAGGAGGCAGAGGGCCACAAACCTGGATGCAGTAAAATTTTTCCTAGTCAATGGTCAGACAGGTTGAAAGTGTATTGGGTGGCTATGGAATAATCACCCCTAGAAGTACTTCCACCTTCCATTTGGAGTTATTATTGTTCATAAGATGAACCTTATCCATATGGAACAAGCCCGTAGGGGCCAGTGACTTGAAATTCAAGCTTCCAAAGAATATGGTGTTCATTTGAAAGAAGGGAAAAAAACCTAGTAGGGAAATACAGAAAGATGAAATCAGTTATTAGAAAAAACAGATGTTAACAAATCAATAAAAAAAAAATATACAAATGTAAGTAAGATATTGAAATACAAGTTGAAATGCGCTAGAGTAGTAATGCATTGCTTCTTCACTTGGACTTCTGTTCCAACTGCATGACATTGTATGGGAGGCTGTTCCACAGTCAAATGGTGTGAGTAATAAAGGATGGTCTTGGTTACAGTGGCCAGCAGTCATACATCTTGTTGCTGGTATCTACTGAGAAGTCTTCAGGCCTCAACTCTGTAGCAGAAACTTCTCACTTCAGGCCATACAGTTTAGAAATAGAAACCAAAAATGAAAATATTTATATTTAGTTTTGTAGCAAAATGCACTCACAATTATATACCTCTGGATTCAATAGGATAGTTCATGTATGCAATAACATTAATTGGAAAAAGGAAGACTATGAATACAAAATAGTCTCCAGTTTACGAAGGGGGTCCGTTCTTGTGCCGCGTCGTGAACCAAAACTTCATCGAAATTCCTAAGAACCTTACTTTTAATGCTTTGGGTGTATTAAAGACTAATTTAACTGCATTTTATGAGTTTTTCATATTAAAAAACCTTCAAATATTTACCTATTTTTGCCTTTTTAGAGTGAAATTTCTTCCATTGGATCGGCATCATATGCTTTGTAACTCTTGAACATGCGTCATAAATCATGAAATAATTTCTGATGAATATATTTGAAAAGCAAACTAACCTCAGAAACCTCAGAAAGTCGTAAGCCGGAACCATCATAAACCAGGGACTGCCAGTAAAAGACAAACAGTTTATCACAAAATTCACTAACTTGTTCACTCTCTATTTTAGGAAATATGAGAGTAATTCAAGAAAATCAGTGTAATAAAACAACCTCCAGCAAAATATATTCACATTACAGTCAAACGCGCACATAGCGACCGTGTCGGAACCTCCCCTGTCCGTGCACATGATGCAAGTGCTCCTTCTTCTCCAGGGTGAGCGCAGAGTCGGTGCAGCAGGAGTGGTTGCTTGCCCCTCTCACTGGTGCTTCCAAGAGTTTGACTCTGGGGGATTTCATTCGATCTCGAGTGTTCAGAATTCCTCTCCACTCACGTTCTTACGTCTGCCACACCCGTAAAAAACCATTCACGGACATGTTAATGAGTCATCTGTTGGAGGAGTACGTAGTTGAGGGCTTCCTAGTGTTATAGAGGGTTCACCTCAGGAGCCGACATGTGGCCCCAGGGCAGACAGGTTAGTTGGTGTTTCGGCCTGTTTGGCTGCTGATCTGTTAATTTTAATGGGGAAGGTGTCTTAGAGGTGCCTACACATTCTTCTCGTTGTCGGTCTCATTTGCTGGAGCAGGAGGAGGGAGACACTCAAGAGCTCTTGTTTTCCTTTTCGGAAGTTGTTGATCTCATTTGTGGGGTCAACAATTTGGAAAGTAGGACTCAGGCTCGGTCATCTTACACTCCTCCATGCTTGGAAGGCGGTTGGTGGGAGCTATGCAGGATCCCATATCATCTCTTCAGCTTCCCTTGTCAGGGCACATCCAGTCAGTCTTGCATATGTTAACGCCTCTGTTTCGGACCAGGACGGTTCACTTTGCTTTAGGGCTCTGCCAAGCTACTACCCCTGCCTCTCATGAGACACAGGAAGTAGACTATGGTATGAACTCTGCATTTTTTATGTCGCGCCATCTTAATCCAGACATCATTCGCCTGAAGCCGGGATTGACTTTGGAGTAGGTGAGGTCGGTGGCTCCGTCCTTGTCTCCACAAGATGCCTCAGCATTGGAATCTACGGCAGCCTCCATGTTGCAGACGGTCTCTTGGCTGGACTTCTGGTCTGTGGTCATTGCCAAGATAGCTTCTCACAGGTCCCCAGAAGGGTGGTGAGTGCATCCTCGCTTGCCAGCCTGTTGCAGCCCGGAGGCAAGGCGTTTTCGTATATGGCTCACCTCAGTGTTAATTTATGGCTAACCTTCTTCTGATTAGAAGAGACGCGGCTTCGTCTAGGATGGAGAGAGTCAGTTGACATGGAGTTCTTGCTGGCATTGAGGAACGGAGATCTGTTGGAGTCCCAATATTTTGTTTCCTCAGACTGAGCTCGAGAATGCAATAGACCGGCATCAGGGTGACACCAAAGACAGACTGGTGCACCAGGCCATGTCTAAGTTGGAGTCGCGTTCTCGGAGACGTCCGGCTCCTCCTCCTCCCCCTGTCCAGCATCAGTCAAGAAGATCGTCGCCTGGTAGGCCGTTGAGGAATTCGATTTCGGCAGGGCTTCCTGTTCGACTCAGCCTAGGTCAGAAGATCAAACGTCCCTTTTGCTCTCGTTCCTTCAAGCCAAGAAGGGGCTCAAGGGGCAGAGGTATAGGGGCCATGGGTAGGTAGGTGCCTCTCCCTCTCCTGCGCCACAGTTGGGGGGTGGGTGCCTGGCTGCATTAGGCCAAGTGGCAGAGTTTTGGGATGGAGAAGTGGGTGGTAGATGTCCTTCGGGTGGGATACCTACTGCATTCGACTTCTCTCCTCCTCTGTCGGACAAGGCGCAGCTCAGGAAGGCATATCCTCCAGATTCTTTGAAGTTCTTGGCTCTTCAGGAGGAGTGCAGAAGATGCTGGACAAGGATGCGATAGAGGAAGTGGTGCGTCCATCTCCGGGGTTTTACAGTCACATCTTCTTGGTGCCCAAGGCGTCGGGAAGATGGAGACCTGTGATTGACTTATTCACCTTGAATCTCTTCATCAGGAAGACACGGTTCAAGATGGAGACCCCACGGTCGGTGTTGGCAGCCGTGAGGGAAGGTGGCTTCATGCTGTCAATAGACTTGAGGAACGCATGCTTCCAAGTCCCTGTTCATCCACATCCAGGAAGCCCCATTTCCTTTGCTTCTCCCCCTTGGGGACAAGGTCTTCGAGTTCAAAGTCTTATGCTTCAGGCTGACAACAACCCCTCAAGTATTCACAAGGGTCTTCTGTCTCATGTCAAGTTGGGCCCATGCTCAGGGGATCCATTTGCTGAGGTACCTCAACAATTGGTTGGTCTTGCAGTTTCCAGGGAAAAGCTGCTGCAGGACAGGATCGTCTACTTTGGTTCTGTCTGGAACCGGGCATCGTAGTCAACCGGGAAAAGTCGAACCTCGCACCCGTCCAAGGATTCTCTACCTGGGCATGGTCATCGATACGACAGTGGCAAAAGGTTTCCCATCGGATCAGAGATTGGAGAGGTTGCAGGTGGTGGCACTGGACTTTCCTGTCGGAACCACCTTAGTCAGCTCATCAGTGGCAGGTTCTTCTGGAAGTGTTGTCTTCCCTGGAGAAGCTGGTCCCTCATGGGCGTCTTCATCTTCGGTCTCTGCAATGGAGACTGGGAGAATTCTGGTCTCCAGCGGGGAACTTTTCCCTATTAAAGGTCCTCTGTCTCTGGAAGTGAGAGAAGACCTTCGTTGGTGGTTGGGCGACTAGAATCTTTCGAAGGGTGTCTCTCTGCATTCTCTTCCTGGACTGACTTCCTTCTGTTCTTAGACGCCTCCCTCACAGGTGGGGGGCTCATTTATGGCGGCCTCATCTCTTCAGGCATTTGGAGTTTGGAAGGACAAGACAGTCAACCATATCAATGTCTTTGAGTTTAAAGGCAAGCCTTCCTGTGTCTGAAGGAGTTATTTTTGAGAGAAGTTAGAAGGTCATTCTGTCCTCATGTTGGACAACACCATGGTGGTAGCCTATGTGAACAAACAGGGAGGCCTGGTTCTCGTCAACTTCATGCCTTGACCGTCAAGGTTCACCAGTGGGCGGTCAGCAATTTGGTAGATCTCTCAGCCAGGTATATCCCAGGCAAATGGAATGTGGTTGCAGACAAACTCAGTCGTCGGGATCAGATCGTAGGCACTGAGTGGTCCCTTCATCAAGTGGTGCAGACAAGCTTTCCGGTTTTGGTTTTGGGAGACCCATCATGGACCTTTTTGCGACTCGCTTCAACAGGAAGCTGGAGATACTATTCTGTTCAGTGGTCAGATCCTTTAGCGTTAGCAGAGGACGCATTCCAACATCCATGGACACCTGGAGGTGTGTGCCTTCCTCTGTTTTGTTTTACCCGTCAAGTTCTGAACAGGCTAATGAGTTCACAGGGTCTCAGGATGACTTTGGTAGCCCTCTTTGGCCTCAGGCGAAATGGTTCCCAGATCTGCTGTCGTCGTTGTCAGAGGTTCCGAGGGAGATTCCCCCTTGGCAACATCTCCTGTGTCAGCCCCATGCGGAAAGGTTCCACCAGTCAGAAGACAGCAGGCATATATCTAATGTCTTATCGCTTGGCGATAGACTTTTTGTTCTTCCCTTACGGCTGTTATCCGTAAGTAATGTTTGGTTCCTCTCATCTCCCTTGGTATCTTAGTAGAGAGGTTCTTTCTTGTCTAGAGGAGATGATTCAAACAGGCTAGTTGAACAAGTTAACAACTTTATTCTGTAACTCCATACTAGGAGATGCAGCTCGGTCGGACGACCGATATGTTTGATAGTTGGCGTGGAACTGCCATTCTAAAGCATCGCGTCGATAGCGGAACATTAGCTATCTCAGCAATTCATATAAAAACACATACGTAGTTCGCCGGCTCGGAGTTACAAGTTTCCGGCGTAGGTTAAACAGGTCAACCGCTTCCCATGGAAGTTGTTGTGCAAAGTTATCATAACATAAAAATGTTGACAAAGCTTTGAGCTAGATCAGGCTACTGCAGACAGCGCATAGCGTAATCTAGGTCTGCTTTGGTCACGTAGAACCCTCCTAATGCCATGACCCCAGGTCACTGGTTTATATATAATGTAATTCTTACATTAGGCTCGGTCTGCTACCTATTCAAGCCTTGAATAACAAAAAAAAAATTACTTTAAACATTGTCCATAGGAGCGTGCTCGTAACATACTAAGTGATTAAATGCATAAAAAGATTCTGTTACATACCCTTGTTGACATATTCATAAACAAAGATAATGCATGGAAAATATAGATCCATGTTTGGTAATAATAATGATTATGTACCCAAAAAAATAATAAATGGTAAAATCAAAACATGTATACATGATTAATATGATAACATGTAACCTGATTAAGAATAATGGTTACTAAATAATGATTATAGCATGATCATGGATAATTGTTAAAGAGTACTTGTCACTCTTTATAATAGATAAATATAATTGTATAATAGTATAAACAATGTAATTCTGCAGAAATTCAATATATAGGGCTGATATTTTATTAGGTGCCCGAAAAATACCTTTAGGAATATATTAATGTATATATTGGGCTATAATGATTTATTAGGCTCCCTGAAGATACTTAACTGTTCAAATGCAAAGGCGTGAGGTCTTTCTTGTCCTACATTTTTGCCAGCATACGGACCGCTTTTCACACACAACACAATTCCAGACAATTCCCAATAGGCACGAACTGAAGTGGCCAGGTTCAGGCGGCCCTAAACGCAAACGACTTGAGTTTAACGGGTACGTCATCCAGATGGGCCAGTACGTTCCCTTGGAGATCCTTCTGTTTACGCCTCAGCCTACGCCAAGCAAAGATGTTGACGGCGATAACCAATATGGCCGTCACGCTGAACACGGCTAGCAGAATGTAGTAGCGAAGATGTTCTCCACCTGCATAAGTCGATGACGCGTGGGTCATCTCAGCCAGTTGCGTCAGACGATGAGCTACTCGCGCGTTGTATGGGAGAGGTAGTGATGGGATGATTGTGGTAGCCCACGTGTAGTTCGCGAAATACGCCTTCTCACGTATTATCGTGTTGACCCCTCTAACGGTATAGTTTGTAGATGTCCCCGTACAACCATCGGCTGCTACGAAGATAGGGGCATGGGCGGTGGATGTGTCCGGACACACGACGGTCGAATCCGGCCTTATCATAACGGATCCAGGAACCATTATTCATCCTGTAATTGAATTTATTACCGTAAAAGGGATAAAGTTTCCCCAGACAACCTTCGCTGTATGAGAGAGAGAGCCGTTTAGCACTATGTCTAACTCACATGAATCCGTTGATATAGGATAGAATTCAAAAGAGTCAGCTGTACAAATTTTATTATTCATGGCTTCTGAACAGTGAGTGAGTTTATCTAAGTCTTTAATGACTGTAAATGATTCTTATCAGAAGAAATCAGTACATGGCCCCGTTAAATTGGATATTACTGGATTTGAGTTATTCGTCATAAAAGTAGGAAACGGTGCTATTTTGTATGATTGCCAAGCATCGGAAGAATCAAAAGGAATTGTGATCATAATTCTATAATTTTCAACGCTGACTGATATTAGGCTATAATAGAATTCTACTTATGGGACGATCTAATAAAAAGGAATATAACCTAGCTTCTCCCGTCCGTTTTCTAAAGTTAACGTCAGATCTTTAATAGGCATGAGGTGAGGAGATAACACACCCTTTGTTGCTAACGTAATTGCTTCTACGTAATCTTTTGACCTTTCAATAAAATGTGATATTTTCACACGGATATGAATCTATTTTCGAACTATAGTAAGCTAAAGTAGCCAGCAAATGTTGAACTTCCATGACCCTGGATCGATATTTATTTTGGAATGTTCATTAACGATATTCATTATTTGATTGATCGAAGATAACTAGCTGCGAAGTTCTGATAAGGCCAGTTCCGTTTTGTGTTGCAAAAAACTCAATTCTTTATTTTGATTATTTATCTTGAGGCGATTTGAGATTCCTAAGCCTAGATTCGCAACTGATCCTAAGATGTTTAGTCCAGCTAGAATAAGCGGGTTGCGGCGTTCAAGAGTATTGTGCCGCACAGAACCCATCAGCAGGTCACGAGCGAGTTCTCTGCCTCGGGCGGTTTTATTTTTTTGTATGTCATAAGACAACATTTTCCGCGACGCTTAGCGTTTGAGCTAGTGAAATCTCTGAGTTAGCATGAAAATTACGTTCATGCATTTCCTTAAGGAAATACCAAACCTCATCAGGTCATTCTTTAAGTTAAGGACGTCATCTTCAGGTAAGAAAATAGCATGTCATATCTACTTCGATTAACTAATATTTACTTGACACGATGAATACATCATCGATTCTCTCGATAATCGAGCATGATTAAATTCTATGTCTTTAGGTCCTAGCGCTCTTTCCATACAACAAAGATGTCTGAATACACAATATCACTCCTAACAATAACAGATTCATTTTTGAAAACCTGCAATGAGTAAAACAGATGTAATAACTCGCGTAAAAGAATAGGTTTACAACATGATTAATAGATATATATATAATTTATTATACAAGTTTCATAAATACAACCATTTTTTCCCTCACTCCATCTACCTTTCTTTAGATTCTGATATGTGCCAATGGGACTATTCTCACATCAGTGGGTTTGGATACATTTTTGAACCCTAACTCTATTGGCCGTTAAATTTTCTAAAATGTTAAACGGGCCTTCAAACTTAGGTGTCAGTTTATAATTTAAACCTTTACGCACGTATACTTTTAATGTATACACCTGATCGCCCACGGCATATGTTCTAGTTGGCTTAGCTATTTTATCATGATTTTTTTTCATTATGATCTGTGCTTCTTCTAAATTCTTACGAATTATATTATATCGACTTATGCTTGCATCCATAACATCCTTTAGAGGATTTGATAAATTAGTTGTAGGCTTTAAGATGTGGAAAGGCGTTCGGGCCGGGATACCGTACAGTGCCTCGTGCGGTGTCATTTTAATAGACACGTGATACGAGTGATTAAGTGTGCTTAGTACCGCAGGTATGGCAATGTCCCAGTTGGGATCTGCCCCCCCTAAGGTGACCCTTAAAATGTTTAAAACTTACGATTTGCCCTTTCCACTAGCCCATTAGACTCTGGGTGATAGATCATGGTATTGATTTTCTTTATACTAAGGAATTCGCACAAGGAGTTAAGGAAATGATTATTGAACTCCCCGCCCGAGTCTGAGATAATGATGTGTGGATTCCATGTCTACAAATGTAGCACTCGTAAAACTTCCTAGCGCACTCGACCGCGTTTTTGTTTTAAGCGCTATAAGTTCTGTATATCGAGTCAAAGCGTCTATAATTACTAGGAGGTGCTTATTTCCTCTGTCTGACTCGTAGAATCCTGTTAATAAATCTAAATGTACTCTTTCAAAGGGTTGATTTGGCACGGGGTGAAGCCCCTAGGCTGACAGGTGTCTTCGTGCCCTTTGCCCTATTCTTGACAAGTGCGACAATTTGCTATGTGCTTTTTTTATACTCTAAGCATCGTATGCCAATAAATAAGGATTTGGCTTTTCTGTGACATCAAGGTATAAACCCGGGTGTCCGTGCAGTGGATTTTCATGCAACCACTTTAAGACAGTGGTATGAGTGAGATAGGCACCACCACCTGGTTGTTATTCAACTGCGGTGTGTTGCGGGTTTTCCTCGTCACGGATCTACACAGGATATTTTCCTGTAGGATATAATTCTGCGCTTATACTTTAGGTATTCTTTTTCCTTCGGATTTCCGTTTAAAACGCAATGATGATTTTTTCTATTTGCGGATCTTTTCTTTGTTTTCTTCGTCTGTAATAGTTTCAGCACTCCAGCCCAGATCTTCCTGTCGGTATATAGTTTAACAACGGGCATGGAGGTTGAGATATCTATTATTCAGCTAATGGCTCGGTACAAGATGAAGAGGGGTTGCGTGATAATGCGTCAGCAATGATATTTGCTTTCCCAGGTAAATACCCGATCCTCGCGCCAAAGTCCTGAATGATCATGTGCCACCGAGTTCGCTTGGGCTGTGACTAAAGCCTTTAAAGAAGTCGGTAGGGGCTTATGATCAGTGAGAACCTTGACGGGATAACCGTAGATTATGAATTTAAAGTGCACGAGTGAATTAACAATAGCGAGCCCTTCCTTGTCTATTACTGCATATTTACTTTCGGAAGGTCTCAGTTTTACGTGAATAAAAAGCTATAGGGAAAAAACTGTCTATCATATTGTTGAAGCAATACCCCACCTACTCCTAGGTCTGAGCGTCTGTTGCTATGAAAAATTCCTTACCGAAGTCAGGAAATTTCAAGATAGGAGAACTACACAGTTCATCTTTCAATTTATCGAACGCCTGTTGATGAATTTCAGACCATACGAATCTACGCCCTTTTTTATAAGATCGGTTAGAGGGGAGCGGCTATGATTGAGTAATTGCGGATAAAGCGGCGATAGTATCCGCTGCACCCTAAAAATTGCTGTATTCCCTTGACGTTAATAGGTATCGGAAAGTTACGGATAGCCGACACCTTATCGTGGACGACTTTAAGACCTTCACTAGAAACCGTGAAACCTAGATAGACTAATTCTGTTTTTAAAAAATTCACACTTACTTATCTTTACCCTTAAATTATGCTGCCTTAACCTTTGTAACACTAACTCAATTTACGTAAATGTTCTTCTAATGTGTTGGAAAAGATTACTAAGTCATCCATGTAGGCATGTAGGATATCTCCCAACAAGTCTCCAACACGACGTTTATCATACGAGTAAAAGTGATAGGAGCACAACGTAAACCAAAAGGCATACGCAAAAATTCATAATGTCCCCATGGCTGTGCTGAAGGCAGTGTATGGATACTTTCTTGTTCCATCGGAATCTGAGGAAATCCTTTAGTAAGTCTAGGCTTGTGAAATATTTTATTCTGGCCTAGTAAAGATAGGATATCATCGGTACATGGTACTGGGAATCTGTCAGGGATTGTTTCTTCGTTTAAACGACGAAAATCTACGCATATCCGCCAAGTTCGATCTTTTTTCGGTACTACTATTAACGGAAAATTATAAGGGCTGTTTGATTTCCTAATGACTCCTTCCTTTAACATTTTACCTACTTCCTCTGTTATCTCATTCTGAAATTCATAGGAAGTCTGTACGAAGGTACATAGATTACTTTCTGTTTGTCCTTGAGCCTGATTTGATGCTCGATGACATCCGTTTTTCCTAAGGTTCCATCCGTAGTGGAAAAACATCATGATATTTAGTTAACAGATTCAAAAAAATTTCTGCTGAATTTCTTCTTCTTGAATGTCCTGATTGATTTTGTTCTTTATAGATTGCAAAAGGGTTTCATCCGCGACTGATTGAGCGTGATTTATCTATCTCAGCTACGGTAAGAATGCGATGTTTATAAACTTCGGCATCCAAGATATGTTGATTTTTGTGGATTACTAAAGTGGTATTCAAATGATACAGACTTCGATATTACATTGCTGTTGTGAGCCGACTGTATAAACGGCTTGTGTGACGGATAATCCGTGTGTTTTCAGAGTTTCGGAAAGGATTAATGTTTCAGATCCTGGCAAGGTTCTTTTACACGCACTACTATATTTTGAAGTTACGTTAAGGCTCGAGAGTTTGCGTGCGCAAGCTGATATTACGGGTGAGCGAGAGTTCTGTGGGTTGCCTGTATTATTTCTTGGTTCATGAGACAGGTGATTGGTTCCGTAATGTAAGTTACAACTCTGTCTGTCTCTTTATTATCTAAAACAGATTTTAGGGTATTAGAAGACCTATAGAATTTCCCTTTGATATACACGCCGTGTTTTGCAGGTGCTAAGATAATATTTTGAGTGCCCATAGACGGGTATCCGATAATTACTGCGGGATACATATTAATGTTTTGTACAACGACAAAGGTATCAGCAAACGTGCGCTTACCGACCTTGTACTGTACATGAGTTACGCCCACAACATTTAATTCATTATTCCCAATGCCTGAGGAGCCTTATTCCGGACTTTTCTATAGGGAAATTTGAAAAGAGTAAATGATGAGTCACCTTAAATCCATTATATTACGTGGACTACCAGAATCAAAGAACAAAGTGAATGACTTATGGTCCAAATTTACTGCATGTAAGGTTGGTCGCAACTCGTTTTGACTAATAATTGCATGAATTTGTTGCAAATCTACGGGAACCTGCACAGATTTTTTTGATTCGGCCGTGTGTTTCATGAAAAATCAATTGTCTCACAATGATCTGATAAATGATTAAACTGATTATTTGATACAAAAAGATGTTGATATTGATGACCCAAAACATCGCCCTCTCCCCCCTTGGAGTGAACTACGTGGTATTTGTTTTGTTTACCACACCCTGAAAATTCGCTTGCCCTTGCGAGTTCTGGCTAGACGGCCCAGGAACAGAGGTACCTGAAGCACGATTTGCTTGTTTCTGCTGTTGTGCAGAATTTCCGTTTGGTTGTTTCTTCTTATAGTACTGGGGAGGACCCTTCTTTTTATTTGCACTAGCAACTGGTTGCGTGTTTGTAGCGTTTGGCTGTTGATTCCTCGAGTAGCAACGGTTATATGAATGAGTTGAACTATTGTGTATTGAACAAAAACGCGTCCGACAGTCTGAAATCATGTGACCTGGTCGTTTACAGTTATAACAAACCATCCCTGCAACTTGATTATTATTATGTACCACATTTACTTGTTGTGGCTTGTTTCTCATTTTTTTGCAAAAACTTGAATGAGCGAAGGATCTAGGTCGGTACATTTAGACATGTGTTTTTTGATTTGTTTATACACATCTAATTCCGTACTGTCGGGCTGCAATTTTTTATCAAAACACCGTACTAACGCTTCAGGCAACATTACAGTGATAGACGTAAGGTAGATCAAACGGATAAAATCTTTCACTTTGATTTTAGCACCGCAACCCACCCACCCGGAGTTACCTAAAACTATCCTGATATTCATTAGCCGGGTCGGCATTAGCGCCGCCCCGCTCGACAACATTGAGCTGAGTCATGGAGGCTTGGTTAAGGATATTTCTCAATGCCAATACTACATCTAAAGCCTCTTCACCCCATCACGGCACGTAATCTAATTTTGAACTCGTCCCATGTAAGCGCTTCTTGGAAAGAAACCCCCCTTAGATCGCACTTGCGTCGCCTTTTTTCGCAAGTCAACGAAGCTCTTGGCCTCCTGTAATTGTACTGCTGGGTCTGTGATGCTTTTTGCATTTAAATGAGCGTCTACAGATGAGATCCATGCCTCAACATTTTGAGGCAGGAACCCATTGACCCGACCTTGAAAAGGGACTATCGCTGACCTCCGCGCTAACGAGAGTCACCACGTTGGGGTTGCCAGCCGGAGTGGTTGCCATTTCGGCTTTCACTTTTTTCTTATCACTTCTATTCCTTGCAATCCTATCAAAATATCTATAAGAGTACACTCGACCCACTACGTAAACGCATAAGCAATGTACTGTATAAGTGTGTTATAATAATAGGAAAATCCCCCAAAAAGATACAAAAATACAGATAAATATGATAAAAGATTATACGGAGAATTCCTGCAAGAAATGGTTAATGACAACTAGAAAAGAAAAAAAATTAATCTGCGGGCGAGAACCTCGTAGTTGAAGATAGGTTCTGTAATGAAGGAAGATTAATATGGCGAACAACTCACCCCAGAATACTGGACGATCGACTCTGAACGAACACTTCACTGAGGAAAAGACCTGAATAGATAAAAATGGTACTTAGCTCCAGATTATATTGCGAAGGATTGTTGACATGGGATGACGTCACAGTTCCTGTCCACGTCTCGCGTCGGAAGTCGTGATGACGTCACGGCCTTCTCTCGGTGCACGATGCGCGGTGAAGTCCAAGATTGATGACGTCACACCGCCTCCGTCCTTGCTAGATTGAGTGATGTACCCTGTGTTTGTTTTCTTCTTTCCGTCGATGTTTCGATGCCGCCCTCGTCCGGTGTAGATTCTCGAAGATAAGTGATAACAGTTGCTCAAACGTCAGTGTTAAATGCTTGTATTCCTCTCGATGAAGGACATAGTTGCGTCTTCATAAAACTGTTGCGTTGATTGAAGATCCCGTTTCCCTCTGGTTTCGTTTTTGATGTTGAAGGTGGAAGTTAGTTATTGTAGACCTTCGGTCGGCTGATATGGGTCTTGTTAATTATGTTCTTCGTTTATTCGCGCTGCCACCACTTCTAATGTCTTATCGCTTGGCGATAGACTTTTGTTCTTCCCTTACGGCTGTTATCCGTAAGTAATGTTTGGTTCCTCTCATCTCCCTTGGATATCTTAGTAGAGAGGTTCTTTCTTGTCTAGAGGAGATGATTCAAACAGGCTAGTTGAACAAGTTAAACAACTATTATTCGTAACTCCATACTAGGAGATGCAGCTCGTTCGGACGACCGATATGTTTGATAGTTGGCGTGGAACTGCCATTCTAAAGCATCGCGTCGATAGCGGAACATTAGCTATCTCAGCAATTCATATAAAAACACTACGTAGTTCGCCGGCTCGGAAGTTACAAGTTTCCGCGTAGGTTAACAGGTCAACCGCTTCCCATGGAAGTTGTTGTGCAAAGTTATCATAACATAAAAATGTTGACAAAGCTTGAGCTAGATCAGGCTACTGCAGACAGCGCATAGCGTAATCTAGGTCTGCTTTGGTCACGTAGAACCCTCCTAATGCCATGACCCCAGGTCACTGGTTTATATATAATGTAATTCTTCATATATATTCCAGAGTCTCAGGAAGTCAACCTCCATGGTTTACCAAGGCAAATAGGTGATCTACTGTGATTGATATCATAAACAGGGTTTTTCTCCACTCACAACCTCTTTTTAACCTTCCGTAGAGACGAGAAACGTTTGTCCGTTTCTACCCATTAGAGGCTACAGGGCGCCCCTTTGTTTGATGTTACGCCTTAGAAGTATCGCATCTCCTCTTCCTGTGAACTTTCCTTGCTAGTTAAGAGGTTTGAGCAGTCGAGTTCTCCTAGAGAGCTCAAGCCTCCGACATGGGATGTTAACCCTTAAACACCGAGTCTCTATTGAAAAGTCTGTCGTATGCCAGCGGCGTTTCGGGAGTTAGCGCTGAAGAGGAAAAAAAGTTTTTTAAAAAAATTACCAGCACGCTTAGTTTTTTAATATTAAGAGTTCATTTTTGGCTCCTTTTTTTTTATCATTGCCTGAAGTTTAGTATGCAACCATCAGAAATGAAAAAAATATCCATTATCATTTATATATAATGGAATATATGACAGCGCAAAAAAAATTTCATATCTAATTGTATACAAATCTCGCTGTGAGCAAAAGGGTTAAAGCTAATGAGTTATTTTGTTTGTTGTTGTATTGTACACTAAATTGCAATCATTTTAGTATATAACAATTGTAAAACGATCACAGCAGCACAGAAAATATTATCACAAAATGATGCATGAATTCATAATGTCGCGGACATAAAAGCAAGTTTTTTTTTCTAAAATGCACCATACAAATTAAAATATTGTGCTAGAGACTTCCCGTTTGTTGCAAAATGAAGGTAATTGATTGAATATTATTAGACTGTAAGTGTTTTAGCTTACAATTTGAGTTTTCAACCATTTCGGTCGAGTTAAAGTTGACCGAAGGTCGAAATTTTTCTATTTATCGTGATTTATAGGGAAATATATCAAAACTGATAAAGCTACAACCATGGGTTGTTTTTTGTTGTATTCTACATGATATTGTGCACATTTTCATGTATAAACACTTTATGTAAGGTCTAATATAAAACTGCGAAAATTATGACAAGGTGACTAACAAATTCTGAGATTTTCAGCAGAGTTCCTGCTCGTGGAGGGAAGGAAAATGTTTTTCTCAAAAATTCACCTACGTAAATCGAAATATTTTTGCTAGAGACTTCCCGTTTGTTTGCAAAATGAAGGTAAATGATTGAATGTTATTAGAATGTAAGACTTTTTTAGCTTACAATTGCATTTTTCGACCATTTCGGTCGAGTCAAACTTGACCTCCGGTTTAAATTTTGGCACTTGTCAAGATTTATATGAAAATATTTCAAAACTGATAAAAGCTACAACCATGAGTTATTTTTGTTGTACTTCTACATGAAATTGCGCACATTTTTCATGTTTAACACTTTATGTAAGGCCTAATAGAAAACAGTGCAAAAATTACAACAAGGTGACTAAAGAAATTCTGAGATCTTCAGCAGAGTTCCTGCGCGCGGAGGGAAGGAAAAAGTTTTTATCAAAAATTCACCATAAATCAAAATATTGTGCTAGAGACTTCCTGTTTGTTGCAAAAATGAAGGTAAATGATTGAATGTTACTAGAATGCAAGGGATTCAGCAGAGTCACTTGCAAAAGTTCTGCAAAACATGAAATGCGTCAAGAAATCGCTCTCCGACAATGCGTCGCTGATGCTTTGTAGTGTGAGAAGAAAGAAATTCGCGCTTGTGCAGCTGGGTAATGCTTGTAAACAAAAGAACAGCATGATCTGTGAACTCCCAGCATCCCTCAAGGCACTTGATTTAAAATCTTTCGCAAACTAGGCCTATAACTATTTTTCCACGAATATTAAAAAAACTTGTGTAGTCGACGTACTGTATGTCCACTTGGCACCCGACAGACAATTTTAGTCAACGTACAATACGTCCAGTCAGCGTTTAAGGGTTAACTCGGTTCTCAAGAGCTTCACTAAGAGTCCATATGAGCCCTTGCGTCGCTCATCTGACAGGAACTTGACACTCAAGACAGTTTTCCTTCTGGCCTTACCATCTTCCAGACCGAGCTATGATGTGAAGCACCCCAGGGGTTAGGGGTCGGTGTCTTTCGAATTTGTCCTGGAATTCGTGGCCAAGACCCAAAATCCCTCTGTGCATGAATGACAGGTTCACTTCATTTTCCATTCCATCACACTGAATGACTTTGTGGGTGATGATGCTCAAGAGCTTTTGTTGTGCCCTGTCCAGGCCCTGCATTGCTATCTTAATAGACTCGGCACGTTAGACCAGGCTGCCACAGACTTTTTGTTAACACAGGCCATACGAAGAAAGAGGTGTCTAAGAACACTATCTCTTTTTTGGATATGGGAAGCCATCAGACAGGCATACTTGACTCTTGATGATTCCACCACCACATCTGTGCAGGCTAGAGTGCATGACTTTAGGGTATTGGTCCCTCTCTGGCTTTCAAAAAGAACTTGGCTGTACATAGAGCGCTGAGCCCTGGTACTTGGTTACGCCAGGCTGTACATAGAGGGCTGAGAGCTGGTACTTGGTTACGCCAATCCACGTTCACCTCTTTTTCTATCTAAGGGTGTTGCCCACAGATCTATGGACACGTTTTCCCTGGGTCCTGTGGTGGCTGCCCAACAGGTTGTTTCTCATAGTTGCACTTAACAAGACACTTTTGTATCTTAACTAAGGTGATTGTGTGGATGAGAGAATGAGTGAGTTGGCTGGTCTCCTTTCTCTTGTACAGTAGTTCCAGAAGTGAAGCGACAAATCTCAGAATTGATCGTTCTTCTTTAGAAACTCGTGGGGTTGCCAGTTAGTATATTTTACTCCAATTATTGTCATCCTATTTATCTGATAATACATATCAGTGATTAACTGTATAAGGGCAGAAAGTATTTACCCCAGTGAATGATCAATGTTAGTTCAATAATGTTCATTAAAGAAAAGAAAAAAAAAAATTCCCCCAAGAAACATCTGCATGTCTCTAAGTGTAATATCAAGTGTTCACCATAGAGTGGCAGTAGGAACCGAGTGCGTAAGCATTGGCCTAATATTTGTAAATTAACTTTGTACTTTTATAGCGTTATATCGAAAGTTATTATGATTTCTTTTGATAAAGCAAAGAGAATTTTGTTTAGCATCTGATTAAATGAAATATAAATAAGACACAAGCTGGTGTAAAAAAGAAAAACGAAATCCAAGTTATATGCGCGTTTAGCATTGGTTACATGGTTAGGCCTATTTCAAGAATCAAGAAAATATTTTCCAGCTTGTTAGTTAATAATTTCATCAAATTTCTCAATTGAGCAAATTTTTGCATGTGGTATTGTGCTTAGGGTCACACCAAACAAGTATTTTGTAAGTTTCCACCTGTTTCCACCTTTTTTCTTTTCAGTGCATAAGTGAGACTATTCTTGTCCATACAATCCGGAGTGTGAATATGCTTGGCGAGCATTAATTTAATTTGAGTATCTCCTGTTATGCTCTCTCTCTCTCTCTCTCTCTCTCTCTCTCTCTCTCTTCTCTCTCTCTCTCTCTCTCTCTCCTCTCTCTCTCTCTCTCTCTCAGGATTTTTTTTATTTAGTCAGGAATAACCAGAGGTCTGTTTTAAGAATCAAACACTAGGCCTACTGGTCATGCTCGGTGCTTCTTTGATAATATATATATATATATATATATATATATATATATCTATATATATATATATATATTATATATATATATAGAGGAGGTATAGGAGGTATACAGGAGTGCAGACATAAGAGGTTCAGGAGGTCCATTGATACTAAACATGAAGGCCAAGATTTATTATAAAATGTTTTGCACATAAACTTTGTGCATCTTCAGTCTGTAAAAAGAGAAATGCATATATTAAAAACTAAAAAACAGGATTCACAATAGTATTCATGTTAAAATGCAATAGAATATAAATAGTTAAAAAAGAGAAGAAGAACCCACTGAGGTACCAACCGACTAGAATGGAAGGTAGCAGGAGCAGTTAGAGCCTTTCTCAAAGATGAGCAGGAGCAGTAAGAGCCTTCTCAAAGGTGGTGTTTTATGCTCGGTCCTAGAAGCTAGAATCAGAACTACCAACCACACCCAACTTCTCTATTGAATCTAGGGTGCACTCATGGTTGATTATGCTTAATGTCGCGGAGATTTTCCTTTTACATTCTGTTGATACTTGCATGGTTTTATGCATCTTCATTAAAATAATTGATAATACACTATGATATTAAATATTTGTTTCCACATTGCTCTAAATATACATTGGTGATGTTTGGTAACCTGTGTTGAAGGAAAATTTCAAATTGTTTCGTTTCTATAGTTTGAAGTACAGTAGTACCTCGAGATACAAAATTAATCCGTTCCGAGGCGATCTTCATATCATGAGCTTTTCGTATCTTGGACCCGACATACATGTAAAATGGCTAATCCATTTCAAGCCCTCCAAAAAACACCCCAGTAAATTTCATAATAAAGCTAAATCGACCTATAAAAATGAAATACTACAAACAAATTGGATCATTCAATACCTAACTTAATAACGTAATGCAAATTAACCTGTAAATAAAGTGTATTAGTGTACATGGTATACAAGAAATACTGTACGTAAAATGATGAAGCTACCTTTCGAGTGAGGCTATCTCCAAAAGTAGCGGCAGAGGAGGAGGACAAACGGCAGATACGTACGTACGTACAACTTTACGAAACACATAAAATATGTAAGGAAAAATAAACTAAAATTTATGAAACACATTAACAAAACTGTAAGACTTAACTTTACAAAAACTAAAAAAAAAAAAAAAATTTTTTTTTTTTTTTTTTTTTTTTTTTTTTTTTTGTTTTTTTTTTTTTTTTTTTTTTTTTTTTTTTTTTTTTTTTTTTCTCTCTCTCTCTCTCTCTCTCTCTCTCTCTCTCTCTCTCTCTCTCTCTCCAGAATTTCAACTCATCACCACTTTCAACTTTCTGTTTTTTATCACTTGGTTCTTCCTTTTGCTTACTCCTGCTAATGCTAAAGGCCTCTTTAAAAAATAACGATCCAAGGAAGATTGCTTCTGCCTACTTTTCACAATGTTCCTGAAACGACTCGGGCAAACGTCATCGAACTGCGCAAGCATACGACCTTTGTGAGCCTTTTTGTTGGGGTGTCTTTTTTTTTTCTATAAACGATTGCACTTTATGAAAAGCGGCTAGAACATCCTTAATTTCTGCGTTGTCATAAGGTCCTCCTCCTCTTCCTCGCCGCTGCTAGAGAACTCCTCTTGAACGACGTTATGTTGCGTGGCCTCCAACTCCTTCAGGTCATCCGTCGTAAGCTCCTCTTGGTGCTCCTCGAGAAGGTCGTTGATGTTGTCCTCGTCGACAACCAGCCCCCATGGACTTGCCGAGTGCAACGATCTCGTCAAGATCTGGTTGGGAAACAGTTTCGGGATCGTCAACTGTTTCGGATTCTGCAGCACCAGCTTCGACCACATCGAATCCCTTGAAGTCTCGGGTGCGGATACGGCATCAGAGGCCAGAGTTTCCTCAATGAAGAATTCAAGGTTCGTCCCGAAAACTTCCTGCCAAGCTTGATCGATGAGTCGGATGGATGCAAATGACGATGTCGAAATGCTCCTTCCAAAATTGACGCAAGGTGAGGTTTGTGGTATTGGTGATGTCAAAAACATCTCTTGAAAAGATGTTTCGTGTACAGCTTCTTAAAGTTCGCTATCACTTGCTGGTCCATGGGCTGGAGGAGAGGGGTGATGTTTGGGGCGGAAGGAAAAGAATCTTGACGAAGGAATACTCCACTAGGATATCTTCTCGAGGCCAGGAGGGTGGGGAGGGGGCAACAAGTCCAACACCACAGACATTTCAGGGAGAGGCGCTTCTCTTCCAAGAATTTCTTCACTGTCGGGCCGAAACCACAGATTTACCCACTCCGTGAACAAAAGCCTCGTTACCCAGGCTTTTGCATTAGCCCTCCACATCACTGGAAGCTTCTCCTTAAGCACTTTGTGGGCCTTGAAGGCTCGAGGAGTCTCGGAATGATACACCAGTAGGGGCTTCACCTTGCAATCCCCACTGGCGTTTGAACAAAGTGCGAGCATAAGCCTGTCTTTCATAGGCTTAGTGCCCGGGTAGCTTCTTCTCTTCCTCCGTGATGTATGTCCGACGAGGCATTTTTTCCAAAAAAGGCCAGTCTCATCACAGTTGAAGACTGCTGAGAACTGTAGCCTTCCTTGGTGATCATCTCGTCGAACGTCTTTTTAAATGCTTTGGCCGCTTTCGTGTCCGAGCTGGCAGCTCCCCATGCCCCACCACCGAATATGGATGCCAGTCCGTTTTCGAAATTTCTCGAACCAGCCATGCGAAGCCTTGAAGTCTGGGGTTGGCGTTGATGTCCCTTCCCCTCCGTCGTCTTCTGCCTGCGCAATCAAATCGCGAAAATAGCGCTGGCCTTGTGGGAGATTGCCGTCTCCGTTATCGTATCGCCAGCGATTTTCTTTGTCTTTTATCCAGACAAGAAGCAGCCGTTGCATCTCGTCGTGCACCGTGGGTCCTCTTGCTGGACAAAATAGTGATGCCCTTGGAAGGTGTAAGCTGCTTGGATGACATCCTTCTGTTTAAGGATGGTGCCTATTGTCGACAAGATTTCAGCCGTATTCCTTGGCGATCACACTCAATCGCATACCAGCGTTCATACTTCTTGATAATCTCCATCTTTGTCTCCAAAGAGAGCATTCGCTTCTTTTTCGTGAATTTCAACTTTATTGGGACCCATGACTACGTTATCTTGTACTAATTTACGTATAGTAGAATAAAGTTTACGCACAACACTATAAAGTACGTATACTGCAACAAAATCACTAACGAATTTACATTACTAAACGAAATTTGAGAACCGACGAATACCGTGTGCGTACGATAAACGATGCTAGTACTGAGTGGCCGAGGCACCCCACCACGTACATAGATGCATGATGGGAGGGATGCTGGCCATAGGAGAAGAAAGATCTCATGGCCGCGACTAACATCAGGAACCAATGGGAGAGCAGGAGGATGGTGGCGAGTCTACTATGTTTGGCGGCCGGCGAGTTTCAAAATTGTTAACGGTGGTTCAGGCGAATCTCGGACTTTACAGAAACTTTTCGTATGTAGAGCCGTTAAATTTTTCGTATTGGCTTTTCGTATCTTGAGTTTTTCGTAAGTTGAGTTTCTTTCGTATCTCGAGGTACCACTGTAATTACTATACTTTAAAATAATTACTATTACCGTAATTTTTTCTTATGATTGTTATAAATATCATAGATTTTATATTTGTGCATCATATGTTAGCTTTATTTTGCTTGATAAAAGGAAGCAAGGGGAGTAGAGCCGTCACTGTAGAAAAAAATCATTTTTTTAGCTACGAGTTGTAGTTGCCAGTTAGTGAATTTTTGAACGAAATCCTCTGAAAATTGTTGTTTCAATTTTGGAACTTACCATTCCTTCTTCCTTTGGGTGGTTAAGGAATAGACATGTCATTCGCTGGACTGATCTGATACAGGTAAATAAGGTAGTCATACTGATAATGTAGTCACTAATACACAATATCAAACCCTCCCCTATTCAGTAGCATATGCTCCACTCCTTGGCAAGGAGGAGTTGGAGTAGTACAAACCCTGTTGTATTGGTTTGCTATTGGACAGTACAAACTTTCCTCTTTGGTTCCCTATACAATGTTCTCCCATGTATCATTGTACGTCACTCAGGGTCTGAGTGGTTAGATATCCAACTTTATCTAGCTCTCAATGGGCTTCAGTCCTCTCCAGAAGTCATTTCTTCTGGAAGCTGGACTGGTGGTAGGTGCCCAGCCGGTTTAGGATGTCTTGTACCTCCCTCAAAGTATGAGTCTATCCTATTGTTAAGACCGAAGGTATGTTTACGTATGAACAAATGACAAATTTTCTAAGACAATTTGTATTTTTCATAGCTACAACCTGAGGTCTTAACATTATACTGCCTGCCTCTAGCCGCCCTTCGTGTGTTAAGACATCCTGATTTGGGAAAGACTGACGGTGGTGAAGTAGGTGAGTGATCCTTGACCACTATTCACCCAATCTTATGCATGCATTGCTAGATATCACAAGATTCCTTGCTTTCATTTGTTTTTTCAACCGGATCCAGCTAGGTGCTAGAAATTATTCTATTGTTAAGACCTCAGGGTTGTAGCTATGAAAAATACAAAGTGTCCTAAAAAATTTGTCATTTTAATTATTGCGCCATTGTGGCATTACGGCACCATCTGACTGGTCTAGGGCACTGATAACTGGTCTAGTACTCCTAAAGAAGGTGTGCGGCAGCTGTAGACTTTAAAATCGCTTAGCTGTCAAAAATCGCTCGGCGTCGATGGCCAGGAATGGAACCCCTGCCGCTAGCAAGGGCCATCTGTATTAAGACCTGGGATTACTACCATATATAGACCTGATGTAGACCTCCAATCAAATGGAAAGTTTTTTTTTTCTAAAAGTCATTTTTTTGCTATATATGAATTTTTTTTGCTATAGTACATGAATTTTTTCATTATGGTAAAAAAAATAAGCAAAAATTAGAGAAAAAAATTGGAAAAAAGGGCTCCATTTTGACTGTTCTATAACGTCTTTCTAAGTTATATACTGACTTTCAATGCTTATAGCTTAAAAAAGTAAGGGAGAAGATAGAATTTGAAGGTCAATAAATATAATTTTGAGATACGGGCATTCAAAGTTTTTCTTTGTGTTTTTACAAAGAGTGTTAATAAATCATCATGATTATGAAGTTTATGTTCCTTTTGGGGTATTAATAAACCAAAACTGTTATTTATCTTAATTTAATCATAAATGAAGATCCCTTTGTACTAGGAGTGGTTGCAAGGTCAGATAAGATCGTAGCCTGGGGCACTGCTTCAAACAAGACGGGCGCTCCTTCTTCCACAACACTCTCTCTCTTTCACTAACTCCGCTATTATTGCCGATATTATGATCTGAACTCTTATTAGAGCGAACTTTCTTCTGCAATATTAGCAAGATGTTTTTGTAATGTTAGCAAGATGTTTTGCTTGTCTTTTCCTCTTTGGCATGATGAAATTCTTGGCAAAACAAAGAAACACAGACATAAAAGCAAGCGATTGTCAGAGGTGAAACTCAAACGTTATGCCCTCTGATGTTGCTTGCATTGAAGGATGTAGGCTCAGTCTTCCCGCCTTGTGATTCATAGATCTACAGATGCCATTGCTCACAGTTTGTTTGATAATAATTATCAAAATTTACGATAACAAGAAATACTGCATTTTCTTGTACCAATCAATGTTTCTGGCTTATTTAGTTACTTTTACTAACTGCCTGTAACTATGAAAGTAAGAAGAATTTTGATGAATATTTTTGTATACGCATTCTCCATTGCCATATAAAGCTTCATGAATTTGTTTGTGATTTTACATTTTTCATCCTATACCACCATATATTGGCTTACTTAATGATAGCAAGAAAGGGAAAACAATGAATCAAAATTGAATGTAAATGAAGGAAACCAACAAACTGTCAAAGTAAGTATGGTAAATTCCCTCTGTGGCGTTCTTAATACCACACGATGTGTTAGTAGTAACTGCTTATCTTGGGTCCAGTGGCACACATACACAATCATTTTGCTATTAGCTTTTCAGCTTTTTAAGGTCTGCAAGATTGGGAACATTCAGACCTCGAATTAGGGCTCTGTATGATTGATGGGTTTGTAATAAAAATAATACTATGCTGTCAGTAATTGCTATTGTTATAAAGTTTGAGTAGTCATGCTGTAATTTTAGTAATAGACAATAGTATATTTCATTAAAAAATCTCTCTTTTAGGGAATTGAAACTTGTCAGTGAACTCATTGACTATTATGGCTTGGATGTTGTTCAGGCATATATGTCTTATATTCAATCAAGTGCTGAACAAGCTGTCCGAGACCTCCTTAAAGAAGTAGGAGTACATGTACTGAAAGAAAAAGGGACCTCTTCCTTACATGCTGTTGACTTTATGGATGATGGATCACCAATAGAGCCTGAACGTATACATAAATGTTGAAGAAGAACAGCAGTCTTTGATTTTGAGTATGTAGTTTTAAAGCCTTTCATATCCTGTTTTATAATACGTACATGAATGTGTACATTGTTGTTAGAATATTTTTTGTATTGAAAGCTCCAGCGAGTCCGGAAACATTTTTTATTTTGTTATTACAGAGGTAGGTAATTGCTGATCCATCATCATTGGACCAGTAGGGTGCTGGATTAGTGATTTTGCTGATCACAGAGTTGTTAGATTAGAATAGCCTTAATTGCTAATGAAGTTGCAGTGCAATAGATAAAAGGAGTATATGTGTGAGTTCAGTTTTTGCTATTAATACTTATTTTTTGTACATGAACTTCCCTGACAGATATATACTTAGCTATAGTCTCCGACGTTCCCGACAGATTTTCAAATCTCGCGGCACACGCGACAGGTAGGTCAGGTGGTCTACCTTACCCGCCGCTGGGTGGCGGATGTACGAACCCCTCCCGTTTGCTTGTCAGATTTTTCTCTGTCGCGGGAACGATAACAACTGTTGTCGGTTCCTCTCGATAGTTTTTTCGATTCTCGCTTGCCTGGAGTTAATTTGGACTTCTTTTTGGTGACGTATTCGCTTTTGTTTGGTTGGCTTGGCATACGCTGATTGTGGACCGGTTTGATTTTGATTTGGATTTTCTTTAACGATGTCTGACCTAGATTCAGTAGTTAAAACTTCGGTTTTGTTTAGGGTTTGCGTGAATGAAGGATGTAAGGTGAGTTGCCGAAAGCTTCGGTAGACCCCCACACGGTTTGCATGAAATGCAGGGGGAATGAATGTTCTTTTGCTAACCCTTGTAGTGAATGTAAGGGATTGAATAAAGAAGAATATAAGGCTCTCTCTTCTTATGTTAGGAAGTTGGAACGTGATAGAGTGCGTAAGGCTTCCTCTAGAAGTTCTAGTAGATCTAGAATGAGTGAGTTGGATGGGTCATAATAATAATAACGTAGAATTAGAACCCTTCTTCCCAAGTTGCAGCCCCCTGCTCCCCGCACCGAAGCCGAAGATTCGCCTTCGGAGGCGGCAGCTCTGAGAGCCACGATTCTTTCTATGGATCAGAAGATTCGTCAGTTGGAAGGTAAGGAGAGTGTTAGTGATCAGTGCAGTGTCCCCAGTGTTGTGGAGGGTGCGTCTGACCGGCTCCTTAGTGCCTCTAGGCTAGACCTCTTCCAGACTCCCAGTTCCAGTGGAGTAGGAAAGTCGAAAGCCGCAAGAGGGCTAGGGAGAACCCCCACCGGTCAGGCGTCCCCTCCCCCGGCAGATCCTGAAGTACGCTCCCAGGCTGCCTCAGATCGCTACAAGAAGGAGCTCCTACGCCAATGCTTCTCCTCTTCGTCTTCTCCCTCTCCGAAGAGAGGTTGGAACTCCCCGGATGCGTCCGCGCCCGTTGAAGAGGGCTTGGAAGGCTCCCTGCAGTCCTTTGGCTTCTAGTCCGGAGGTTTTCCCGAAGAATCGTCGGTGGAGGCGAAGAAACCCAAACCCAAGAAATCCTGTGATCGTTCTTCTTCTCGCGCTCCGCGCTCGGCGCCTGCTTCCGAGGAAGAACAACAAGATTCTCCTACGAGAGTACTCGCGGGACTTCAAGCTCAGATCACGGCGCTAGCAGACTCTCTAGCAGTTAGATCACGTAGGAAGAAGGACGTTTCTCTTCGATCAAGAGATCTAGGCGCCGCTCTTCAGAGGATCGTTCTCCTCTCTTTAGGCGTTCTCCTTCTCATATGGGGAGGTTTCGTATGAAGGTAGGGGCTCGCGTGAGCGCCCTCGCTCGCCTGGCTCTCTTTCGACTTCAAGGCGCCAAACATCGGTAGGACGCTCTATGGAGAAAGAAGTTTTTTTTTTTTTTTTTTTTTTTTTTTTCTCCAAATTGGATTCCCGCTTCCGGTAAGCGCACTGCACCTGCCATCACGCTATTTCTTCAACTCCCTCGCGTGAGACTTCTCCTCAGCAGCCTCAAGATCCTAGAAGGCGCCCTTATACAGTAGGCGTTCTTCTTCCAGATGTCACTCTCCTCGAGTGTCGGATCGTGACTTCTCTCCTGACAGGCATCAAGAGTCTGGTAGGAGTCGTGTGCATGATAGACGGTCTGCTGTTAGCCGCTCCCCGCAAGGTAGGCGCCAAGAGCCTACTGCATATCGATCTCCTAGTAGGCGCTCGTCTCTTTTAAGGCGTCATACTCCTGATTATTCTCCTCGGGGCAGACAACAAGAGTCTTTTTCAAGCACCCTTCTCCGTGTAGGCGCTCTCCCGCTTCTAGGCGCACTACTCCTGACCGTTTGTCTCTTGGTAGGCACAGGAATCTCGGAAGCGCCCTTCTCCAGGTAGGCGCTCGTTAGCTTTGAAGCGCCCTTCTCCTGAATGTTACCCTCTTGTTAGACGTCAAGAGTCTCGCAAGAGCCTTCTCCTAGTAGGCGCATTTCGCCTTCCAGTCGAACTTCCGTTGATCGTACGCAACTGGACAGGTATGGAGAGCCGCGCAAGCGCTCTGCTCTCGATAGGCGCTCTTCTCCTGGCAGCCGCTCGCCTCAGGATAGGCGCAAAGAGTCTAGTAGGCGCTGGCCTCCTCGTAAGCGCCCTGTGGATGTTTCCGAGGATTCTCGGAGTAGGAGCCCTACCTCTCCTTCGGCTGAGATTCCGTCTACCTCAAAGAGGGAGTCTCATCGTAGACAACCCAGATCTTCTCATCGTTCTCCAGTGAATGTGAACTCTTCTAAGAGAGGGCGTTCTCCAACCTCTCGCTCAACTCCTACTAGGATCCTTCGCACCTAAGGATCTTCCGCGCTCACCTCGACAAGACGTCCTAGAAGGTTTCGGATGAGGAACCGAACACTTCTGCTGCTGTGTCTTCTTACAAGAAGCTTACAGAGCTGCTTTTGAACAAGTTTTTGGGGATTCCCTTACTCCTACGGCTCCTCCTTCTCCTCACTCACTTTTTTCAACGGCGAAGACAGCGAAGAGTCTTCTTGTGTGAGGATGAAGCCAACTCTTTCAATGAAGAAGGCACTGAGGAGTTTTGGTTCCTGGATGGCTTCCAAAGAAGAAGCGGGGAAAAACGATGTTTCGCTTTTCCTCCTTCGAAGTTATCAGGACGCTGGTTTCTGGTACGAAACAGGAGAGTCCTTAGGATTGGGTCTACCGTCTTCGGCTGATTCGGATTTTTCGGCGCTGGTAGATTCAACAAGGAGAACTGCCCTTAACTCTGCTAAGACGACTTGGGCAATGAATGAATTGGATCACATGCTAAAGGCATGTTAGAGTGCTAGAAGTATTTAACTTCCTTGATTGGCCATTGGGGGTCCTAGCCAGAAAATTGAAGTGCCAGAGTCATTTTCGCCAGAAGATCTCATGTGTGTTTTGTCTTGTATGGACAAGTCGGTAAGAGACGGAGCGAGTGAAATCGCCTCCCTGTATGGGGCCGGGATCATGAAGAAGAGTCTGTTTATTGTTCCTTCTTAACGAAGTCTGTCTCCCATGCCCAGAGGTCTTCTTTGCTGTTTGCTCCTCTGTCTGCTCAGTTGTTTCCTAAACATCGAGTGCAGGACATTTCGAGATCACTTTCGGCCAAAAAGCCACCCAGGACCTTTTGGCACAGTCGGCAAGAAACCTCGCTCTTCCTTCCCATACCAAGGCTAAGAAGGAAAAGGCAGTGTTCGAGAACCCTTTCGAGGGGCGTCTTCATCAAGAACCTCTACGTTTAGAGGTCGTAGACCTTCAAGAAGGGGTAAAGACTTTCGCCAAGTCTGTTAAAGCCCCAAGTAACTTGCAAGTCCTTCAAACAACGGTGGGCACCAGACTCTTAGAGTTTGCAGAAGTCTGGGCCCAAAAAGGGGCGGATCCTTGGACCCTTTCTATTTTGAGGAGAGGTTACCTCATCCCTTTCGTCGAAAGACCTCCCTTGACGACCATCCCAAGGGAAACTGACAGCCAGGTACAGAGACCCCATCATGAATCAAGCTCTCCATCTAGCAGTAGATCAGATGCTGGAGAAGGGGGCTATCGAACTAGTGACAGACCATCATTCATCGGGCTTCTACAACCGCTTTTTCCTAGTTCCGAAGTCCTCAGGGGATGGAGACCGGTGTTGGACGTAAGCGCCCTGAACTTCTTCGTAGAAAAGAAGAAGTTCACGATGGAAACGCCTTCATCAGTGCTGGCAGCACTTCGTCCAGGGGACTGGATGGTTTCCTTGGATTTACAGGACGCTTACTTCCACGTACCGATCCATCCTCTCCTCGAGGAAAGTTTCTCAGATTCATGATGGGGGGGAAAATTTTTCAGTTCAGGGCTCTGTGTTTCGGCCTCTCGACGGCCCCTCAAGTGTTCACGGGGATTTTGAGGAATGTGGCTCAATGGCTTCATTTTGAAAGGGGTGAGGATATCCATGTACCTCGACGATTGGCTAATAAGGACCAATTCAGAAGATCGTTGTTTGAAGGACTTACAAGTAACTTTAGAATTGACGAAGGCGTTGGGACTTCTCGTCAATTTCAAGAAGTCATCACTAATTCCCGAGCAGAGTGTGTGTATCTCGGGATACAGATGAACTCTCTGAGTTTTCGGGCTTTTCCCTCTCAGGAAAGGATAGCCCGAGGATTCGAGAGAGTAACAACCTTCTTAGGGAAAGAAGTATGCACAGTGAGGGAGTGGATGAGTCTGCTGGGGACGCTC
This sequence comes from Macrobrachium nipponense, assembly GCF_015104395.2. Classification (NCBI taxonomy): domain Eukaryota; kingdom Metazoa; phylum Arthropoda; class Malacostraca; order Decapoda; family Palaemonidae; genus Macrobrachium; species Macrobrachium nipponense. The sequence goes on from NC_087201.1 coordinate 129,372,401, forward strand.
TCCTCGCTGGAGCAATTCGTTCCTAGGAAGGTTGCACCTGAGACCGCTCCAATTCTTTCTCATCGGAATTGGAGTCGTCGTTCTCAGGATTTGACGTTCTCCCTGTCGTTATCCCAGGACGTCAAAGAAACATCTCTTATGGTGGACAGATCCCAACCTCTTTGCGAAGGGACTGTCTCTTCAAATCCCAGACCCCCAACCTGGTGTTGTTCTCCGACGAGTCGGACACGGGGTGGGGGGCAATTCTGGGAACCAGCGAAGTGTCAGGTACCTGGGTGGGGGACCCAGGTAGCCTGGCACATCAACAGAAAGGAGTTGATGACTGTGTGGTTGGCTCTGAAGGCTTTCGAGCCCAAAGTCAGAAGATTGGTAGTGCAGGTCAACGCGGACAACACTACAGCTCTGGTCATATATCAGGAAACAGGGGGGGACGCATTCCTTCTCCCTGTACGAGACAGCAAGAGACCTTCTTCTGTGGCAGAAGAAAGAGGAATCAAGCTTCTCACCAGGTTCGTGCAGGGAGAAAGGATGTAAGAGCAGATCTCCTCAGCAGGAAAGATCAGTCCTTCCCACAGAGGGGACCCTTCATCTGGATGTATGCCAGAGCCTGTGGAAGTTATGGGGCAGGCCACACATAGACCTCTTTGCCACGTCAAAGAACAAGAGGCTGGATCCTTACTGCTCTCCGATTTCGGATCCAGAGGCATTAGCAATAGATGCTCTTCTTCTAGACTGGAATGGACTCGACGTCTAAGCGTTTCCCCCCTTCAAGATCCTGGGGCTAACCATCAAGAAGTTCGTAGAGTCCGATTCACGAGAATGACCTTAATTGCTCCCTTTTGGCCGGCCCAAGAATGGTTCACAGAGTACTGGAATGGTGGTTGTGGACTTCCAAGATCGCTCCCGCTAAGGAGCGATCTACTCAGACAACCCCACTTCGACAGGTACCACAAAAAATCTCCTCGCTCTCAGTCTGACTGGCTTCAGACTGTCCAAAGTTTGGTCAGAGCGAAAGGCTTTTCAGCAACAGCTGCTAAAGCAAATCGCAAGAGCGAGGAGACCTTCCACCTTGCGTGTATACCAGTCAAAGTGGGATGTCTTCAGATGTTGGTGCAAGAGGAAGAACATTTCCTC
>NC_087201.1:129374034-129453694 GCF_015104395.2 Macrobrachium nipponense
GGAACATTTCAATCCTTTGCGACCCAGCGTAAAACAAAGAGAAAGATGATGTACAATGATACATGTACTTTATTTTGGAAAAAAATAAATGTGTACAGCTTTTCATTCAAAAACTAATCTAGTGGGATCCATGGCACCATTATGTGGGAGGATAAACATACACTACATAAGTAATTTGTGGTTAAAAGAAGAATTCAATTGAGTAACTGATATAAACTGAAAGCTTGATAATTTTCATGTGTCCCTGCGACCCATCAAAATTAATCTTGTGACCCATAGTTTGAGAACCACTGGCCCAGTGTAATCTACAAAGAATGCAACTCATACAATACACCAGATATGTGATGAAATCATGTTTTGGGGATAAAATTTAGATGGCTGCATAATACACAAGATCAGATACTTTAGTACAGTACATATGTATACTGCAATTAAGACTCTTATTATGCTTTATATTTTTTTAAAATTACAAAATTCTTTTGTTTGAGATAAAATGTGCTAGTATATTTATGGTCTTAAATATTCCACTATTTCATTATTTATGATCTTAACTGTCTCCCTAGTTCATATACTGTATCATACATTGAGTACAAGTGTCCTTTAATATCCAATTTGTTCTACCTTGGAATTAATATATTTTCATATATGTTAACTAAAGGGGAAATTTTTATTTGATAATAATTTCGTTCTCTTGTGGGTTTGAACCAGCACCCAGCGGGAAGAGGAGAAATCAGGACTTCGGTTATGTTATCGCCAGGTCCAGTCGATAACAACACTGTAGTCCTGATTTCTCCTCTGCCCGCTGGGCGCTGGTTTGAACCCACAAGAGGACAAAATTATTATCGACTAAAAAAATCCCCTTCGGTTAACATATATGAAAATACAGTGGTCCATGGAAAAATACTATGAATAGGCAAAATTTCTGCAAATAATGGGGAGAAATGTTACAGAGAGAAATCCGCGAATGCGTGAGTCTGCGAATCCAGAGAGCGTAAATATGGGGGGTGCACTGTATATTGATTCTAAGGTAGAGGAAATTGGATATTAAAGGTTATTTGTAGCTCGATTAATGTATATGTATCACAGTGAAATGATAAAACTTCATATACTGTATCAGTACATATATATATTGCAATATCAATAACCAATACATAGTAATATTTTTAGTCTTTATCTCACTTAGTATGAGTATTCATACTGTTTCTGCTGCAGTAGCCAGTAGTAATGCTTGATTGGTGGTTGCTGTCCCAGACCCCACACGGGGAGCAAACTTTAGTTCAGAAATCTGAAAAAATCTGAATACCAAAACACCGCTGGACGCAAGGGTTTTGAACAAGGGACCATGAACCTGGTATTTTAACACCAATCAATACACTAATTTTTTATTATGCTTAATAGTAAAATCTTAAGAACAGTAAAATTCAACTTTACTTTTGACACAAAGTAAATGACATAAAACCTACAGTACCTTAGAAAAACTGGTGTGATAACTGTTAGATCTGGTAAATGAGAACCTCCAGCACATGGATGATTTGACAAAAGAACATCCCCATCTCTTAAATTGTCCCCTAATGCCTGCAACTAAAAAAAATGCAAATTTAAGGAAAACAAAATGTCATAAACAGTATGGCAGATAATTAAAACTCAAAAATCCTATGAAGCTATGTTAGTGTTAAAGAATTACTGATGCTCTTTGAATAACATACCATTACTGCATATAAAAATTATTTCAGATAGCCTGGTTAATGCTAATTTAATAACAACTATCAATAAGGAACATCCAAATTTGATACTATCAGTATCACTATTAATATAAACCAAAGACATAATAATTGATGACACACATTGCAGCCATGTGAGGAACTTTACAGGTTAATATCCAGATACAAAAAATAGATAGAAAAAATTAAATACTGACAATATAACACTGGTAAGGGGGAATAAAACAGGACTCCTGGATCTGTGTGAAATATGTTATGCATGACTGCTTAAGGAGCTTCTTCCAAAGGGGGAGAGACCTGTAGTGATCCTTAAAACAGTTGTAGGAGGCCCAGGTACCAATCTTTCCGAGGTCATAGAGGAGCAAGGATTTGTCTTATACTGAACCAAGGAATGGCACATTCCTTGGTTCAGTATCACATCCATCCCAGCTGTAAAACATCACATCTAGTTTCCAGGCCACCATACAGGGTTGACCCAAGCAATATATTAGGAGTTTATGGTTCGGGCTTACTTCTGGGTTCAGTGACCATTCTTAGGCAGAATCTGCTGCCTTCTACAGAAACTGTGATGGAAATTCACATTCTTGGCACAAACCTTGCAGTTCTACCTTGTTTGTCTCCACCCATGTGAAGATCTGTACATGGGCTGTCCAGCAATTTGGACTTCATCTATTTCTGGTTCCTGTGATAGGCAACCTTAGTAGAGTTGTCTCATAAACTTGGCAAGTGCCTGAAGACCAAGGACACTCCATTCACATCAAGGAAGTGTATGTGATACTTCCTGCCCACTTGTGACCACTCAACTGTTAATTATTCAGTTCCATTAATTAAACAAGATCCATACTATACTTGCATGCATAGCAAACAGCTCCGTTAATATTCATACTACCATTTCATAAGCAAAAGTGAATGTGAATTTCATATGAAACATTATATTTTTGCATATAAAACAACTAGTGGGAACCCTTCAAGTTCAACCCCCATTTGACAACCAATTTTTATGCATTACATACTTGTTTTGCCTTCCAGATTATGATCAATTGTTCTCCCCAAAGAAAAAATGTTATAATGTTCACTAACTGAGTTTAGACAGAACCTAGGAGATGCATCTAGTAAAATGCCCAGTTGTGCAGATCACAATGGATCAGGAGGATTGAGGTGATTCAGTCTATTTTCTGTCAGTAAGACAATTATCCTTATTGGTTTCTTTTTCTGATAACCAAACATCTACACTAGTTCTATGAAATGCTGCAGCTATAGTTAAACTATATTAAAATAATACTACTTTGTGTGAATGAACTGGCTTAACAATGCATTACTGCTCATGGTATGAATACAACTCAGTTGACTCAGCAGGACTAAATGGCCATCATAAACAATGATTTTTGCATGAATGCCCATGAAAGGCCTATGAAAATCAATACATACTTGTAATGAACTATACATACAATGTCCCTTTAGGTGGAATCAAGTGCTGTAGCAGAAATAAATAAGTGAACTTCCAGAGTGGGGCAACTATAGCTTCAGATTTGCAATTCTCTGCAAACTTACCATGTTTGGAACTGCATCTTTTACTCAGGGGAGGGGAGGTACTTTAGCCTTGGTAAATAGTACTCCAAAAGGCAGTGGAGCTGCACCAAAACAAGAGAGGCTCATTGGCTGTATATCTTGCCCAATGAAGCTTTACGTCTTTTGGCATTTTAATTAGGATCTGAGTGTGTCTTAATGCATAGTAGTACTTCATTAACATGCAATAATTATAACAAATACCAAAAACAGTCAAATCAAGAGGGTCAAGTCTGAATCTACTGAAAAAAGTCACCATGTTAAACTAAACGAGGTGAATAATTCTCCTCTTTACATTCCCTTACTAAAACATTCTACTCAGAATCTTCACTATTACTGTCATTGAAACAATACTCTCAGTGTATCGCCCTGCACTAGGACACTCAATAAGAAAATTCCTCTCTGATGTTAAAGACAACATGCTTCAGCCTGCATTCACAGCATACATGCAAAACTGTACGTATTTACAACAAAACAATAATCACATACGGTATGGTGCTACTTTACGTAAAAAGTAAATTAAAACTTCCAAACCTGTGTAAAAGCCAATTCTGCTGACAATGCAAAAAGTGTCAACTAATATATCTGCAACAGTTAATAATAACAATCAGACTTTAACTAATATATCTGCAACAATTAATAATTACAATCAGACTTAAAAAACATTCATAAAACACCAATTTATTTTTGAATTATACATGAACTTCAATTAACAAAACCACATCATAATATAAGGAATGACTAAAAAAAATAGGTTTTTGACACAAAAAACCCTCCATGGTGAATAAGACTAATATCAAAATATCTTTTAGCCCAGTCTTGTAGCCTGGTATTGTGTCTAATGATAAACACTACAACACATGATAGAGTATAATGGATTCAAAGACAAGAGGGCATTTTATCTCATCTTCAGTGAGGCTGAACCCAATTTTTCCCACATAAAATTCTGGAAGAAGAGACTACTGCGCATGCACATTGCCCATCTTGTTCACAACCAGGCATGTTAAGGAACATGGACATTATGTACTCTCTGTTGGTCAACATAGGATGATTCCTTGTCAAAATCCCATGCCTTTTTGTCAGAGAAGTGGGAGAGTTTTGAAGAATTGGCTGCAACTACCAAAAAAACAGGATTTTCCTACGACAAAACCCATTTTTTGATAGTGTAGTTGCTTGTTTTGTCCTCAAGGAGCTTTACAAAGAAATTGACAGGTGATGAAAGGCTTATGCTTTTAGGGTGAAGTTCTGAAGTGACTTACCTTAGTGCTATGTTGGGTATGGTTGCAGACTTGTCACACCTTCCCCAGTACTATTCAGCATATCCACCCGTTAGAAAAATCCCTGGTTTTTTACTGTAGTGCCTATGAGGTCAGGACTACCTATGTCACCTACTGATTCACAGTGTAGTCAAATTTGTTTGAGCTCATGGCACTAATGTTTTAAGAATACTGTCTCTGATGACCATGCTGTAAATTCAGAGACCTCTTTGAAAGAGACATTCCTGAGAATGCCAACAATGCACAGTGGTACCTCAGCTCATGAACAGTCCTGTTCACAAATAAATTGGGTTACGAACCAATGTTAAAAAAATTTTTGTTCCGGTTCACAAACTGTGCTTCAAGCCACGAAAACACAAACATCCCTAGAGTTCATTGGCAGCACCGAATGCTTTTTAAAATGTTTTTAAACTGTAACTCGGTCTTTTCATTGTTAATTATTTACTCTTTTACTGAAGAAATAATGTTGTGTAAATGCACACAGCCAGAAACAGTTGATTTGCTATGAACAACCAAATCCAATAACAACAGCAGTTTGCTTACATTTCAATCATCATACAATAGTAACAAATTACCGTATTTAAGTTACAAAGGACATTTAGTAGAATAGGACCGATATATTTCTACATTAATACAGGCAGTCCCAGGGTTACTACAGGGGTTCCGTTCTTGAGACGCGTTGTAACCCGAAAATCGTTGTAAGCTGGAACATCATAAAAAATCCTAAGAAAACCTTACTTTTAATGCTTTGGGTGTATTGAAAACTATGTAAACTGCATTCTTATTACATTTTTTATCAAAAAACCTTCAAATATTCATTATTTTGCATTTATGGTGTTATATTTCTTCTGCCAGATCAGCATTGTAGGCGTCGTAACCCTGGAACATGCGTTGTAACCCTAGAAATAATTTCTGGTGAATATAATTCAAAAGCACCTTAACCTTTAAACGCCGAGCCGGTATTTCCGAAAGTGTCTCCTGTATGCCGGCGGCGTTCGCGAGTGAGCGCCGAAGCAGAAAATGTTTTTTTTCAAAAAATCACAGCATGCTTAATTTTCAAGATTAACCCTCTTACGCCGAAGCCCTAAAAATCAAAACCTCTCCTGTATGCCGGCGCCGGTTTGGAGTGAGCGCGGAACCGGAAAAAATACTTTTTTCAAAAATCACAGCGCGCTTAGTTTTGAAGATTAAGAGTTCATTTTTGGCTCCATTTTTTGTCATTGCCTGAAGTTTAGTATGCAACCATCAGAAATGAAAAAAAATATCATTATCATACACAAATATTGGAATATATGACAGCGCGAAAAAAATTTCATATGATTGTATACAAATCGTGCTGTGAGCAAAGTGGTTAAAGCTAATGAGTTAATTATTTTTTCGTTGTATTGTACACTAAATTGCGATGATTTTGGTATATAACAAATTGTAAAACTATCAAAGCAACACAGAGAAAATATTATCACAATATGATGCATGAATTCGTAACGCACGGACGTAAAAAAAAAAAAAAGCTGTTTTCAAACATTAACCATAAATCAAAAATATTGTACTAAAGACTTCCGTTTGTTGCAAAATGAAGGTAATTGATTGAATATTACTAGACTGTAAGTGTTGTAGCTTACAATTGCAGTTTTCGACCATTTCAGTCGAGTTAAAGTTGACCAAAGGTCGAATTTTTTCTATTAATTGTTATTTATATGTTAATATTTCAAAACTGATAAAAGCTACAACCATGGTTTGTTTATGGTTGTATTCTACATAAAATTGCGCACATTTTCATATATAAAACTTTATGTAACGGCTAATTTAAAATGGTGCAAACATTATGACAATCGGATGAAAAATTTTTTGTTTTTTTCGGAAGAGTTACAGCGCGGACGTGAGGAAAAAGTTTTTTCATAAATTCACCATAAATCGAAATATTGTGCTAGAGACTTCCAAGTCGTTGCAAAATGAAGTTAACATGATTGAATATTACTAGAATATAAGAGTTTTAGCTTACAATTGCGTTTTTCGACCATTTCAGTAGAGTCAAAGTTGACCGAAAGTTGAAATTTTTGCACTTAACGTTATTTATATGAAAATATTTCAAAACTGATAAAAGCTACAACCATGGGTTGTTTTTTGTTGTATTGTGCATGAAATTGCGCACATTTCCATATATAAAACTTTATGTAACGGCAAATTTAAAATGGTGCAAACATTAGGACAATCGCACAAAAAAATTTATCGGAAGAGTTATCGCACGAACGTAAGGAAAAAGTTTTTTCATAAATTCACCATAAATCGAAATATTGTGCTAGAGACGTCCAATTTGTTGCAAAATGAAGGCAAATGATTGAATATTACTATAATATAAGAATTTAAGCTTACAATTGCGTTTTCTCGACCATTCTGTAGAGTCAAAGTTGACCGAAGGTTGAAATTTTTGCACTTATCGTTATTTATATGAAAATATTTCAAAATTGATAAAAGCTACAATCATGAGTATTTTTTAGTTGTATTGTGCATGAAATTGCGCACATTTTCATATATAATACTTCATGTAAAGGATATAAAATGTGCAACATTACGACAATCGGACGAAAAAATTTAGATTTTTTTGGCAGTTACCGCACGGACGTAGGAAAATGTTTTTATCTAAAATTCACCATAAATCGAAATATTGTGCTAGAGACTTCCAATTTGTTGCATAATGAAGGTAAATAATTGAGTATTACTAGAATGTAATAGTAGTTTTAGCTTACAATTGCAGTTTTCGACCATTTCGGTCAAGTTAAAGTTGACTGAAGGTTGAAATTTTGGCACTAGTCATTATTTATATGAAAATATTTCAAAACTGATAAAAGCTACAACCATGGGTTGTTTTTCGTTGTATTCTAAATGAAATTGCGCACATTTCAATATATAAAAGTTTATGTGATGGCTAATTTAAAATGGTGCAAACATTACAACAATCGGACGAAAAAATTTATGATTTTTTCGGAAGTTACCGCACAGACATAAGGAAAATGTTTTTTTCATAAATTCACCATAAATCGAAATATTGTGCTAGAGACTTCCAATTTGTTGCAAAATGAAGATTTCCAACCCGTATATTTTTTAAGGTCCTCAAAGTTCATATTTTGGAAATAATTAATTGAAGTAGCCACTGCCCAAATGTCATGAACCTGTGGAAATGACTCCGGGTTGGCCTGTTTTATAAAATAGAGTATCTGCTGTCTAATACCTTTGATAGAGATTGTGGCACCATGTTCCCTAATAAAGAGAGGACCTGACGACTTTGTGGAGGTCCTGGCTAAAAAGGACTTAAGAGTTGTAACAGGGCATAGAGATTTGTCCTGAGGCAGGGAAATAATTTTCCAAGGGGACCACCCATTTTGGGGGTCTTCATTTTTAGTTAGGAAGCTCCGGTCTGGGGAAAGTAGCACTTCTCCTGATGGGAGGAAATCTATGTTGTCTGGGTTACGTGAGAGAGCCGAAAGTTCAGATATTCTGGCCCCTGAGGCCATAGCTGTTAAAGATAAGGTTTTCCTTAAAAGAGTGATATATGCGCAAGATTCATTGATGGTGTCAAACGCCAGTTTAAGTACATCATTTAAGAACCAAGTGACCTTTTGTGGGCGGGCAGTTGGTCTAAGGCGTGCACATGCTTTTGGAATGGAAGAGTAATATGTGTCTGACAAATCTATGTTAAAGCGGACTTGAAAAATCTTCTTCAAGGCTGATTTTATTGTTGTAATAGTGCTGGCGGCTAGGCCCTTTTCGAATAAAGATCTGAAAAACGAGATGGCCAGATTTGGAGTCATTCTATAGGTATCTGAACGTTTTAGAAATTCAGCTAACTTTTTAACAGCTGAATCGTACTGTCTAAGAGTTGGATCTCTTGTCTGATTCTATGAACATGACATTACACGGATCAATACTAGCATCTTCTTGGGCCGCAAACTTCATGAAGTCCGTAAAGTTAGGATTTGGAGAATTCTTGAGGAAGATGACACAGTTCGAGTTTGTACTACCTGTGTCATTTCCAGGCGAGGGATCCGTCTGGGATGGAGCTTCAGTTCTAGAAGGAGCAGAAACCAGTTGCTTTTGGGCCAGTTGGGAGCCACTAAAGCTACTTGTCCTGTGAAGGAACATAGCTTGTGCAACACCTTCATCAGAAGATTCACCGGAGGGAACAGGTAAATCTTCTGCCAGTGGTTCCAATTTATGGCTAACACGTCTGTGGCATAGGCTAGAGGGTCCAGATTGGGAGCCACGTAGCATGGTAGCTTGTGGTTGGACTCTGTTGCGAATAAATCTACTTGCAGGCCGAGGATTTGACTGGAAATCTACTGGAATGAATTCATGTCCAAGGACCATTCTGACTATAGCGGAGTGGTCCTGGAGAGAGCGTCCGTGATCACATTCCTGACTCCTGCCAGATGAGTTGCTGACAGGTGCCAGTGTTTCTTTGCTGCCAAGGTAAATATTGCTACTAGGACATGATTCAGTTTGCTTGTTCTGGAGCCCCCTCTGTTTAGGCAATGGACTACCACTAGGCTGTCCGAGACTATCCTCACATGGTTGTTTTTGGCCGGAGTTAACTTTTTCAGGGTTGGAAAAACTGCCATGGCTTCCAATACATTGATGTGGAATTGGCGGAACGTGTTTGACCATGTTCCCTGAACTTTCTTGTGCTGAGAGTATCGCCCCCCAACCACTCAGTGACGCGTCTGTATGAATCGTCACAGATGGGGGAGGGAATTGCAGTGGCACTGACTTGGTTAAATTCTTGAGTTTCGACCATGGGTGAAGTCTCTCTGCTAGTATGGATAAAATTACTGAGAGTTTGTCTCTGAGATGGTTGTTGGCTCTCCTCTTCCAGACACGATTGATATCTTTCAATCTGGCTTTCAGTAGGACGTCTGTTACTGACGCAAATTGTAGGGAACTGAGGATCCTCTCCTGGGTACGTCGAGAGGCCTTCTTGTTCATAAGAAATCGTTTCGTACCCATTGCTATCTCCTTGGCCTTCTTGGGTGAAAGGAATAGCTTGTGATTCTCCAGGTCCCATTGGATTCCCAGCCATTGGAAGTGGGAAGCTGGTTCCAGCTGCGACTTCTTGTTTATTTGAAATCCTAGAAGCTCTAAGAGTTCTATGACTTTGGCAGCTGACCTACGGCATTCCTCGACTGTGGTTGCCTAAATAAGCCAGTCGTCTAGGTAGGCTACCAGCATTATTCCTCGGGTCCTGAGTTCCTGGACTACTGTCTCTCCTAGTTTGCTGAAAATTCTGGGCGCGATGTTGAGCCCGAATGGCATGACTTTGAATGAATACGCCTTGTTGCCTAGTCGGACGCCTAGGTATGGAGAGAAGTTCCTTGCTATCGGAACATGATAGTAAGCGTCTGTAAGATCTAAAGAGGTGGTGACGGCCCCACGGGGAAGTAAGGTCCGCACCTACGAGACTGTCAGCATGCGGAACTTGTCGCAACGAATGTAAGAATTGAGTTTGGACAAGTCTAGAATGACTCTTCTTTTGAATGAGTCCTTCTTTGGGACAGTGAACAGACGTCCTTGAAATTTTAGGCTCTTTACTTTCTTTATGGCTTTCTTCTGCAAGAGATCTTTGGTGTACTCTTCCAAGTCCGTTGTTGGAGTCTGGAAGAAGTTCACTGGTGGTGGTGGGAATCCTCCCTTCCACTTCCAACCCAGGCACTTGGAGATTATGCTGTACGCCCAAGGACTAAAACTCCAATGATCTCGGAACAAGTATAGCCTCCCTCCTACCTGGTACTTTTCACTGGTTGGATGTGGGTTTATAGCCCCTGCCTCCGCGGAACCCCCTGCCTCTTGACCCACTACGTAGCCGGGAGTGGCCTCTGGCTCTACTACTACCGGCATGCTGGTTGTAGCCGCGAAAGGAACCGCTGGCTTCGTAGACGGGGTTGAAGGCGGGGGAGGCCTTGTAGAGCCTGAAGCAGCACAAACTGCTGCTGGGGCTGGGCCTTCGATGTCGAAGGCTTCGACATTTGGGCGAGGGGCACTGCCTGTGCCATTTGTTGAGGACGAGAAGTTTTGTATGGTGCGAAGCATCTTTGTTTCTTCCTAAATCTGGCTTGCTTTCCGGTTGCCTCAAACTTACGTTTGAAGGGCAGACCCCAACGGACACGAAGGCTTTGATTGGCTCTGGAGGCTTCCCTCTAGACGTTATCTACTTCTTCTTGAGGGAAGAGGTTTTTGCCCGAGATTGAGGTCTTAATTAGTCTATTAGGCTCATGCCTAATAGTAGCCTCCGCTAAGATGTACTTTCTGCATGCTCTTCTTGCGAAACCAAATTCGAATAGGTCCGACTGATAAGTCTGTAGCAGACTTTTTGTCAAGACCAGGAAGAGCTTCTCGTCCTTGTAAATGGAAGCTACCAACTCCATTGAGGTAACAGAGTTGATAGATCTAGCCAGTCTAGTCCTAGCCTCAAACTCAGATTTTATCATGTTCTCCGGCAGCTTGGGGAGCTTATCGGAGAAGAAGGTCGAGGCACAGTCAGAGTCCAATTTGCCAACCGTAAACGTGGCCGGAGCATCTTGCCAGAAGTCTCTGTTGGCAGGTATGAGGAGGGAGGTAGCCTCTGTCTCCTTCAAGATTGGGAGAGACTTCTCTTACATGATTGCCTGGAGGGTCAACTCCATAATCTTGTCTGTGCAGGGGGACGGAACCTCGTCCGCTGTCACAAACATGGTAAAAGAGCCTTTGTGAGGTGTTAACCTGGTGTAACGCACTCCCAGTCAGCCATAGTACGAGCCCAGACAGCTTGAGCTTGTTCCTTCGGAAAGATCACCGTTTCCTTAGGAACTTTGTCCACTCTGACTAACGCATGTTCCGCTAGTCTGGCGAACCCCTTGAAGGGAAACTGGAGGTCCTTTGGGTAGAACTCAAAGTCCTCCAGTGGTCGGGTGCCACAACCTTCCAAGGTCAGTTTGCCATCCACGTATGGGGCGTGCATGGCAAACCGCCATGGGTTGCTCTTATGGAAGGGTGGTAATTTTGAAGCATCCGGGACCTCCGAGGCTAGCGCCGGAGATCCGGAGTGGGGCAAATCCGACATAAACTCCTTTATGGGCTTTATCTGCTCAGTTACTATGTCTGATACTGACAAGCTGGAGATCTCAGATCCAGAGGCCAGCCTTCAATTATTTTTAGTTGTATTCTACATGAAATTGCGCACATTTTCATATATAAAAATTTACGTAACAGCTAATTTAAAATGGTGTAAACATTAGGACAATCGCACAAAAAAATTTCTGATTTTTTTTCGGAAGAGTTACCGCGTGGACGTAAGGAATTTTTTTTTTTTTCATAAATTCACCATAAATCAAAATATTGTGCTAGAGACTTCCAATTTGTTGCAAAATGAAGGTAAATGATTTAATATTACTAGAATATAAGAGTTTTAGCTTACAATTACGTTTTTCGACCATTTTGGTAGAGTCAAAGTTGACCGAACGTTGAAATTTTGGCACTTATCGTTATTCATATGAAAATATTTCAAAACTGATAAAAGCTACAATCATGAGTATTTTTTTGTTGTATTTTACATGAAATTGTGCACATTTTTATATATAATACTCCATGTAACGGCTAATTTAAAATGGTGCAAAAATTATGTCAAAGTGACAAAATAATTTTTGAGATGTGTCACTGATACTTTTTAGTGCAATCAGAAAGAAATTCGCGCTTGCGCGCCTGCATAACGATTGTAAACAAAACAACGCCTCGATCTGTGAGCTCCCAGCATCTCCCAAGGCACGTGATTCAAAAGTTTTTGGCTGGTAGGCCTATAAGTATTTTTCTGCAAATTTTTAAAAAAATCTTTTTATGTCGACGTTTAATACGTCCAATCGGCACCTGGGAGACAATTTATGTCGACGTTTAATACGTCCAATCAGCGTAAGAGGGTTAAGTATACAGACTATATAAAAAGAAAAAATATTGGTAGCCTTTTATCTAATCCTAAGGTCTTTGATGTAAACTTAGGATACTGCCTAAGCCCATAGCCTAACAGGCTATGTCTTTAAATCTTACCTTAATTCAGGTTACTACCTAATCAAGGTTATTTTTGTTCATCCTTAAGGATATATAATCTTAGGTTATAAGCAACAGACAATATCTACTATAGTCTAGCTAACTTATTCTCACTGAATCGATGTATATAGATTGTAGGCTACTGCCAAGCAGGCTATTGCCGACATCGTTATCTGAAAGGGTTGACTATATGTATCATATTAATAATAATTATGGAACATTTCTTTAGATAAAACTTCTAAATGGAAAAGTAAATTCTTCAAAACAATTTTGCGCTTCTACAAATAGCTAACAATCATAAATTGTAAGAAGCGCTAACGTGTGCTGGTGAAAAAGCAGATTTACAGCTTTTCACACACAATAAATTAATTATTCAACAGTCTAAACTAAAAAATCTTTAACTGGAACTTAAAATTAAGCATTTAGCTTTCAACAGAAACGTTTTCATGAACTTCGGTAATGAAATCAATAAGCGAAGGAGTCTCGAAGCTAACAATCATAAATCATTAATTCATTGTTCCACGGTCAAACTAAAAAATATCTAAATGTAACTTAAAATTATGCACTTAGCTTTCAACTTTGATGCTTCCATGAACTTCAGTAATGAAATCAAAGAGTGAAAAACAAAATTCTTGGAGCTAACGACCATAAATCGTAAGAAGTGCTGGCTTTTCATGCACAATAAAATCATTGTTCCTCAGTCTAAACTATAAAAAAGTTTAACCGGAATTTAAAATTATACATTTAGCTTCCAACTTAATATGTATCCATGAACCTTGGTAATGAAATTGATAAGTGAAGAACAAAATTCTCAGAGCAAGCCTAACAATCATAAGTCATGAGAAGCGATGTGTGCAGGCAAAAAAAAAGGGCCAGTATACGGCTTTTCATGCACAATAAAATAATTGTTCCACAGTCTAAACTAAAAAATGTTTAACTGGAACTTAAAATTATGGAATTAGCTTTCAACTTAGATGTTTCCATGATTCAATAAGTAAAAAATGAACTTCTATGAGCTCTGGTTTATTTACAGCCCAGAAAAGGAGTGGCTTCCTGGTACTTGTTTGGTTGTATGTAAAGAATATGGCGGTGCATATCCTTCTTCTTCTTGTGGGTTTTGACGTAGGTAAACTGGGTTTGAGCAATCGGTGAGGATAAGAGAAAGTGCCCTTATCCTGAGTCCATTTATACTTTATCATGTTATAATGTTTATCATTATGACACAATATCCAGCCACAAGACCAGCTAAGAAAGAATTCTTCGACATTAGTCTGGTCACCATGGAGCTCTGGATTGAATATGGAGACAAGACAGTGACTAGGCTATAAAAAATTTACCTGATACTGAACAGTTTCTTGCATTGCTCCAAGATGAACTGGAATGTGAGGAGCATTTGATACCAAGCCACCATCAGGTCCAAATAATGCACAAGAAAAGTCCAGACGTTCTTTTATATTAGTTGATATTGAAGTCCTTTGAAGTATTCTAAAATTAGAATTAAAGAGAAATAAGAGCAATTGGCAAGGCCATAACATAAAAACAGTATTTAATCATAACAACTGAAATACATGTAACATAAACAAAATAAAAAAACTTATTATCTGCAGTACTGTGTTATTCATCACTTCAATAGTTGATCCTAAAAGTCAGACATATATTAAATGAGTATTTTTCAAATGTGAATGCTAACACAGATTGACTGTATTTCGGCAGAAAAACAGAATACAAACAATATAAAACGCTTATTGGAAAAATGATAAAAATGGTAGCATTTAATGGAATCAAAGTAACAGTATTTAGTAAGAGAAAATGAGTTTTAAAGTTAATTTCTATCAACTTCAGATACCTTTTCAACTGTAGTTTAGAATACTTAAAACTTTACTACTAAAATGTTTTGAAAGTTTCTACATCCCATGGGCCAAAAATATATGATAATTTTTCTGTAACAATTAGCAATTGTCAGTAATAACTCTATTGTTCCTCCAATAACTTTCATTATGGTTATATTTAAAACCTGGATTAATCTACATTATCATTTTGCAAATTATCAATAAGTAATATTTCTGCTGAAATATCTCTTGAAAGTAGCTAGTTTCTAGTTTTAACCAGAAAATTCTTAATTCTGTTTTCAGTACAGTAATAGAAATGTCAAATTTTCATCCCTGATAAAAATAAAATTGAATCTCATTATTATTTTTGCTTCATACACGCTAAAATGCTCAATAGTACATGGTGCTGGCCATGACCTGGGTTAATAACAAGCAAATTCTTAACTCTTCCTCTCAATAAGCATTATTTTCTCACAAGAAAGAATCTTTATTGTATCAAAAATGTCTTTTCTGCCTTGGCATGTATGCAAATGTGCATGGAATTTTACTACTAGCCATCTTGCATCCCTTCAATTTTACACCGTTTACACCTTTAATAAAGGTGTAAAATTGAATTAACTTCACAGGAAAATATGATGTTGATGATGTCAATGATCCAATATATCAGCAAGAAGACCATAGTGATACTGTAAGTGAGTTATGTAGGCACTATGAAGCAAAATAAATTGGTGATGAAACAGATAAATTGTTGAGAAACTTTAGCTTTAGAAAACCATATACAGTGATACCTCATTTGTCGAACATTTCTTATGTCGAACTTTCCGTTTTCCGAACAATATTTTCGAGAAAATTTTGTAACGTTTGTCAAACAAATGCTCGTACTTTGAACTGACTTAATATTTGTATTCAATGGCCTACTGGGTCTTACAAGTTAGACTGTATTAAATTTTTTTTTTATTTACAATATATAGTATAATGATAACCATATTCGACAAAATAAATAAAAGTAAAAGCATTTAATATAAAATATAGTTTTCAATATAACATTTAGGATAAAAGATGTATAAAATCATATGTAACAGCGGTGACGTCACGCCCAGCTGACTTGAGACTAAATGAGGGAGCGTTGATATGTTGAAGATAGGAGGAGCAGAGAGAGTTAAAATATTACTGTATGTATGAAAAAGCAATACCAATTCACATAAAACGGTTATTTCCCAATGAATTTAACGTAATGATAAAACATGAAAACAATTGAATACAGAAAAAAAGAGAGAGAAAAAAGTTTTTTCTGGGTCGATCTGTGTTTGCCGGTGAAATGGATCCTGCTATCCACTTTCCTGATATAAGTAGTTTCTATATATACCAGAGAAAGTTTGCATTGGTATGCAGAGGTTACTACCCTCGCGCGAGCACCCGAAGGGCGTCGTGTATAAAGTTCAGGGCGTGTGGAAGCCACTATTCACAGGTCTCCTGCCTTTTAGAGTATTCCTTCTCAAAACCCACATATGGGGTGAGCCGTGCTAACGGCCATACCCACACTGCCTCTGTACTGCCGCTACTAACGTCCGATGCGAGCGCTATCTTTCAATCCTATTAGAAACTTTCCCACTAGTGGACACGTTTTTTCGTTCTGTGTTTTCTTACAGCATCTGCTCGTTGATTTAATGATGGCTTCTGCTCAGATATCACCAACACCTAAGTTGAGTACCCCAATTTGTATTTTTCAATATATAGTGAAATTGGAGTGCCTTTTTATAGACCCGTGAGCCCGTAGAAAGTATTGCGGGAATGTGGCGTCACCCGCCATCTTGGATGCCACAAACAAGAACGCGTGGGTTTGGGTACCGGTTTTTATTAAATAACATCCCAACTATGGCTATTTTTGTTATGAGTATACACAATTCCCGTTTTTCTTACACTATACATATACTATAGTACTACATATCATTAGAATAACTTTCACGCCTACGTCGTATTTAGCAGTTTCTATAACCTAAGCTAAAACGTAATTCATAGGAAGATCGATTAGCCTTTCTTCCCTCACCTGCGAGGCGCGTACGTAATCTTGACATGCTCTTGTAGTAACAGTATTATGTTTATTTCATATTAATTAAGCAGGCTGTATTGCCTGCAACAAGAAGGAAGAGAGAGAGATAGGGGACTTCTATTAACAATATGGTTATCGTCATTACACAGTCGTAGCCTATGGGCCTTGACGAGAGAGAGAGGGAGAGACTAGGTACCTCTCTCTCTCTCTCTCTCTCTCTCTCTCTCTCTCTCTCTCTCTCTCTCTCTCTCTCTCTCTCTCCTCTTATTATATATATTTATAATATGTACTAGTATTTTACAAATAGGTTAAAATATACTAGTATTAATTCACTATAGAGTCTGAAGAGTTGCTATCTTAATCTGACCATGAGTAGTCACCACTCCTATTTAATTTCTAAAATATAATAAAGCTCCTTAATTGAAGGATCTAATTTCACGATCACTTTGAATCGATTAAACTCGACTTTTAAAGTATATGATTATTGGTCTTTCTTCGTAGTTGAGCTTAAGAAAGAAGCTACATGGAGATATAGGTAGCCTAAATTGAGCAAACCTCGGTCCTAGCGACCGCGGTCAGACAAACTGCACTGGTTACTCAAATAGCAGGTTTATTACCTTTGCAACTCTTTCAGATTGCCTCATTATTGAAGCAAATTCGTTAGACCATTATGTGAGCTATATTCCTGGACCATACAAGGTCTGGTTGGTACTGACTAGCCTCTTTCGATAGGCTATTCCTCTCGATCGAGCTCCCTTCTGGTCGTAATCTTACCACAGTGAACCATGACTCAGTAGTCACTACCGTCTTAGGAGGTAGCCTAGGTCTCTGATAGGTGACCACCCTAACCGATGTTCGTACCACGACAGGCCATAGGCCATGTCGCATTACCACTCTTGCAGGTGGTAGCCTACACATCGACTATTGGGTTGGCCACCTAATAATCAGTGACAAGACCAATCCACGACGAGCCAGGGTTCTCTGTATTACTATTAAAACCCCGTCCTGGCGGGGGGTATAGGGGCCCCAACCACATTTTATTTACGGACCCAGTTGGGTGGGCCCCCCCCCAACCACCTATGGACTCGGGTTAAACATAAAGGCAATACGTCCACGACCGACCACTACCAACCATCCCCACCACCCCTTCCCCCCCTACCCCCTCCCCTCTCCACTTATTGGCTCGGCTTAGTCGATCTGTTGTAACTCGCAGTACTAGCTCTCCTTCTAAGACGTCTGCTTGAGTTTCATACAAGTAGGAGGGCTAGGGTTGGGGAACAGGGTTGGCGGTTAAAGAATACTTAGCCCAGTACTAGCCCGCCAGAGCTCCGCCACCGAAGTACATAACTCCGGTGGCTAGTATTCCTAGTGGAATGGCGATAGGAGGCTTGTCCTCAACCAATCCTTGCCGGAGATAGGCAATGTCGGAGGGGGAAATTCCTTCTCCTGACTCGCCATCTCCGGCGCTTTCACAGCTAACGGCTAGGTCGAAAGTGAGACTATAAAAATAGCCTAGGTTGAGTAAATGGTACAGGTGTTAGCTCCGGACCCTTGCGGTACTGACGAAGGATGACTTACCCTCACATCCGCTGCCGGAGTTGCCGGATAAGTCTACGGCTTATCAGGTTCCGTTCTCGGTTTTAGTAGGCGCCTACACTGACATGTACTCCTCCGGGACCTGCCGGAGCTATAGAGTTGAGCTAACGCTCCTCATAGCTAGGCGAATATCAGTTGGTGAACGGGCACCGGCCTAGAACCTACGAACGCAACCTAGCTCTGGCTAGTAACGATTAAATACGAATTTACAGTGAATTTACATACCTCTTATTACGAATTATGCATACTCTTATCATAAGATTGTGCATGGGTTTTAATGAGTATTGTGAACTTATATAGTATACTAAGTTCCAATTCCTCCTGGGGAAATGTTGCTCATCAATAATTTCCCTTACAGAAGATGTGTTGCCTGTCTTTGGGGTGCTCCGCCTCCTTTAGCTATCCGGTGGGACATGAGGTCTGCCAGTAGCATGCAAACTGCTCCATTTCCTTCGTGGCAGAGCAGGGAGAAGCGCCCTACATGGTCTGGCACCCGGACGCGTGCACCCTGTGCTTCAAATTGGTCATGATCTTTGCCGATGACCAGGTAAGCACTAGATAACCCTCTTTCTCCCTTTGTTTACAAATTGTGTATGTATATCATATTCAATTTCCAATATTATATGAAACAAACCATCTATAACAGGAAGGTTAATTTTCCTTCCTCCCCGACAGACGGATGATGACAGTCGCCAGTTGGCCAAGACGAGCCTGAGACAGTGGGTTTCCGGGTATGGGCGGAACGCTCCGTCTGAGCGCCCTTACATCCTGGACGCCAGTCTGGGGACTTGCCTCTTCAAGGGTTCACCATCGGCTTCAGTCAAGCCAAATCTGGCGGCTCCCCTCATCGACGCCATCCGGGCCGCGACAGCCCCGCTGCCGGACGATCAGGATCTGGTGGGAGACTTCACGGCACACGGAACCCATGGCCCTGGATGAGCAGGTAAGTGGTGAGGTAAGTGAGGCAGGTAGCCTCCTCAGTCCCACTCCCTCTTCTTCTTCCTCTTTCCGGGGCTTTACCAGGTCCAGCCCTACTACTTGGGACAGCTCGAGATCTGTCCGTCCCAAGGAGAAGTCCCTTAAGGCAACTAAATCACTGCCTAAGGTACCCAGGCCAGCTCCGCCAGCAGTGTCAGAGTTGTCTCCGGCCCCTAGGCGATCGACTTCCTCTGCAAAATTGCCTGCTGCCAAGGTTTCTCTCTCTTCAAAGGGATCGAGAACAAAGTCCGCAAGATCTAAGTCGGCGGAGTCAGGCCTTAACCATAACCTCCTTGCTAACCTTTTGATGTCAAAGGTTAGGGACGCAGTCGATGAAAGATTCGACTCTTTGAGGCGGGCCTCCGGATCGGAGATCTCCAGCCAGTCAGTATCGGACATAATGGCTGAGCAGATAAAGCCCATAAAGGAGTTGATGTCGGGTTTGCTCCACTCCGGATCTCCGGCGCTAGCCTCGGAGGTTCCAGACGCCTCAAAATTACCACCCTTCCATAAGAGCAACCCATGGCGGTTTGCCATGCACGCCCCATACGTGGATGGCAAACTGACCTTGAAGGTTGCGGCACCCGACCAATGGAGGACTTTGAGTTCTACCCAAAGGACCTCCAGTTTCCCTTCAAGGGGTTCGCCAAACTAGCGGAACATGCGTTAGTCAGTGTGGACAAAGTTCCTAAGGAAACGGTGATCTTTCCGAAGGAACAAGCTCAAGCTGTCTGGGCTCGTACTATGGCTGACTGGGAGTGCGTTACACCAGGTTAACACCTCACAAAGGCTATTTTACCATGTTTGTGACACCGGACGAGGTTCCGTCCCCCTGCACAGACAAGATTACAGAGTTGACCCTCCAGGCAATCATGGAAGAGAAGCCTCTCCCAATCTTGAAGGAGACAGAGGCTACCTCCCTCCTACCTGCCAACAGAGACTTCTGGCAAGATGCTCCGGCCACGTTTACGGTCGGCAAATTGGACCCTCGGACTGGGTGCCTCCCGATCCTTCTTCTCCGATAAGCTCCCCAAGCTGCCGGGAAAAAACATGATAAAATCTGAGTTTGAGGCCAGGACTAGGCTGGCTAGATCTATCAACTCCGTTACCTCAATGGAGTTGGTAGCTTCCATTTACAAGGACGAGCAGCTCTTCCAGGTTTTGACAAAAAGTCTGCTACAAACTTATCAGTCGGACCTATTCAAATTTGGTGTCACAAGAAGAGCATGCAGAAAGTGCGTCTTGGCGGAGGCTACTATTAGGCATGAGCCTAATAGACTAATTAAGACCTCAATCTGGGGCGAAAACCTTTTCCCTAAAGAAGTAGATAACATCTTGAGGGAAGCCTCCAAAGCCAATCAAAGCCTTCGTGTCCGTTGGGGTCTGCCCTTTAAACGTAAGTTTGAGGCAACCGGAAAGCAAGCCAGATTTAGGAAGAAACAAAGATGCTTCGCGCCATACAAGACTTCTCGTCCTCAACAAATGGCGCAGACAATGCCCCTCGCCCAAATGTCAAAAACCTTCGACATCGAAGGCGCAGCCCCAGCAGCAGTTTGTGGCTGCTTCAGGCTCCACAAGGCCTCCCCCGCCTTCAACCCCGTCTACAAAGCCAGCGGTTCCTTTCGCGGCTACAACCGGCATGCCGGTAGTAGTAGAGCCAGAGGCCACTCCCGGCTACGTAGTGGGTCAAGAGGCAGGGGGTTCCGCGGAGGCAGGGGCTATAAACCCACAACCAACCAGTGAGAAGTATCAGGTAGGAGGGAGGCTATACTGGTTCCGAGATCACTGGACTTTCAGCCCTTGGGCGTACAGCATAATCTCCAAGGGCCTGGGTTGGAAGTGGAAGGGAAGATTCCCACCACCACCAGTGAACTTCTTCCAGACTCCAACAACGGACTTGGAAGAGTACACCAAAGATCTCTTGCAGAAGGGGGAAGAAAGCCATAAAGAAAGTGAAGAGCCTAAAATTTCAATGACGTCGTTCACGTCCCAAAGAAGACTTATTCAAAAGAAAAGTCATTCTAGACTTGTCCAAACTCAATTCTTACATTCTTTGCGACAAGTTCCGGAAGCTGACAGTCTCGCAGGTGCGGACCTTACTTCCCCGTGGGGCCGTCACCACCTCTATAGATCTTACAGACGCTTACTATCATGTTCCGATAGCAAGGAACTTCTCTCCATACCTAGGCTTCCGACTAGGCAACAAGGCGTATTCATTCAAAGTCATGCCATTCGGGCTCAACATCGCGCCCAGAATTTTCACCAAACTAGGAGAGACAATAGTTCAGGAACTCAGGACCCGAGGAATAATGCTGGTAGCCTACCTAGACGACTGGCTCATTTGGGCAACCACAGTCGAGGAATGCTGCAAGTCAACTGCCAAAGTCATAGAACTCTTAAGAGCTTCTAGGATTTCAAATAAACAAGGAGAAGTTGTGGCTGGAACCATCTTCCCACTTCCAATGGCTGGGAATCCAATGGGTACCTGGAGAACCACAAGCTATCCCTTCCACCCAAGAAGGCCAAGGAGATAGCAACGGCTACGAAACGATTTCTTATGAACAAAAAGGCCTTTCGACATACCCAAGAGAGGATTCTCGGTTCACTACAATTTGCATCAGTAACAGACGTCCTACTGAAAGCCAGATTGAAAGATATCAATCGTGTCTGGAAGAGGAGAGCCAACAACCATCTCAGAGACAAACTCTCAGTATTTCTATCCGTACTAGCAGAGAGACTTCACCCATGGTCGAAACTCAAGAATTTAACCAAGTCGGTGCCACTGAACTTCCCTCCCCCACCTGTGACGATTCATACAGACGCGTCACTGAGTGGTTGGGGGGATACTCTCAGCACAAGAAAGTTCAGGGAACATGGTCAAACACATTCCGCCAATTCCACATCAATGTACTGGAAGCCATGGCAGTTTTTCTAACCCTGAAAAAGTTAACTCTGCCCAAAAACAACCATGTGAGGATAGTCTCGGACAGCCTAGTGGTAGTCCATTGCCTAAACAGAGGGGGCTCCAGAACAAGCAAACTGAATCATGTACTAGTAGCAATATTTACCTTAGCAGCAAAGAAGCACTGGCACCTGTCAGCAACTCATCTGGCAGGAGTCAGGAATGTGATCGTGGACACTCTCTCCAGGACCAGTCCGCTAGTCAGAATGGTCCCTGGACATGAATCCATTCCAGTGGATTTCTAGTCAAATCCCCAGCCTGCAAGTGGATTTATTCGCAACAGAGTCCAACCACAAGCTACCACGCTACCTGGCTCCCAATCTGGACCCTCTAGCCTATGCCACTTGCACAAGCTACGTTCCTTCACAGGACAAGTAGCTCTAGTGGCTCCCAACTGGCCCAAAAGCAACTGGTTTACGCTCCTTCTAGAGCTGAAGCTCCATCCCAGACGGATCCCTCGCCCGGAAATGACACAGGTAGTACAAACTCGAACTGTGTCAGCTTCGTCAAGAATTCTCCAAACCCTAACTTTACGGACTTCATGAAGTTTGCGGCTCAAGAAGATGCTAGTATTGATCCGTGTAATGTCATGTTCATAGAATCAGACAAAAGAGATTCAACTCTTAGACAATACGATTCAGCTGTTAAAAAGTTAGCTGAATTTCTAAAATGTTCAGATACCAATAGAATGACTCCAAATCTGGCCATCTTTTTTTCAGATCTTTATTCGAAAAGGGCCTAGCCGCCAGTACTATTACAACAATAAAATCAGCCTTGAAGAAGATTTTTCAAGTCGGCTTTAACATAGATTTGTCAGACACATATTACTCTTCCATTCCAAAAGCATGTGCACGCCTTAGACCAACTGCCCGCCCACAAAAGGTCACTTGGTTCTTAAATGATGTACTTTAACTGGCGTCAGACACCATTAATGAATCTTGCTCATATATCACTCTTTTAAGGAAAACCTTATTTCTAACGGCTATGGCCTCAGGGGCCAGAATATCTGAACTTTCGGCTCTCTCACGTAACCCAGACAACATAGATTTCCTCCCATCAGGAGAAGTGCTACTCTCCCCAGACCGGAGCTTCCTAACTAAAAATGAAGACCCCCAAAATGGGTGGTCCCCTTGGAAAATTATTTCCCTGCCTCAGGACACATCTCTATGCCCTGTTACAACTCTTAAGTCCTTTTTAGCCAGGACCTCCACAAAGTCGTCAGGTCCTCTCTTTATTAGGGAACATGGTGCCACAATCTCTATCAAAGGTATTAGACAGCAGATACTCTACTTTATAAAACAGGCCTACCCGGAGTCATTTCCACAGGTTCATGACATTCGGACAGGGGCTACTTCAATTAATTATTTCCAAAATATGAACTTTGAGGATCTTAAAAGATACACAGGTTGGAAATCTCCAGTAGTTTTCAAACGCCATTATTTAAAGAATTTGGAAGCACTGAAATATTCAACTATAGCTGCAGGGAGGCTAGTCTCCCCAGAATAACATTTCTCAATCTTCTTCTGTCCTTCCTTTCCGCACCCCCTCCTCCTTTCTGCCTGCCTCACTTGTACTCGCCACGATGCCTCTCTCCTCGGTATTGGGAGAACACCGGCGTCACTGCCACATTTTTTGTACATAATTTATTGGTCACGGATGTGTTTTATAAACCGCATGGTACATATCCAGAATTGAAGCAAATTCCTTTAATAGTACCTCAATAAACATTTTTGTATTACCATTAAGCATATTTAATTCTAAGCCATAACTTAAGTCTTAGTTATTAAGTATTAATAGGTTAATTTTCTATTGTTAAGGAAGTCTTTTACATTAAGTAAACTTATTTTTGAATGAATTCCATTTTTAATTCTCCACTTAAGTTTACTTTACTCATTGGCTTGGATGGTATTCTCTGGTAAAATTTCACCGGCAAACACAGGTCGACACAGAAAAGGGATTTTGACGAAGGAAAAATCTATTTCTGGGAAGAGACCTGTGTCGCCCGGTTAATAAGACCCCTATCATAAGTCTTCCCTTCCCTACACCTATCCAAGCCAGGAAAGGTATCTAACAAAGCAAGGATTGATAGATAGCGCTCGCGTCGGGGGTTAGTAGCGGCAGTACAGAGGCAGTGTGGGTGGACCGTTGGCACGGCTCACCCCATATATGGGTTTTGAGAAGGAATACTCTAAATGGCAGGAGACCTGTTAATAGTGGCTTTCACACGCCCTGAACTTTATACACGTCGCCCTTCGGGTGTGCCCGCGCGCGTGTAGTAACCTTACCATACTAATGCAAACTTCTCTCTGGTATATTTTAGAAACTACCATTTCACCGGGCGACACAGGTCTCTCCCAAGAAACAAATTTTTCCCCCGTCAAAATCCCTTAATTGAGCCAGTGTTCGGTGTGTCGAGTGAGGTCTAGTTGAACAATATTAACATAATAGTAAATGAAAGAACAAAGCTTTTCACAATAAAATTTAGCACAAATGATTAACAAAATCATTCATCATTACAGTGATATACAGCTAACTTGAGGGAGGAACGTTTATACTTTTGAGGAATAATGAATGAATTATTTTAAGTTATTGTGGGTTGTGGTATTGTTGACGAGTGAAGAGACAGTAAAATCTTTACTATAATATGTATGTAAAAGCAGTACCATTTCACACAAAAAATAAAATGTTATTTCACAATAAATCTAACGTAATGATAAAATATGAAAACAAATAAATGCAATACAGAAAAAAAGAACAAAAAAAAGTCTTAATTGAGCCAGAGTTCGGTGCGCCAAGTGAGACGGTCTAGTTGAATAATATTAACAAAATAGTAAATGAAAGAACAAAGCTTTTCACAATAAAATTTAGCACAAATGATTAACAAAATAATTCATCAAAGCTAACTTCAGGGAGGGAACATTTATATTTTTGAGGAATAATGAATGAATGATTATAAGTTATCACGCATTGTGGTATTGTTGAGGAGAGAAAAGACAGTAAAATCTTTACTATAATATATACGTAAAAGCAGAACCAATTCACATAAAAAATAAAATGTTATTTCATAATAAATTTAACATAATGATAAAATATGAAAACAAATGCAATACATAGTAAAACATAAAAAAAAAAAAATAAAAAACCTTGCTGAGTAAGGTGTTCAGTGCGCTGAGAGAGAGAGAGAGAGAGAGAGAGAGAGAGAGAGAGAGAGAGAGAGAGAGAGAGAGAAAGAAGGGCTCTGCTTTCCACTGGCTTATCAGCTGATTTTGGATGATTATTCGCCCCTTTCTTTCACTTACCCAAATCACTTTTATTTTTGTTACTGTAAAATACCAATCTACTATGAGATTCAGGGTCTCTGTAACACGGTTTTTTGGACTTTGCTCCTTGTCAAAGCATTCGGAGGTAGCTGAAAGTTGACATATGTATATTTTACAACCACACACAAATTTTGTCAGCATTATCAATAACCTAAACCGATAGTTAATGTTTTTATAGAGTAAAAATGATCTAGCCAACGCCATGGCCAATGATTACGAGCCAAGAGTCGAAAAAACATTCATTACGTAAGCAATGTAAACACCTTTTGAGAAATGTTGCCCTCCCATCCACCAGACAGAAACTCCATCGGCATTGAAACCCAAAGATTTTATGAATGGCGGAATGATACATAGATGTGGGTGGGGGTATCTGTGCTAGCATAGTAATACTACTGTAGCAGTAGTGCTGCAACAGTACAGCAGTAATATACAAGAATTAAACATTTAGGCCAACTGCTGCTTTTTGGGAATCCTTGAGGATCATTTAGCACTTCTTACAACTACTCGAGAATTTATTTTTGTTTTTATAGCCAGAAGAGTTTTTTTATAGCCAGAAGTTAAATTTTCTAACCAATCCACAATGCCCATGGTAGCCTTCAGTGTTATCCTGAATTATAAACGAGGCTAAAGTGGTGGAGCCTCATGAAGTCATCATTCTGACGATAATTATTGGTGAAGGTTTTAAAGCCAATATACGGTACGGCTATTTTTTTTTTTCAGTAAATAGGTAAGTAGCCAATAAATAAAAATTGCTTGACATTGGATATAGCAGTTATCAAATCAAAGCTTGTCTACTATGTTTTTGAAAATTACCAACTATCCCACATCTTGTCAATCTGATTGTGAAACTATAAAGTAGACTGTAATTTCTTAGGAAACCTATTTTGGGAGTTAGACGAATAATAATCGAAGTGTTTTTGTATTTATTAACCTATTTTGTTGGTTTGTTCATTATGACAATTATCAGCGGAGAGGTTCCAGCGTTCATAAAGGTGTATTGCTTTGCTTGTATTTAAATTGTATGTCATTGTTGCCAGAGGTTTAGCCTTCTCTTATGGATAGCCAATCATCCATCGAGAAAGAGAAGGGGAAGAAATGCTGTCATAAGTTACGTAACGACGTGCGTTCGAAACCTTTTCTCTGAGTACGTTGGCCAGTCTTAAAAAAAAGGTCACTTTTACATTATAAGTACCAAATTTATTCAACCTACGTAACGCCGAATACAGTCAAAATTATGTGTAGATATAATATGTATTCTGAATAAGCGTTATATTTATGAAATGCATAGATAAAAAGTTATTGCGAAAAAACCGTGTTATAGAGGCCCTGAATCTCATAGTAGTGACAAATGCTTGTTACGATATTTTACTACTGTAAAAGTAACTCCGCTCTATATAAACAAACTGGTGCCGCTTTCAGCTTCTGTATGCCTTCGATTGTTAATTGAAATGGCTTCCTTGTGAAAATTTATTTTATCTCTTTCCTTTTCTTGCATTCTTGACTTATTACTTATTTGTTTGCAAAATCCTCATGTTTGTTTTAAAAGTATGAAGTTTGCCAAAAGTAAGTTGATGTATTGTGGCATAATTAATCTCTTTCGTGCACCTATGATCCAAGTGTAAACAAGCTGATTATCTCTCTCTCTCTCTCTCTCTCTCTCTCTCTCTCTCTCTCAGACGGACACACACACAATCGATTCCTTTGATTGTCTTTGTACCCAACATGTGAATAAAATTGATTTTGTTATCAACCTTTGCATACTGCAACACCAATTTGGTTTGCTCAAAGGGTTCCCGTCTCTTCTCCCTCTATCCCCCAGCCAGCCGGTGCCATTTTTACCAAACAGTTCATAAAAAAACACATAGAAAAAATAAAATTTAGAAAATTTTACTTCACATAACGTGCTGTTTCATTACTTTACACTCTAAATTTAACTTTTGCACACATAAATAATAGAAAAAAATGTGAAAAAGGGGGCTTTTTGGGTTGGCTGGAACGAATTATCCTAATTCCATTTATTTCTTATGGGGATATTTGTTTCATATTTCGAACAAATCGTACTTCCAACAGCCTTCTGGAACAGATCATGTTCGAAGTACGAGGTACTACTGTAGTTGGATTAATGGAAGAGATTACAGTAGTACCTCGAGATACGAAATTAATCCGTTCCGAGGCGCCCTTCGTATCATGAGGTTTATGTATCTTGGACCACATAGTACATGTAAAATGGCTAATCGGTTCCAAGCCCTCCAAAAACACCCCAGTAAATTTCATAATAAAGCTACTAAATCGACCTATAAACAATGAAATACTACAACAAATTGGACCATGTTCAATACCTAACTTAATAATGTAATGCAAATTAACCTGTAAATAGAGTGTATTAGTGTACATGGTATACAAGAAATACTGTACGTAAAATGTGGAAGCTTACCTTTTGAGTGAAGCTATCTCCGAAAGTGGTGGCAGAGGAGGAGGACGGCAAACGGCAGATACGTATGTACGTACGTACACTTAACTTTACGAAACACAAAAAAATGTAAGGAAAAACTAAACTAAAATTACGAAACACATTAACAAAACTGTAACACTTAACTTTACAAAAAAAAAAAACAAAAAAAAAAAAAACTAAAAAAAAAAAAAAAAAAAAAAATCTTTTTTTTTTATTTACTTTACATATTTTTTTTTTTTTTTTTTTTTTTTTTTTTTTTTTTTTTTTACAGAATTTCAACTTCATCACCACTTTCAACTTTCCTGTTTTTTATCACTTGGTTCTTCCTTTTTGCTTACTCCTACTAATGCTAAAGGCCTCTTTAAAACATAATGATCCAAGGAAGATTGCTTCTGCCTACTTTTCACAATGTTCCTGAAACGACTCAGGCAAACGTCATCTAACTGCGCAAGCATACGACCTGTGTGAGCCTTTTCGGGGTGTCTTTTTTTCTATAAACGATTGCACTTATGAGAAAAAGCGGCTAAAACATCCTTAATTTCTGCCGTTGTCATATGGTCCTCCTCCTCTTCCTCGCCGCTGCTAGAGAACTCCTCTTGAACGACGTTATGTTGCATGGCCTCCAACTCCTTCAGGTCATCCGTCGTAAGCTCCTCTTGGTGCTCCTTGAGAAGGTCGTTGATGTCGTCCTCGTCAACAACCAGCACCATGGACTTGCCGAGTGCAGCGATCTCATCAAGATCTGGTTGGGAAAACAGTTTCGGGATCGTCACCTGTTTCTGAATCTGCAGCACCAGGCTTCGCCCACATCGAATCCCTCGGAGTCTTCGGGGGCGGGATATGGCATCAGGCCAGAGTTTCCTCCACGATGAAGTCAAGGTTCGCCTCGAAAACCTCCTGCCAAGCTTGATCGATGAGTCGGATGCAAATGACGATGTCGAAATGCTCCTTCCAAAAATTCATGCAAGGTGAGGTTTCAGGTATCGGTGATGTCAAAAACATCTCTTGAAAAGATTGTTTCGTGTACAGCTTCTTAAAGTTCTATATCACTTGCTGGTCCATGGGCTGGAGGAGAGGGGTGGTGTTGGGCGGAAGAAAAAGAATCTTAACGAAGGAATACTCAGCTAGGATATCTTCCTCGAGGCCAGGAGGGTGGGGAGGGGCATTGTCCAACACAGCAGACATTTCAGGGGGAGGCGCTTATCTTCCAAAAATTTCTTCACTGTCGGGCTGAAACAGTTTTACCCACTCCGTGAAACAAAAAAGCCTCGTTACCCAGGCTTTTGCATTAGCCCTCCACATCACCCTCCACATCACTGAAGCTTCTCCTTAAGCACTTTGTGGGCCTTGAAGGCTCGAGGAGTCTCGGAATGATACACCAGTACAGTGGACCCCCAAATTCGCGTTCTCCAGATTCGGCGGGACTCACACATTCGCGGATTTCTCTGGGGAACGTTTCCCTGCATTATTCGTGGAAAATTCACGCATTCGCGGTATTTTCTATGACAAAAAATACCATCAAATTCCTGGTTTTTTAGGATAAATTCATCATAAAATGCACTTTTTGTGATAAAACTATTAAAAAAAAACCAAAGTATGAAAATTTTTAGTGGGTTTTCTTCAAGTTTTTTAACTAACAAAATAGGCTGTTTTTAGCATTTCATAGGGGTTCCAAACATTGCGGGTTCTAACTATTCACGGGGGGGGTCTGGTACGATCCCGGCGAATATGGGGGGACCACTGTAGAGGCTTCACCTTGCAATCCCCACTATCGTTTGAACAAAGTGCGAGCGTAAGCCTATCTTCATAGGCTTATGCCGGGTAGCTTCTTCTCTTCCTCCGTGATGTATGTCCGACGATGGCATTTTTTCCCAAAATGGCCAGTCTCATCACAGTTGAAGACTTGCTGAGAACTGTAGCTCCTTGGTCATCATCTCGTCGAACTCTTTTTAAATGCTTCGGCCGCTTTCGTGTCCGAGCTGGCAGCCCCCCTCCCATGCCGCACCACAAATGGATGCCAGTCCGTTTAAGAAATTTCTCGAACCAGCATGCGAAGCCATGAACTCTGGGGTTTGCGTTGATGTCCCTCCCCTCTGTGTCTTCCGCCTGCGCAATACAAATCGCCGAAAATAGCGCTGGCCTTGTGGGAGATTGCGTCTCCCGTTATCGTTATCGCCAGCGATCTTTTGTCTTTTATCCAGGACAAGAAGCAGCCGTTTCCATCTCGTCGTGCACATGGGGTCCCTCTTGCTGGACAAAATAGTGATGCCTTGGAAGGTGTAGCTGCTTTGATGACATCCTTCTGTTTAAGGATGGTGCCTTATTGTTGACGGATTTCGGCTGTATTCCTTGGCGATTCACACTCAATCGCATACCAGCTTCATATTCTTGATAATCTCCATCTTGTCTCAAAGAGAGCATTCGCTTCTTTCGGGAATTTAGACTTTCTTGGGACCCCCCCATGACTACGTTATCTTGTACGTAATTTACGTATAAGTAGAATAAAGTTTTCGCAAAACACGATTAAAGTACGTATACTGCAACGAAATCACTAGCGAATTTGTTACGTTACTAAACGAAATCGTTAGGACCAAACGAATACCACTTGCGTACGATAAACGATGCTGGTACCGAGTGGCCGTAGGCACGCCACCACCTTACATAGATGCATGATGGGAGGGATTGCTGGCAATAGGAGAGAGGGATCTCATGGCCCGAGACTAACATCAGGAACCAATGGGAGAGCAGGAGGATGGTGGAGTCTACTAAGTGGCGGCGCGGGCGAGTTTAAAATTGTTATCGGTGGTTCGAGCGAATCTCGGACTTTACAGAAACCTTCAATATCTGAAAACTTTTCGTATGTAGAGCCATTAAATTTTAGTATTGGCTTTCGTATCTCAAGTTTTTCGTAAGTTGAGCCTTTCGTATCTCGAGGTACCACTGTATATTCCTAATCATGACATATTTTACTGGAATGATGAGTGACCCAATTCCAGACTGAGTGATGATAGTGGGGTCAGACTAGTATTGAGAAGGAAGGGTAAAGATATGTAGAGATTGGTGGATGATAAAGTGCAAGAAAGACACGAGTGGCAGAATTTCACATGGGCCCTTGGCATTCCTCAGCATTGCAAGCAATGAGGATATAAAGATGATGACAACATTATGTAACAAAGGAAGTTTAACAGAATAAAATCAATCAACATAATTCCTTTGAATGCTGAAGTTACCTTTGGTTACAACTTGTATTTTTTGGAAACACATAGGTTTCAACTTGCCACAGGTCACACACTGGCATGACCTGTCACATAATATAAATTACGATGACCAATTCAAAGAAGTTATCCTTATAAAAAAGGTACAGTTATGGAAATGTTAGGTGGGTTAAAGATGACTAAATCTTTACTATAATATTTACATATAAGCAGTACCAATCCACATAAGAAATAAAATGTTATTTCGCAATAAATTTAACATAATGATAAAGAATCGTAAAAAGCAATTGTTACTAAATAGGTATTATACTGTAACAAAAAGAAGTGATTTGGGCAGATCGGGTGAAAGTGAAAGAAATTGGCGAATAATCATCCCAGCCCAGCTGATAAGTCAGTGGAAAGTAGACTCCTTTTTCCCTCTCCTCTCCTCCATCTCCCTCAGCCCACCAAATAATGACTCAAGCAAGGGTTTTTTTTTTAAACTTTTTTACTGTATTGCATTTGATTGTTTTCATGTTTTATCATCATGTTAAATTTATTGCGAAATAACATTTTATTTTTTATGTGAATTGGTGCTGCTTTTATGTACATATTTCAGTAAAGATTTTACTGTCTCCTCTTCTCTCCTCAACAATATCATGACGCATTATAACCTGAAATAATTCATTCGTTATTCCTTTAAAATATAAATGCCCCTTCCCTGTACCTCAAGTTAGCTGTGCATCACCGCAATGACGAATGATTTCGTTAATCATCTACATATTCTAAATTTTATTGTGAAAAGCTTTGTTCTTTTATTTCCTATTTTGTTAATATTGTTCAACAAGATGTCTCACTTGGAACACCGAACACTGACTCAATTAAGACTATTTTTTTTCCATTGCATTTGATTGTTTTCATATTTTACTATTACATTAAAATTTATTGTGAAATTCCCTTTTAAGTAAATTGTTTTTGTTTTAACATACATTTTTTACAGTAATATATAATAAAAAGTACAAAGCATCTTTCCCTGAGAACCATCACTATCAAATGTTCTACTTGACACTTTGTCAGACAATTCAGAAAACTGCTCATGGCCTCTGATGATCCACAAGCCTACTTAAACAGGAGTTTTCAAAATGATATTGTTAAACTACAATAAACGTTTTGTACATACTTACCTGGCAAGATATATATTAGCTATGTCTCCGACGTTCCGACAGAATTTCAAATCTCGCGGACACGCGACAGGTAGGTCAGGTGGTCTACCTTACCCGCCGCTGGGTGGCGGGAGTATGAACCAATCTATCTCTTCCAGCCAGATTTTTTCTCTTTTACCTGTCTCCTGAGGGGAGGTGGGTGGGCCATTAGACGTATATATCTGCCAGGTAGTATGTACAAAACTTTATTGTAGTTTTAACAATATATTTTTGTACATGAACTTCCCTGCCAGATATATCTTAGCTGATTGGCACCCTTGGTGGAGGGTAAGAGACAGCTAAAGTAATAAGGAGAGATAAGAAAAACAACTGATGTTGTAGGATATAAACCAATTGGTTCTTACCTGTTCAGGCAGAAGACTTCATTGATTTATCTGAGTCTGCGTTGCCTGGAGAGCTACAGCTAGGACGTGACCTGATGCTGAAAGACTCTCGGATACCACTGGGATATGTGATCCCTTTGTGTGGTAGATCCAAGTCGGATCCTGTAAAGGGAGTTCGTCCCTATCTTAACAGGTCCTAACCACTACTACTGCAAGAGCCACACTCATCAGACCACCTAACCAAACTACTAAAGATTAGTATTACGACCTAAAGAGATGCCTCATGATCCTCTTAAGGCAACCAACAACAACAAAAATACAAGGGGGTGGGGGGAAAAATTATACTACTAAACAGGATGAGTTCCAGCTCCCTGCCCCAGCACTGAATCCGCAGGATACGTACGGGCCCAAGGCGAAGCATTTTTCGTAAGTGATTCTCATCACGTAAGTAGTGGTTCGCGAACACTGACTGACATCTTCCAGAATGTTGTCTGCCATCAGATTTCCGCCACGGACATATTCTGTTGAAAGCAAGAGAAGTTGCTATGGCTCTTACTTCGTGTGCTTCACTTTAAGAAGCTAAGATGTTCTTCTTCTGCAGGATCCGTGTGCTTCTTTGATGAGGCTTCTCAAGAAGAAGGACAATGCGTTCTTCGACAATGGACGAGTAGGCTCTTTTACTGAACACCACAGTACCTCTCGGTTGGCTTTCAGTTGCTCTTTTCTTCTAAGGTCAGTATTTTCACCATTCTCACTGGGCAAAGAGTTCTCTCGGTTTCTTCTCCTACCACAAAGAAGATAAACCCACGAATCTCGAAGTTTCTGGGCCATGGACTGATGGGGTTCTCATCTTTTGCAGAAAAACCAGGAAGGAAAGAGCAAATGAGAGAGTCCTCCTTAAAACCCACATTACCATCAATCGCCTGAAGCTCACTCACTCTTCTGGCGGAAGCTAGAGCCATCAAAAAACAGAGTTCTTCTGGTAAGGTCTCTGAATGAGGCTGAATTAGGGGGTTTCAAACCTAGAGGACCAAGGAATTGAAGGAACTACATCAAAATTCCAGCTAGGTGTCTTAGGATACTGCCATTTTTTCGTTGTTATTAAACGACCTAATAAGGTCCTGTAGGTCCTTATCTTCCGATAAGTTGAGGCCCCGTGCCTGCCAAGACATTCGCCAACCATACTACGATAGCCGTTTTAATCGTCGAAATAAAACGACTAAATAAGCCACATCTTGTCTTAAGCAAATAAAAAGAAGTCTGCGATTTGATTCACAGAGGTACTGGAAGAGGAAACGTTATCCTCTTGCACCATCTTCTGAAGACATCCCACTTCGATTGGTACACTAGTAATGTGGAAGACCTTCTCGCTCTAGCGATTGGCCTTAGCAGCTGCTGACGAAAAGCCTTTCGCTCTGACCAGTTCTGGACAGTCTGAAGCCAGTCAGACTGAGAGCGGGGAGGTTTTTTTGTTTTGTGGTACCTGTCGAAGTGTTGGGCTGTCTGAGTAGATCGCTCCTTAGAGGAAGCGATCTTGGAAAAAATCCACTAGCCATTCAGCACCTCTGTGAACCCAATCTTGTGCTGGCCAAAAGGGAGCTATCAAAAAAGGTCATCCTCGCGGAATCTGACTCTGCGAACTTTTTTTAAAGTCAACCCAGAATCTTGAAGGGGGGAAACGCGTATACTCGAGTCCTTTCCAATCGAGTAGGGAGGGCGTCTATCCCTATTGCTCCTGGGATCCGAGATGGAGAGCAATACAGATCAGTCTTTTTTTGTTCTTTGCAGTTGCAAAAAAGGTCTAAGAGAGGCCTGCCCCACAACTTCCAAAGGCTCTGGCAAACCATTTCTTGGTGCAGAGTCACTCTGTGGGAAGGACCAGATCTTTCCTGCTGAGGAGATCTGCCCTTACATTCCTTTCCACATGTACGAATCTGGTGAGAAGTTTATCCCCCTTTCTTTCTGTTCCACAGAAGAAGATCTCTTGCTGTTTCGTACAGAGAGAAGGAATGCGTCCCCCCCGTTTCCTGATGTATGCCAGAGCCGTGGTGTTGTCGAGTTTATTGCACAACTGCTACCTGTCACATCTGACTCGAAAACTCCTTCAGAGCAAGACACACGGCCATTAGTTCTTTCCTGTTGATGTGCCAGGAAGACTGGTCCCCCATCCAGGTTTCCTGACACCTCCTTGGTTCCCAGAGTCGCCCCCCAACCTGTTCTCCGACGCATCGGAGAAAAACAACACCAGGCTGGGTTTTTGGGCTGGGATTTTTGAAGAGGCAGTCCTGCGAGAATACTTGTCGGGATCCGCCCCCACCATGCTAATCCTTCTTGATTTGAAGAGTAATTGACAGGGAGAACTTCAAATCTGAGAAGGACGACTCCAATCGAGAAAGAAAGAATTGGAGCGGTCTCAGTGCAACCTTCCTAGGGAAACAAATTGCTCAGTGAGGAGAGCGTCCCAGCAGACTCATCCACTCCCTCACTGTGCATACTTCTTTCCCTAAGAAGGTTTGTTACTTTTTCGAGTCCCCGGGCTATCCTCTCCTGTGACGGAAAAAAAGCCCGAAAACTCAGAGAGTTCATCTGGATCCCCAGATAAACGCACTCTTGAGCGGGAATCAGACTGACTTCGCAGATGACCAGAAGTCCTAAGGAATAAGTCAAATCCAGGGTTTTCTTCAAGTCCTTCAGACAACGATCTCTGGAATTGGCCCTATAAGCCAATCGTCGAGATAGAGCGAATCCTCACCCCTTCCAGGTGAAGCCAGTGGCCACATTCCCTATGATGGCGTAAAGACTTGGGGGGGCCGTGGAGAGGCCAAAACACAGGGGCCCTGAAATTGGAAGATTTCTTCCCCCCATCATGAATCTTAGAAATTCCTCGAGGAAGGATGGATTGGTACGTGGAAGTAAGCGTCCTGTAAGTCCAAGGACACCATCCAGTCCCCTGGACGGAGTGCTGTAACACCGAGGCAGTGGTCTCCATCGTGAACTTCTTCTTTTTCGACGAAGAAGTTCAGGGCGCTTACATCCAACACCGGGTCTCCATCCTCCTGAGGATTTTTGGAACTAGGAACAGGCGGTGTAAAAGCCTGCCGAAAGATGATCTGCCACTTAGTTCGATCGCCCCTCCTTTTCCAGCATTTTTTCCTGGGTCTACCGCTAGTCGGAGGGCTTGATTCATGATGGGGAGGGTCCCTCCCGTATACTGGCCGTCAACTCCCCTCGGGGTATTTCGTCAAGGGATCAAGGCTCGAAAAAGAACGGGATTAGATAGCCTTCCTCAAAATAGACAGGGTCCAGGCATCTGCGTCTTTCCGGGCCCAGACTTCTGCAAAACTGTAAAAGCCTGGCGCCCTACAGTTGTGAAGGACTTGAGTCTTACTTGGGAGGGTTTGATTGACTTCGTAAAAGTCCTCCCTCTGCTGTTTGGTTTCCGACCTCTGAACGAAGAGGATCTAGAGGGTAGATGCCCCTCGAAAGGGTCCTGAGGAGGGTCGGCTTAGCTTTCTTTGTAGGTCTGGAAGGTAGGGCGCGGCTTCCCCTGCAGACTGTGCTAGAAGGTCCTGCGTAGCTTTGGCAGAGAGAGCCTTCGAAATGTCTTGAACCAGGTGTTTAGAAACAGCTGTTTGTAGGAGAGCGGGGCAAAAAGCGAAAGACGATCTCTGAGCTATGTGAGACGATTTTGTTTAAAAATGAGCAAAATACTAATCTTTTTGTTTTCTTCAAGACCCCTGCTCCAAACAGTGAAGCTATTTCGCTGGCCCCATCTCTCACGATTTATCCATACAGGATAAAGACACAATTCAAATCTCCGGAGAAATCGTGGTCCGGTCCTTGAGTTTTCTTGGCTAGGACTCCGAGGGGACCAATCGAAGAAAGTTGAAAAACTTCCAAGACTCTAAAAAAAAATGCCTTTTAGAATGTGATCCATTTCATCATTGCCCACGTTGTTCTGGCCGAATTCAAAGCTGATCTTCTAGTGGCGTATACTAGTGCCGAAAAATCTGCGTCAGCTTGAAGACGGAAGGCCCAGTCCCAAGGGTTCTCCGTCTCATACCAAAATCCTGTCCTTCTGAAAGCTTCGACGGAGGGAAGGGAAGGCAAACATTGTTTTCCCCGCTTCCTCTTTAGTACGCATCCATGAACCGAAACTCTGAGCGCTTTCTTCATAGAAAGAGTTCGGCTTCATTCTCACACTCGAAGATCCTTTCGTTGCTTTCGCTGTGGAGAACAACGAGTGTGGAGAAGGAGGAGCAGTAGGGCTCAAAGACTCTCCGAAATCCCTGAAGGAGAAGTTCTGTGAGGCCTTTTCGTACGAAAGAAACTGTTGCCGATGTATTAGTTCTTCCTCAGAGGCTTCTGGTCTTTCTTGAGGAGGAGAACGGGGATGAGGATCTTATGAGTAATCCTTAGATGATTTTCCTAGCTGGGGTACAGTGCGATGAAGGAGGACAAAACGTCTTGAATGAGGAGAAGATTCCAAAGTAGAAAGGCGTACAGGAGAACGACGAGTGTAAAAGAAGGGCGCTTATCCGAAAAAATTCTTGTCTAAACTCGCATTCTCTAGAAAGACCAGTCTATCCCTAGGGAAACTACGAGAGGGAGACGCCTGCTAAGATCCTGGCGCCGATCGCGAGGAGAGGGCTACTAGGCGCCGAGCGCTATCTGTTACAGGGCGCTTAGAGGAAATCCTGGCGCCTACCAAGCGGCGAAACGTTGCTAAAAATAGGGCGCCTTTCAGGAAGCAGGGGCGCTCGAGAGGCTCTTGATGCCTACGAAGCGGAGAGCGGCTGCTACGCTCCGAGCGCTTAAACGGACCAGGGCGTCGGCGAGATCTTGTCCTTACCGAGGGGGCGGGGAGAAGTATGTAATGCTCCCGAGCGCCTAACAGAAGCAGGGCGCTTGAGGTTCGTTCTTGACTTCTAGCAAGAGGAGACCGATGAGGAGTAGGGAGTCTCGAGAACGAAGAGCGCCCCTCTACAGGAGAACGAAGCAAACGAGGATCAAGGTGTCTTTCTCCAGGAGAAACATCTACTAAAAGAATGGACGCTTACCAGGAGCAGGGCTCCTACAGACTTTCTTGATGTCTTACAGGGGAGGAGGCGAACTCCATGCGATGAGCGCCTACCAGTCACGTTATCCGACGCCCGATAACAGTAGTCGGAAGGAGAAGTGCGCCTACTTCCAGAAGGGCATACTAGGTTCTCTGAGAAGACGAGGAGAGAAGAAAGAAGAGACGGCGAAGACGAAACCAAGTCTTATATGACCTGAGCGACTCTCTCTTCTTGCACGACTCTAGAAGAAGGAGAAAAACAGAAGCGGGGTCTGAGCGTCTACCCGAGGGCAGGAATCCGATTTGAGGAAATATTTATTCATAGTCCAAGGAGCGCCTATCCGTCGAATGGCGTTCTCGACACCTCGAGCGGGAGTGGTGTTCCTCTCGTGAAATGTTACGATGAGTAGAAGAATCTCAAAAAGAAGGAGAAACGCCGATTGCAAGGAGAGCGCTCTTCCGACGAAAACGCCTCGATCTCTTGATGGGAGAGACCAAATCCTTCCTTCTACGCGATCTCGATGCCAAGGAGTCCGCCAAGGCTGTGATCTGAGCTTGTAGGCCCGTAGTACTCGAGAAGGAGAGTCCCAGGATCTTCTTCCGAAGCAAGCTCAGCGCGAGGCGCGGGAGAAGAGGGAAGGGCGATCACCGGATCTCTAGGCTTCTTTGCTTGCAAGGAAGCTACATCAGAAAAAGTCTTCTGGGCTGGACGCTAACGTACTGAAGGGAGCCTCCGCAGCCCATCTTCAAACGGGCGTGACGCCTCCTTAGAGCTCCACCCCACGCTTCGCGAAGGAGGAAGAGGATGACGAAAACACTGGCGAAGAATATTCTTCTTCTTACGATCCAAGGCAGCCTGGGAGCGAACTTCAGGGTATCTCCGAGGGGACGCCTGACCGGTGGGGGCTCTCCCTAGCCCCTCCTGCGGCCTTTCGACTTTCCTCCTCCACTGGAACTGGGAGTCTGGAAAGAGGTCTAGCCTGGAGGCACTAAGGAGCCGGTCAGACGCACCCTCCACATCACTGGGTACACTGCACTTATCATCACTGACACTCTTACCTTGCTCAGTACGAAGATTCTTGTCTTCTTAGAACACAAGGAAGCTTTTGAGGCCGCCGCCTCCGAAGACGAATACTACGGCTTCGGTGCGGGGAGCAGGAGCTGAGACCGGGTGGGAGGAAGGTTCTAAAACTACATTAATGTTAGTTTCATTCTCACTCATTCTCGACCTGCTCGAGCTCCTTGAAGAAGCTTTACTACCCTATCCCTTTCAAGTTTCCTAATATAAGAAGAAAGAGCCTTATATTCATCTTCGTTTCAAACCTCACACTCTTGACACGGGTTACTAAACGAACATTCATTCCCCCTACATTTAACACAGAAAGTGTGAGGGTCCACCGCAGCTTTCGGTAACCTCACCTTACATCCATCGGTCACACATACTCTAAACAAAACCGGAGTTTTGGAAACAGAATCAAATCAGACATTCTACAGGAAAATCCAGCGCAAAGTCAATAACGGTCCACAATAAGCGTATGCCAAGCCAACATAGAGCGAATACGTCACCAAAATGTTCAAATCAATCTCCAGGCAAGCGAAATGAAGAATATATCGGAAGAAACGACAACAGTTGTTATCGCTTCAGCGACAGAAAAAATCTGACTGGAGAGATAGATTGGTTCATACTCCCGCCACCCAGCGGCGGGTAAGGTAGACCACCTGACCTACCTGTCGCGTGTGCCGCGAGATTTGAAATTCTGTCGGAACGTCGGAGACTATAGCTAAGTATATATCTGGCAGGGAAGTTCATGTACAAAAACTTCAATTATGGTTACATGTGTAAAATTTTCACTGAGAATGTGAGCCAGGACTCTACTGAATCAGAACTCAATAGTAAATTGGGAAATTCTACATGGAACTTTGGTGCAAAAAAGCTGTAAGGAGTATCTCTTAGAGGGAAGGCTTCGAAGGTAGTGTTAAGAATTCCTAACCTCCTGATTTAAAACATCTAAGGTGAAGACCTTAACAATCATGGGTTAAGGTGACAATGATGGACCACTGTCAAAAATAGCTACTAATGGTTGGGCAGGGCTCCCTATATGATTTCACACAACTGTTTCTGTTGCTTTAAAACAAGAGTTGCAAAAGGAATATAGTAAACCCTAAGTATTTGCTCTTAAAGCATTTAAATTTAATTTAAAAGTTAGCAGAGAGAGACTAATACAACTCTTTAGTTATGTTAGAATGGCGCATTTACAGTTTTAGATGGTAAAGGTAAAATTAGATCAATTTAAAATTATCTTCCACTAACTCGAACGAGAGAGAGAGAGAGAGAGAGAGAGAGAGAGAGAGAGAGAGAGCACACTCCCCCACCTGTCCCATTAAATTGACATATTTAACAGCTCTGGCTTCAAGCTTCTCTTTGAGTTAAACAAAAGATGAAGGAAAGGATATTTTGTTTCTTTAGAATACTATCACACATGAATTTTGTAATTACAGTTATATTATTACAGGCAGTCCCCGGTTAATGGTGATCAGTTTTATGGCACTTGTTTAGCGCCATAAAATCGGCAATGTATGGCGCCATAATACGCCACGTTACAGTTATTGGTGCCATAAGGTGCTGATAATAGAGTTTTATGGTGTCATAACATACCTAACAGAGGTGCCATTAACCGGCAATTGGCACCATTAACCAAAACTTGGCGCCCTAAGTACTGTAAGTCGCCGAGTTTCAGTTAATGGCAGTTTTCGCTTATCAGCACCCTGCCGAGAACAGAACCCCCACCGATAATCAGGGACTGCCTGTTTAAGTTTATTAATATTTTCAAATATGTATAAGTTTGACAAGATTAAATGATAATACTACCAAGTATAAAAATTTTGAGTGGGGTTTTCTTGAGTCTAACCTACCAAAATAGGCCATTTTCAGCATTTTTATAGGGGTCCCAACTATTCACGGATTCTTAATATTCGCAGGGGTGTCTGGTACGCATCAACCACGAATACAGGGGGACCGCTGTAATTAGTTAGGTTCCATTGAAAAAGTCTGCTATTGTGAATTTGTGCAACTCAAATCGCGTAAGAATGAGGTATTGCAGTAGACCTAGTACGCTTGCAAGGGATGGGTACCCCAGCTCCCATGAATAGCTAAAATCTGTGAATACTTAAAACTACCCATTTTGATAAAACACAAATTATCTCCAAAAATGCTTATACCAGCATATTTTAATAGTTTTATCACAAAAAGTGCATTTAGTCACAAAAATATATTTCTGGGCTCAGCTCGTGTCGGCCTATGAAAGTATCCTTAATATCATTCTTTCTAGGCAAAATTAATCTAAAATTACCAGAGAAAAACAAAATTAAGAAAATGTCAGTAAAACTGACTCGCTCACTCTATAAAAGAAGTGTCGGTATGAGATAGGGGCGAGTGGGATCACTACCACGAGTCATTCACCATTTAGACCTTCCAATCTAAAATCCCCACCAGAGAGAGCTGATACTAAAGGGTGATGCGGCCGCTACTACTACTACTACTGACGCCACGGACAGCAGCGCCCCTAGCGGTCATCCTTAATTTTTAGACTTACACGTTGTACGCTTTTTTTTTTTCCCTCGTGCCGTGTTTCTTGGGATTTATCACTTTTATTCACCATGGAACGTGCTGCCATCGCATCGGCTAAGTTAAGTGCCTCATAAGTAGTAATTTACGTATTTTAGTCTTCCAGGGACCAGTATTTTCCTTCTAATAGGTCATATACGGTCTCCCGGTTGACTCGTGGCGGCGCCATGCCGCCTCATGTTAAGAATTCCCGGTCTCCCATACTGGGACTTTTTCTTTATACTTATGGGCTTACTATATCACGTTCATCGTTTATTACATCGTTTTTTATAGCTAGGACAGCCCTTTTACCATTTTCTAGTTTGGTATTTAGGGCTATTCTGTGTTTCTGGCCCAGCATCCCGGCTCTTGCTCTTCATCAGCTATCGCTGGCTCCGAGTAGTCAACTGTTCCTCAGAACAGTTTGCCTCCTCCTGGGCTTCTTTTTCTTTTACTAAAAGTGTCTTTTCCCTCTTTTACGATGTATTATTAGTTTTATTTAGGGTGTTAGGCTAGCCTAGGTGCATGTCCCATGTGTTGGTACAGTCTGGTTCACGTGGCCCTTCCACGGTTGTGTGCTATCGCGGCTTAGGCCACTTGCGGTCACGTGTTCCATAGCACCTTACCCTTCCCCTTCCCTCCCTACCAGGTATAGGGAGGGGTCTGGGGGACTCCTTGGTTACCATGACAACCACAGTAGCCTTCCTCCCTCTTTCTCTGAGGAGGCCGGGAGCTTCCCTCCAGCTGGGGTATAGGGTGACCACTTGTCTCGGGTACGGTCACCGAGACGGGGTAGTTGTTGGGACGGGGAGGAGTAGGCCACCCCCCCCCTCTCTCTCCCGCCGCGTTACGCCGGGAACCCCCCCCCCCATTGCTCAGTCCCACCTTTCCCCTACTGTAACGAACGGAGCCTCCGCTGCAGCCGGGGCCCCTTTGGTTATAGTTCGTCTGGCTCCGCCAGCGGGCGGGGTGGTCACTACTAGTGTCTGTGCTTGCCTACTATATCCTGCCTTTTTCCCGCTACCGGAGGAGAGCTTGC
Source organism: Macrobrachium nipponense (assembly GCF_015104395.2). NCBI lineage: Eukaryota > Metazoa > Arthropoda > Malacostraca > Decapoda > Palaemonidae > Macrobrachium > Macrobrachium nipponense. The sequence goes on from NC_087201.1 coordinate 129,416,295, forward strand.
TTCTTACCGGGCACTCTTCTAGTAGACGAGGAAAAGAGTTTATATATATTTCGTTATAATATAAGGATATACCCTAATTTTACGGTGAATTTTAGTATTAACTAACTTTGTGTATACCATCTCCGTCGTTCTCCGTCGTGGTTTCATGGCTCACCACCACACCTGGTTGGATATTCTCTCCTGTCTCCGGCGTAGCCTTAGACAACTCCAACCGCCTAGTTACCACACGTATTATGGCGGGGCTCTGGTTTAATCTAACTTTCACGCTCCGGCATGCAGCGGAGCAATTGTTAGGCTGTAAGTGTTCTCCTGATACTTATGTATCTTTCCACTTACAGGCTACCAACTGTCAGGTCCTGGGTTGTAACGCGACACTTTACGACCCCTACGACCCACGATGAGTGCAGGACTCACGCCCCGTGTGCCACGACCCACAACGCCATGATCGTCTGGCACCCAGAAGCCTGCACCATTTGCTATGACCTTGTCAGTCAGCTGGTGGGGGGGGTAAGTCGACTCTTAGACTTCTTTATCGTATTACTAATAACACTTAGTCATAAGCTTGTTAAACCCCGTCCCCGCCACTAGAAGCTTCATTTCGCCTTCTCTTTCAGGCTGCCGCCGTGAAGGAAGTCGCCTTAGCAACCCCTGAAGGCTTGGCTTTGGGTGGGCGGTGCTTCGGGAAGAACGCCGCCAAGGGCCAGCCGTACATCTTAGATAAGAAGCTGGCCGTTCAGATCTTCCCCGGCGGCAAGTCAACAGGCTACGTGATCCACCTCAGCAGCCCCTCTCATCGCTTCCATACAGCAAGAGGTGCAGCAGTCGTCGGGTCCGCTCCGGCCACGCAGGAGCCGGTCCCAGACGTCGCAACTTTGGACCTGAACATCGAACCTATGGCGGTAGGGGCGGAGGATTTGTTGGTTGAGGTAGGTGTGTCGGGCGCCCAAGGTCTTTCCTTGGGCACTCCTGGATCTTCTCCTGTCCCTTCTACTGCTTCTTTTCAAGGCTTTACGGGATCTGAGATCCCTGCCCGCTCTCCCGCTCTCTCGTACCCCCAAAGGTGAAGGGACAGACGAGAACAGAAGACCCTCCACAAGACGACTTCTAAGAAGTCGTCGTCGTCTTCTTCAGACAAAGAAGTCTTCGACTTCCTATGCTGACGCGGTGAAGGCTAAGCCGAGCTCTTCGTACTCCAAGAGCTCTAGAAGCAAGACTTCTAAGGAGAAGGCTCGCGCTTCAGCCGAGCCAATGCCTTCTCCGGCCTCCACCGCATCCACTCCGGCAACGCCGGTTGGAGTAGCGGGACCGAGCTCCTTTGATCCCACTGCCTTCTCAGCAGTGGTGATGCAACAGGTGGGAGAGATGGTCGGCTCGCAGGTCTCCGCCCTCGGAACCAGGTTTGAACAGATGTTTGCGCAGCTGTCAAACACCCTCAGTCAGTCGGGCCAATCCATCCAAGATCTCTCTAACAGAGTTAGAGAGAATGAGGACCGAGTAGCTGGGCTTTCTCAGGCTCCTCAACCAATCTCCCCAGTAGCAGGTACTGGCATTCTCCAGCTACCTCCATATGAGTCGCTACCAGCCTTCTCCATGGATAACCCATGGAGAGTGGCCGCTTACGCTCCATTCAAGGACGGTATGATCTCTGTCCCGGAGTGTGGAACTCGAAGGATTGAGGACTTCGAGTTTTATCCTCCGGGATTACTCAGCCTTTCATTGGATATGCTAGGCTGACCGTGGCGGCCCTCACTAGGAGGACAAGATTTCCCGAGAAAAACGTGCATATAGTAGAGAGCACGCACAGTGGGAATGGGTTCACTGCCTGGAGGAACTGGGAGTTGTACCAACACTAAGCTCCAGGCTTTCAAGAGTCCTTCACTATTTTTGCGACGGAGGAGGAGGCTTCTCTTCCGTTCGCTACCAAAATAGTGGAAGCGACTCTTCAGGGGCAGTCCTCAAGGATGAGCCCATGCCACAGCTGAGGAAGCTGACTCTACTTCACCGCTCTTTCCAGCCTTTGGAGAATTGTGGGAGAACTTGCCTGCCACATTCACGATTGGTAAGCTTAAGCCAGACTGCGCAATGGACCAGTTTGGCGAAAAGCTTCCAAGGCTGCCTGATACTTTGATTCAGGCAGAGTTCGATGCTCGAACTAGGTTTGGGAGGTCCTCAACTCCTTGATTATCACTGAAATGGCGGCAACTGTCGTATGGCACAGAACCGCTATCAAGATTCTGGCCAAGTCTCAGCTCCAAACAGTTCAGACGGATGCTTTCGACTTCTTCCAAGCTAGGAGGAACTGCCGAAAGCACGTTCTGCAGGAGTGCACTATTAGGCACGAAACCTAATAGACTCCTGGCTTCCAGCATGTGGGGGGCGGACCTCTTCCCAGATCCGCTGTGAATGAGGTGCACCACGAGGCTGCTAGGCTCAACCAGAGCCTTAGGGCTAGGTGGGGCATCTCTTCTAAGAGGAAGCAAGAATCCGCCCTGCTGCTGGTAGGAAACTCAAGAAGTCTGGTAAACATCAGCAGCAACAGCAAACATCAGCAGCAACAGCAACATCACAGCAACAGCAGTTCGTTCAGGCCGTCCCAGTTACCCAACAGGGACAACCATCGACTTCGAAACAGGCCCAACCCATCCTCCTGTGTCCCCTCAGTCGCAACCCTCTACTCCTACGCAGTCTCGCCGGCCTTCAACTCTATGTATGAAGGTCAGGCTTGTTTACCCAGGCCTTTAAATAGGACTTTTTTTTTTTCGAGAGGTAGCAGGGCGAGAGGCCACTTTCGCCAGCGTGGCACAGGGAGAGCGGCAAGGGGAAGGCAATTCAGAGGATGGGCGCGGAGGTCAACCCGCCCAACAACAGTGAGGCTCCCCAGGTAGGAGGGAGGCTGTTCCTCTTCCGTCACAGGTGGGGGTTCAGCAAATGGGCACAGAGCATCGTGTGTCCAAGGGATTGGGTTGGTTGGAGTTGGATCAAAGATCCCCCTCCAATCAAATCATTTTATCAGGAACCATCAAAGGAATTGACAAGATTCGCGAAGGGGAACTCCTTCAGAAAGGAGCTATTGCGAGAGTCAAGCATCTAAAATTTCAAGGTCGCTTATTCAGCGTGCCAAAGAAAGGCTCAACAAAAAGAAGGGTAATCTTAGACTTGTCAAAGCTAAACTCTGTTCATTCGTTGCGACAAGTTCAAAATGCTTACCATCTCGCAAGTAAGGACCTTACTTCCCGTGGGGCCGTCACATGCTCCATCGATCTTACAGACGCATACTATCATATCCCTATAGCCAGGCACTTCCGCCCATTCCTAGGCTTCAAACTAGGAAATCAGACGTTCTCATTCAAAGTGATGCCCTTCGGTCTGAATGTAGCCCCCAGGGTATTCACGAAAATAGCAGAAGTGGTGGTTCAACAGTTGAGAACATCAAGGGATAATGGTAGCAGCATACCTCGACGATTGGTTGATCTGGGCACCAACAGTCGAGGAATGTCTCAAAGCCACGAAAAAGGTAGTTCAATTTCTGGAACATCGGGGTTCCAGATAAACAAGACAAAATCCAGACTTACTCCAGAGTCTCGTTTTCAGTGGCTAGGAATCCAATGGGATTTGTCTTCCCACAATCTGTCAATTCCGGTGGTCAAAAGGAAAGAAATAGCCAAGTCTGTGAAACAATTTCTCAAATGCAAACAAACATCAAGGAGAAACCAGGAAAGAATCCTAGGTTCTCTTCAGTTTGCCTCAGTGACAGACATCCTCCTGAAAGCAAGGCTGAAAGATATAAAACCGAGTTTGGCGATCGAGAGCAAACGCCAAATCTCGAGACAAATTGTCAGTAATTCCACAGATTCTTCGCAATCAGCTCGTCCATGGACAAAAGTGAAGAACCTGGCCAAACTAGTACCCCTTCAATATCCCCATTCCAGTGTTAACCATTCACACAGATGCCTCCCTGTCCGGGTGGGGGGATATTCTCAATTCAAGCAAGTTCAGGGGACTTGGTCAGTTCAGTTCCGCCAGCTTCACATAAACGTCTTGGAAGCAATGGCAGTATTTCTTACCCTGAAGAGACTTCTTCCCCCCCCCCCCCCCCCCGAAAAAGCTCTCATCTCAAGACTAGTTTTTGGCGACAGGGTGCAGTGGTAGTTCATTGCATCAACAGAGGAGGGTCCAAATATCCAAACATGTGAACCATGTCATGATAGCCATCTTTGCACTAGCAGACAAACACAAATGGCATCTGTCCGCCACTCACCTGGCGGGGGTAAGAAATGTGATAGCAGACGCTTTGTCCAGGTCGGTCCCTCTGGAATCAGAACTGGTCCCTGGACGACAGGTCATTCCAGTGGATATGCCGGAGAGTCCCAGGTCTCCAAGTGGATCTCTTCGCCTCACAAGCGAACCACAAGCTCCCTTGCTATGTGGCCCCCAACCTGGACCCTCTGGCTTATGCCACGGACGCCCTGTCGTTAGATTGGAATCAGTGGGGAAAAATTTATGTCTTTCCTCCAGTGAATCTTCTTTTGAAAGTCTTGAGCAAGCTGAGGGACTTTCAAGGGACTAGTACTCTGATTGCTCCAGACTGGCCCAAGAGCAACTGGTATCCTCTGCTTCTGGAATTGGGTCTCCGACCTCAACGGATTCCCAATCCCAAAGCTGTCACAATCAGTACAAATGAGGACTGTGTTCGCTTCCTCAGGAATTCTTCAGACCCTAACCCTAACTTTAGGACTTCATGAAGTTTGTGGCTAACAAAGATGCTAAACATTGATCCACAAAACTCCTCTTCCTAAGAATCAGATAAGAGAGAGTCAACTATTAGACAATATGACTCAGCTGTTAAAAAATTAGCATCCTTCCTGAAGAATCAAACACTACAAACCATGACAGTAAACTTGGCTATATCCTTTTTCAGATCCTTGTTTGAAAAAGGTTTAGCAGCTAGCACTATTACTACTCATAAATCGGCTTTGAGGAAGATCTTCAGTTGGTTTCCCAGATAGACTTAACAGAAATCTTACTTTACGTCTATCTAAAGCCTGTGCTAGACTTAGACCTTCTCAAAGGCTACTGCAGTCTCATGGTTCTTAAATGATGTCCTCAAACTAGCCTCAGATACTGACAACTCGTCTTGTACATTCATAATGCTTCTTAGAAAGACATTATTCTTATTAAGCCTAGCTTAGGAGCTAGAATTTCAGAACTGTCGGCTCTATCCAGAGATGCGGGTCATGTGGAATTCCTCCCCTCAGGAGAAGTTCTGCTTGCTCCGGATCGTAGTTTTTGGCTAAAAATGAGGATCCTCTTGCAAGAAGGTGGGCTCCTTGGAAAGTCATCCCACTTCGCAAGATCCTTCTCTCTGCCCAGTATCAACTTTAAGAGCCTTTCTATCTCGCACATCCTCAAGATCCTCAGGTTCTCTATTTATGAGAGAAAAATGGTGGTACTTTATCAGTAAAAGGAATTAGACAACAGATCCTTTACTTCATTAAACAAGCCAATCCTGATTCATTTCCAAAAGCACATGACATCAGAGGAGTAGCCACCTCAATTAACTACTTTTGAACAAATATGAACTTTGAGGATCTTAAAAAGTATACTGGATGGAAATCTCCGACAGTCTTTAAACGTCACTACCTAAAGTCCTTGGAATCTTTAAATTTTCTGCAGTAGCAGGGGGAAAACATGTTTCTCCTGATACTGTATAGTAGTCATAGTATAGATCCAGGTCTCCTTTCTACCTACCTCGTCCAACATGCCTCACCCTATTGCCATGCTACTCGGATACTCTAGCCTTAGCCGCTGAGATCATATTGGTGGATTGTCCCTTATTTTTTTTGCTAGGGACATCCACACTATGTATTATAATGTACTTCAGTTGTCCCTACCCTTATTTTATGCTAGGTAGGACCAACCAATGTGTTTTGTATATTATGTAAATATCTTACTTAAGTGAATCTATTTTGTTAATTTGCATTGCATTACTGGATATTACTATGTTTAATATAAGTTAATTTTAAGTACTTTATATTGTTGCTTTCCTTTATCATGTCATTGTTTAGGATAAGTTAGCTTTAAGTACTTAGTTTGTATACTGTAATGTCCCTGATTCACTTATATTATATACCTCTTTTTTACAACTGATTTTCATTTGTCCTTATTCCCATCTTGTCTGTTTCTCTGGTACTCTTTCATAGGCCGACACGAGCTGAGACCCAGAAAGGGATTTTGACGTAGGAAAAATCTATTTCTGGGTGATTGGCTTGTGTCGCCCTATGAAAACCCACCCTGTCTTTGTTTACCCACCCTGCAGGACAAGATGTTCATAGATTAAGGATGACCGCTAGGGGCGCTGCTGTCCGTGGCGTCAGTAGTAGTAGTAGTAGCGCCGTATCACCCTTTAGTATCAGCTCTCTCTGGTGGGGATTTTAGATTGGAAGGTCTAAATGGTGAATGACTCGTGGTAGTGATCCCACTCGCCCCTATTCTCATACCGACACTTCTTTTATAGAGGGTGAGCGAGCAGTTTTACTGACATTTTCTTAATTTTGTTTTTCTCTGGTAATTTTAGATTAATTTTGCCTAGAAAGAATGATATTAAGGATACTTTCATAGGGCGACACGAGCCAATCACCCAGAAATAGATTTTCCTACATCAAAATCCCTTAACTACAGTATAGTAGTGCACAGAGATAACGGGGCTGTGGTATATCATACTTCTGGATATATCACTGCAAAATTGAAATATCAATTTCAGGGTTTTTGCCTACAGTAATAGCGCCAAATATGTCACATACACTATTAGTACTGTAATATGGTGGACCCCAACTTATTTGTGGTAAGGCACCTGCAGATTCAGTTATTCACAGATTTTTCTGTGAAAATTCTGTGATTCGCTGACTATTTTTGTCTAAAAAAATTTACTGATTACTGTATTTTCATCTTATTTTCGTGACTAAATACATTTTTTTATCATAAAAAATGTATTTACTATAAAATTAATATACATTTAATAGCAAATGCCCTTTTTTCATGGCTATAGCATGTATCTAAGAAATAATTTCCATGCATCAAAAAGTCTCACTGCTCCAGTTCCTCCAAGTGACCGAGAGCTTAAAATGACTACAGGGGACTACCTACAAAGAGCGCAATGGGTTATATGCATAAATTTACAAATCACTCTTACAGTAATTGAGCTGCAGTGCTAAGAAAGAAATACCCCATTCAGAGGTAGTACTTTCCCCTCACAATTAGGCCGAATTACCTTACCTATTTAGAGGAGTCTTCACATCCTGGGTCCAAGAACTAGAAACTGAAGTTGAAAAGAGGAAAGTGAAAAAACATATGTAATACCTAACCCAGCTCTAAGGAACTTCAAAACAGGAAAAAGATGCAGTGGCATCTGAGAGCCAGCATACACCAAACAGTTTTCGTTTCTCTTTGACTGCTCATCCAGCTCCCAAAGGATCTACATTCATGATAATGCAACCTGCCAAAACCAGTGTTAACTTCTCATTTGTTTTAACTGGAACCAAGGTAAAGGAAACTAAAGAGTAGCAGTTACCAAATCCAGTTTCACCAAAAGGAAACAAAAACGGAACAATGCGAGCTAGGCATCACTTGAATGCTAAAGGATACTCAACCAAATCATGATTGAAACAATGCCATCATGAAACCCATCAAGTCTAACTAGATGATGTCACCATGCAACCCTTCAACAGTCAGAGGTGCGTAACAGTGAATACATCTGAGAGGCGAATACTTGAGAAGTGAAAGTTGAGCTATCACCAGGCTAACTCACTCTAGACAAGTACATGACACAAGAGAGAGAGAGAAGAGAGAGAGAGAGAGAGAGAGAGAGAAGAGAGAGAGAGAGAGAGAGAGAAACAAAATGGCGGAACTGACACCTGGCTCAGAGTAACTGAGACAAGCATGTGTCTAAATTATACTAACTCTACTGTCTGCCTATATCACAATACACCCTCCAAAAAAGATGGAGCAGGAGCCAGCCAGTGATATGAACTTAAAAGAAAAAAACACCATGTTTAATGGATTTCAGGTTGTCTCAGTTGGCAACACTGGAGCCAGTGAATAGAAGAGAGAAATCTCTGAACTCGGCAGGAGTTGTTTGGCGGCTTGGAAAAACGGCTGAGAGAGAGGTGCCGAAGGGCACAGAATCTTGGTCTCAAGACATGCTTTATTTACCTGAATCCTAGTTAACAAAAGAATATACTATTTCAATTATTATTTTTATCATGAACCCTGAGAGGAATTAACCTAGGATAACAGGTAGGTTAATGGAAGAGAAGCAACACCGGAAAAAGGAAAAACGGTAGGTTTCTGACGTCCCCTAACTAATTGCCAGCGTAAATATCAGTCTTTAACATCTTCCGATAATATACAAAATTTACATCCTCTCATCATATCACTCAAAATCTATGTATCAAGAGAACCACACTGAGAAGCTAGTTTAACATAGGCTACATCATCCTCTTGCAAAATTTAATGCTTTCATCTCTTGCTTGTTGTAAATGACATAAAAGCAAAAACTGCAACAAGCACCATACAATACATGAACAAATTAGGCATAAATCATCAAAATATTATTAAGACCCTGTTCACACATGGCAGTTGCATCTGCGTGAATGGAAAGTCAATGTCAGAGTACAGGGGTGTTCACACACAACCGTGCGGATTTGTTAACTGCCGCAGATTCTGTGCAGTTCAAGATACACGTTTATAAGGTCCTGTTCACACGAGGCGGTTGCATCTGCGTGGTTTCCACCTCGTGTGAATGGGGCCCAATGCTGGTCTGACTGTCTGAATAACAAGTTGGTATGAAGAAATATAATGGAACATAAACATACCAGCACGCTCTAGTGGGAAACAGATGAATACAAAAACAGCACTAGCAAGATAGCAAGCAAATATTTTTTTTTAATGCTGATTGCACCAAAGGGTGAAAAGGTACAGCTAACTTTAACAGTAGGTAAGATTCATTCCAAATAATAAAAATTCACATATTACTGCTTGTTCTGATACCTTACACTAAAAAAGGAGATGTGCATGGTGGCCAAGGTGAACTTCAAAATCACTAGCATCATTTTCCTTTTAATTAGTTGTACACAACTTTCAGATTCAAATTACATATGACACAAGAATATAAGCACAACACTTACCTTCCCATCTGCTCAGCTATGCTCATAAACCGATGAGAAAATATAGAAAGTTGGATAGCATCTAATTCCGTACCAATAATTCTTTTATTTGACAAACCAATATCTATTCGCACATCTCCCCTGTCTGTGATAAAGCCCGTACATCCTGAAAATAAAAGGATAATACACTACAGATGATCTGGCTTACAAAGGGTATTTTCTTATTAGCTTTTTTTTATGTTCAATTTGATTCATGAATAACCATGACATGGTGAAAGCGTAAGTAAATATTCTGAAGTGTACATAGTAAAACAAAAAGGATGACAGTCACTGAAAAGGACATTACTGACAGTCCCCAGTTATTGGCAGGGGTTCTGTTCCCAATGGCGTGATGATAACTGAAAATTAACGATAGCTGAAAATCAGCAATAACCAAAAACCACCAGTAACTGAAAATCAGCGATAATAGCACTGATCCCCGGTTATCTGCACTGATCGTTATTTATCAGTGCCTTTAACAGAGGATCGGTGCCATCGATAGCCGAGGCAAGTGATGATAACTGCGGATCAGAGCACATCAGTGCCAAAAAATTCAGTTATCGTCATCGCTAGACAAGTGCCATAAAACTGGACCTTCAATAACTGGGAACTGCCGTTTCACTAAAGCAAAATCCTTGCACTAGACAAAGTTAAATCCTTGCAATAGACTGAAAGTTAGCATTAGGAAAGAACATCTGGGGATACCTAGACTGTATACTGAGTGTTACAACAATACAGGCAGCCACCAGTTACTGGCAAGGTTCCGTTCCTGGGGGCTTGATGGTAACTGATAATCACCGATAACCAAAATTCAAAAGTCTACCGGCGACGCAATCCACCATATGGTGTCCTAGACTAGTTAACAGTGCCTTAGACAGTGTAATGTTCAGATATTTTACTCTAACATGTAACAACACTTTAATAAAAATGTGGAATTTCATCTGCCTAATCCTTCACTATGGTCTGTATGGTAGTTCTACAAATTTTTAATGTCAGACTCTGGTCGTCAGTGGCTTAGCCTAAGCACCGTGAGAACCTCATAAAATAAAAACATAATGAATATGAATCTTTTTCTTGGATCTTTTAAAAAGTTATGCTTTATGTTCTTCACTGTATCCAGTTATGCTGTATGTAGTCTCATATTACAAACAAAGCACTATTGTAATATAAATTACAGAACAATTAATGATTTGGTTTGGAAAAATCAGCTGAGGGTGGAAGTATGGAAATTTCGCTGTATTTAACTCAATTCAAGAGCTATTTTCTTGCTTCTAGTTGGCATGAATAAATCTCTAGAAACTCAATTCACATGGGACATGTAAATTACATATGAAGTGTTTATAAGTCAAAATATGAAAAATATATACATCTTGTTGTGAACTAGATTTAGTTATTTTTTTCATTATTAGATGGCATTAGGAACATGATTTTCATGTAAAAAAAAATAACAGATTCCATTCGCTATTTTCAACTTTCATTATTAGATGGCATTAGGAGCATTATTTGTATGTTAAAAAATTCAACAGATTCCGTTCGCTATTTTCAACCTATTTCATCATGATACGAGCTTTACAAATTTACCTTTTAATAGCGTGAGAACAACAGTAAAATGTGTTCTTTCATGCCCAGTACGTAAACAAAACCAGAATGCAAATGGTAGATCGCTAAGTTCATATCATAATACTATAATATGGTAATAATACATGCAATATCATTAGACACAGTAAAACAACAGTTTTATTAAAATGATCATTATTCTCAATACACAACTATTATTCAACTTTTGCTACTGGATATCTGTCAATGTTACAACCAAATCAGGCAACAGTCTCTCTCTCTCTCCTCTCTCTCTCTCTCTCTCTCTCTCTCTCTCTCTAGAGATACAGCTGATTGCTGATGTCATCTGCCATAACTATCGAGTGTTTATCAAGTTGTGTTCAAGTTGTCACTGCCAATATTCAATGGTGGCTTCCAAAGGTTAAAATAAAATACATTTTTACTCATTCTTCATGTAATGGAGATCTAAAGAAAGAATCTCTCTCTCTCTCTCATCTCTCTCTCTCTCTCTCTCCTCTCTCTCTCTCTCTCTCTCTCTCTCTCTCTCTCTCTCTCTCTCTCCTGCGACGAAGCGTATATGAAACACGTAAAACCATTTTTACCTTCTATATTATCGTCATATCGTCATAATAAAAAGGCTATTTGTGGAATACAGTGGACCCCCCGTATTCGCGTTCTCCAGATTCGCGAACTCACCACTCGCGGATTTCTCTGGGGAACGTTTCCCTTCATTATTCCGCGGAGGAAAATTCGCGGTATTTTTCTATGATAAAAATCCACAAATTCCTGGGTTTTTTTTTATGAATTTCATCATAAAATGCACTTTTTGTGATAAAACTATTAAAAAAACCAAGTATGAAAATCTTTAGTGGGTTTTTCTTGAGTTTTAACTAACAAAATAGGCTGTTTTTAGCATTTTCATAGGGGTTCCAAACATTCGCGGGTTCTAACTATTCACAGGGGGGTCTGGTATGAATCCCCGCGAATACGGGGGCCACTGTAATTTCATATCAGTGAAAACAACTTTTATCTATGCGAAGCCAGCAAGCCGACAAAATGTACATACGTAAATGAAAATCAAATTACGGTAGCGTTCACAGCAAGATTATCTTTTGAAATTGTAATAGTACTGGTCATGGTAGCAATAATGTTTGGTAATATATATAACATTAATTTTCAATATCATTGTTATTCTGGTAGTAAATAGTTTAGAATGATCATAATGTACTCTGCATTGTCAGGGGTTTGTGGCACGATGAAACAAACAAAATAAAGTTTTCCTTTCAGGCTACTTGTTTAGAAAAACATGAATAGAATCGGCTTTGCAACTTCATTTATTTTGATATTCTTAATGATACAATAACTATCATTTGTACTACTAACACGGACCTGTTGAGTCCAGTGTTAGCAATTTTGCCTTTTTAATGCTAGCTTTCATTTTCTTGAGGTAATTAGCAAGAAAATTTTCAACCCAGCATCTGTCAGGAAAACTTGCATTTGTTTTCAAATACATCTAGCATACGTATTTTGACATCAAAACTTTGTAATGTCAAGTTTAATATTTCTTTTTATTCTACTATGTTTGATATATCACGTAAAAAAAAAGAACAAAATCTTGCAAAACCATTTTCAGGAATTGAACAAAATAGGTTTCGAAATTATTAGGAATCATGTAACGTAATGTACAAGTACACTGTGTATGTTAGAAACATGTTTGAATCGAAAAAGAGAGCAATCGGTTGAAATTGGCTGGGTGGCATTGTTGTGTATGATGTGAATTTTTTAGCACTTTATGGAGCAAAATCTAACAAGAAATTGCCATTCCCATTTGGCAACACTGGCCTGCCCACATTTTGTTTATGTTGTTATTGAAGTTGTGTTCGCAGCATTCTTTAAATTGTACCCATATAAATGAGTTAATTATGTGGCATCCAAAAGCCCTGATTCTTTTACTCTTATGGGAAAGAAGCCTAAATGTCAGATGAAGGTTATTACGTGTAATATATCAACATGTGTTGTGAAGAAAAGAGGCCCACATGAGAATGCATATGTAGGCTTCTAGCTGTAATCCATAGGCTAGTAGGTTACATATGTACAGTAGCACGTATACTACACATATTTTTAAGGCTTATGTTCGTAAAATAACTTTGAAACTATCTTGAATTTAGTTTAAGGTGATAGTTGAAGACATATTTGGTGTTTGAACTAAAGTAGGCAGTTATAAACATTGGAATAGTGGTCTTGGGTGGGTTAACTATTAAAGCAGGCAGTTTTTAGCAATTTTTGAGGGGGGTACCAGGATAACACGGGTATTTACTTATCATGGGGGGTTCTGGGCCCTATCCCCGTGATTATCGAGGCCCTACTGTATTTCTTATTACAATACCCCACCATTATTTATGGTTAAGTTTGGCCTATAGAGAGAGAGAGAGAGAGAGAGAGAGAGAGAGAGAGAGAGAGAGAGAGAGAGAGAGAGAGAGAGAGAGAGAGAGAGAGAGAGAGGTCACCTTTCAAGAGAATGCTTAACGATGTCAATTTTCATCTTTATTGATATCGTCTTCCTGTTCTTAGTAGCACTTCCTAACCTCTTTTTTTCCATCTCTTTATTTATCATGTCTTCTAGTTAAATAAGTTGAAAAAGTAAAAGTGATAAAAGTATTTATATTTTCACAAACTAAAGAGATAAAAGCATCAGTCAGAGAATTCATTTTATTTGGTGACAATCAAATCCATATGTTGAGAGAAACCACAATTATGAGAAATACATTGAAAATGGATATGCATACAAAGAAAATAGGAATGCATAATCATGACATGGAAGAAAAAAGAAAATGGTATTCACTACACCTCCGCTTCTCTCGGGGCAACTGTAAAAATGTTCAATTGTTTAACAAGTCTCTTTTATCACTATTACCTTCCTGGATGGATCTTCTACACTTTCCTCTAGACCTCCTTTCACTTAACACGCAACAGTTTCTTTTTAGAATGGCTGCTTTTCGCTTGCGGTCTCATTATACTACACTTTAAGGAGCTCTGGGGTTCGTACATACAAACACATTCAATTGCTCTAGAATGTTCCATGAACAAACCCTACTTGGCACACGAAAAGACAAACATGATCTCATTTTCCTAACGTAATGATCATATGACTCTTGACCAGCAGCTAGATCAACTAGTGCACTTTCTCTACCTGTTCCCTGATTTTGTAGGGTTTACAGTACATGGGAATAAAGATGGGTTTGGCCCCTCTTCTAGATTCACCTAATGTTCTAACACCTTAGTCAGCCCTAACTTATCCCCAAATTCAGCCAAAGCTTCGCTTTAAGCTTCAATATACTCTTTGTAGTCTGCATTAGCTTAGTGATCGCTAAAGATTTTCTTCCTCATTTGCATTTTCGCCTCTGAAAACTCAGTTATCCCCCTCTACAATAGCCACTGAACTATTATCCTCACTCTGATCACGGAGGTCTCCCACATAAATATTCTTCTGATATTTCCTAACTGTATCAATACAATTCAACAATTCCACCATGGGGCACCTATGTTGGATACCTCGTTTACCAACATCATGCTAATAACCCCTTTTAATTTTTCGCTACCCTCAATTATACACACCTCATTGGCTATTTTCACTTCCCTCAACCTGACTTTCACCATAGTCATTATACCTGGATTTAAAATAACATCCTCCGATAAATGCCTTTATATCTATAGCCATCATACACAGCACCCTCCTGTTACTGGTTATTCACCCCATGGTCCACATGAATATCACCCATATTAATTAAGTATCCCCTATACCATCAACCATAATACCCATGTCAGTATCAGTATCATCATTGTATCAATATCACCATTATTAACAATACAGGTAGTGTTCAAGTTACAATAATTCGTCTTACGATAATCCAATTTTACGATGGGGTTAGCAATTAATACTGATACGACAATATTTGGAAAATCTTTTTACATTTCACTCGTAACGGGTGCAGGCAGCAGCATACCTAAAATCAGGGAGTGAGAGAGACCAAATGACAATAGCCTAACTTTAGCCAATCTTCTGGATAAAGAAGTTAAAAAAACAGCACAAAAGAATGATGAAAGTATTGTTTTAATTTTAACGTTATGTTTGATGTGTAAATGTGTACACCCATGAACAACCGAACGAGAAACAACGTTTTGCTAAGTACAACCGAATTGGATAACAACATCCATTTGGCTTTATTTCAACCATCGTACGACAGTAAACAATTAGTACTGTAGTTATGTAAAGCTCATACTACAATGAATCAAGTGAAAAATGGAATCACATAATTTTTTTACACAATAAACATGTCACCACTGTAAACTGTAAATGAAAAGAATAATTTAGTTCACAAGACGTATTACATTCATATTTCGACTTAAAAACACATCGTGTAACGAAAATTTACCTTGTCTCATATAAGTAAAGCATCTATAGTGGAACCTCGACATATGAAAGAACCTACTTACGAAAAATCCAAGTTACGAAAGCAAAAACGAAGATATTTTTGCTTCTGTATACAAAAATAATTCAGGTTGTGAAAGGGTAAAGTCTGAGATTCACCCGGACCACTGAGAGCAATTTTAAAACTCAAACGCTGCCAACTGAGTAGACTCGCCACCATCCTCCTGCTCTCCCATTGGTTCCCGATGCTGGTCACTGCCGTAAGATCCTGCTCTCCTATTGGTCAGCATCATGCCTCTATGTAAAGGCATTCCTTGACCATTTTTTGCGGCAGCATTATCGTAAGCACTGGAATAGTTTGTTCACATATACTACGTTTGTTAACGTAAATTCATGTTAGTGATTCGCTTTCGTTGTACTGTAAGTTACTTTATTGTGTTGTGTGTGAACTAATTACTTACGTTATTAGCCATGGGTCCCAAGAATGTTGCTGTAGTTCACGGAAAGAAGAGGATGCTTTCTATGAAGAACGAAGATGGAGATAATCAAGAAGTGTTAATGTTTTCTGCCGTTTGTTAATGTATTTTGTAAAGTTTAGTGTTAATGTTTTCTGCCATTTTTTAATGTGTTTCGTAAAGTTAAGTGTTCATGTTTTCTGTCCCCACTTTCGGAGATCGCCTCACCCGAAAGGTAAGGTTCCACATTTTACTACATATGTACGAAAGTGTTTCCCCCATATTCGCGGGGGATGTGTACCAGACACCCCCGTGAATAGTTAAAACCCGCGAATAGTTAAAACCACCACTAAAAATGCTTATAAAAGGGATTTTGACGTAAGAAAAAATCTATTTCTGGGCTCAGCTCGTGTCGCCAGCGAAATATCCTTTAATCTATTATTTCTAGGGTAAATGTACTAACACATACCAGAGAATAAAATAAAATAAAGAAAAAGGTCAGTATAACTGACTCGCTCACCCTCCAGGAGGTGGGTGTCGGTATGAACACTAGGCGAGTGAGACCACTACCACGAGCCAAATGCCAATAGAAATCTCCCACTACAAAACCCTCCAAGAGGGGAGCCGAACCCACAGAGTGAGCAGCTCGTACTACTACTACTCCATCCCATGCTGCCGACCGCTGCGCCTCTGGTGGCCATCCTTTTCAGTTAGCGCACACGAGTCACACGTGATTATTTTTCTCTTCTGTGTTTTTTGTGCCTTTCGTTGCGGATTTATCTATATGGAGCGTGCAAGCTATCGCAGCAGCTAAGTTAAGTACTCAGTATTTATGGTTAGTTGGTTTTTTCCGCCCTGAGACAGTATTTGCCGTTTTTTAGGTATAAATACGATCTCTGGGTCGGAAGCATGGCAGCATGGTTCTGCCTCGTGGTGGGTTCGTTCTTGGTCTCCCATACCTAGAACATCCCCTTTTCTACGTACGCTCTATATTAATTATCCGCTTTTCTTATGGTTCTGTCTACTCAGGTTTGTCATGCATGCATGTTTTACCTTTACCTTGTAGGCTTCTTCTATCCAGACCCTAGTCCCGGCTCTTAGTATCGGCCTCTGACTAGCTTTGGGAGTGGTAGACTTGCGGTTTCGGGTTAGTCGTACACTCCTGGATTTTTCTCCTGCTATATTGTTTTCTTTCTTTCATTTTTATTTATTAATGTATTGTTATAGTTAGGTTAGGCGTCTGGCTTAGCCTAGGCCCTGGCTCATTGAGCCTATTCTACCGCTCATCAGTTCGGTTGCTTCCCTATAGCATCTCTCTGATCAGTTGGTTTTTGGCCCCAGTGGGCCTATATGCTACCACTTTTTCAGTTCAGTTGCTTCCCGATAGCATCTCTCTGATCAGTTGGTTTGTCCTAGGCTTAGTTGTCTTATGTGGTCTTACCGCCTCGTGGTCACTACGTGATCACGAGACAGCCAGACGCCTGCCCAGTCACCCTTCCCCCCCCATCCCCCCCCACCGCTCTTCCATAGAGTCGGGCGGGGGTGGGTCGGTTGCCCATGCTCGCTCAATTTACCCGAGCCTGCCTCCCTCTCTCCCCCAAGGCGGAGGGGCTAGGGAGTCGGGACAGAACCCAGACTGGACTCGACCCCTCGGCTTCTCGGTCCGGCCGGGTGGGTACGTAGTGGGGGGTACCGGCCTTTCCCCCCCTCCGTGCTACCTTGTCGCTCCGTGCTAGTTCGAGCCTGTATGTCTTCGCCCTTTCCCACCTTACTAGGGCTCCTTTCCTGACCGGAGTCCCCTGGGTTATCCAGTGGAAAGATGTTAGCCCACCCAGTAGAGTGGACCGGAACATACAGGGGGGTCACTGCTAACCTTACCGTATTGCTGAGTTACTACACTCCGCTACGCACTGGACTTGGTCCGGTTCGTTTGTGTTTTAGGTTTAAGTGTTTTAGATTAACTATAAGTTTATCTTAAGTACCTTAAACCATCCCCCCTCCCTTACATGTCTTACCGGATCTCTCCGGGATTATAGCCTATTCAGGCGATGCAGGGAGGGGTTATGCCCAAATTTTTTCCGAGCTCCGGCATGCAACGGAGTTCTTCTGTCCTTTAGTCTGTAAGTGTAGCTACTTTAAGATACTCATGTGTCTTCCCACTTACAGGCCACCAACTGTGAGCATCCGGGATGCGCCGCCACACTTCAGGACCCATGTGGACACGAAGTTTGCCGGTCCCATGCTCCATGCGCGACTTTGCACGGGGACATCCAGGTCTGGTACCATGAGACGTGTACCATATGTTACGACCTGGTGTGAGCCAGCTTTGGACGGGGTGGAATATTTCCTCTCCAGTAGCTGCTCCGCTTCTTTTTTTAGTGCTTAAGTTTTCATCATTCATTTTAACTTAAGGCATCTAGTTTAAGTTATACTTTAAGTTTTAGTTTTAAGAGATTCTTAAAATCTAATCTACGCCCTCTCTTCCAGGCGCCGGCAGTGAGGGATACCGTACTGGCTACCCTGCGGGCCTGGGTCGGCGGTTTTGGGAAGAACGCCGCCAAGGGTATGCCCTACATCCTGGAGAAACGGTGGCGGTATTAATCTTCCCCGGAGGCAAGGCGACAGGATACGTCGACCCAGTAGAGGCGGCCCCGACTATCGCCTTCATCCAACAACAGCTGGCTGCCTCATTAAACTGATCAAGACCAAGGATAACTCCACAGACGTCGCGATCTAGATATTAATGTTGAACCTATGGTAGGTGTAGGACGACCTGTTGGTCGAGGTAGGTACGGTGGACACCCAAGGGGTCTCCCTGGGGCGTAACTGTTTCTTCTACTCCTGCAAACCTCTCCATCTTCCAAGGCTGTTTACGGGTGATGAATTATATTCTCCTCCTGACGCTTCGGTTAGACCTAAGGTCAAGAGTAAAGCCAGTGATGACCTTGGACTAAGACGTCATCGTCGTCTAAGAAGACGACCTCAGCTTCATCCTCCTCCCGTAAGTCTCCGGCTTGGAATCCCGGAGCAGACAGGTCTAAAGCTTCTAGCTCCAGCTCTAAGTCCTCGAGGAGTAAATCCTCCAGAGAGAGATCTCGCACTCCGGCAGAGTCACCAGTTCCGCTACCCCTTGGTTCCGATTCAGAGCCACCTTCCACCTCCGCAGCAGCTCCGGCTTTGGACTCCAATGCTGGCCTGTTGCAACAGGTGGGCGACCTGGTTGGGTCCCTAAAGAGTAGCATGGAACAAATGATCTCTCGTTTGTCGGATAGGATTACTTCCCAAGACTCCATTATAAGACGGGGCTAAGAGAAGTCCTCTAGCCTCTCCTCCACTTTCCAATACAAGTGGAACTCAGCTTCCTCCCTATGACTCGCTACCTCCGTTCTCTATGAACAACCCATGGAGAGTAGCGTCATACGCCCCCTTCCACCAGGACGGTCTCATCTCTATACCGGAATTTGGGACTCGAAGAATAGAGGACTTCGAGTTCTACCCGGAAGACCTCCAGCCTCCGTTCATAGGCTACGCAAGCTCACACCTTCAGCCATGGTTCGGGACGATAGGGTACCAAAGGAGACAGTCCTCTATTCACGAGACCAGGCTCAAGAGAATGGCTCAGGTGTTTAGAGGCATGGATTGTTCTAATACAAGATACAACCTTTTAAGAGTCCCTTTACCATTTTCACAATGGATGAAAGTACCCCGCTCCCGTTCCTGACCAAGATCGCGAGGTCGACCATCCCAGCGGCCCAGAAGGGAGAACCCACAATACCTCAGTTGAAGGAAGCAGATCCCACTTCTCCGTTACTCCCCTCAGTTGGAGAATTGTGGTAAGACTTGCCGAACACCTTCTCAGCTGGCAAACTCAAACCGACTGTGCTATGGAGCAGTTTGGTGAAAAGCTACCCAGCTTCCAGATAGCCTTATCAGGCTGAATTTGACGCGAAATCGCGACTAGCCAGATCAATTAACTCTATGGCTATGTCCGAGGTAGCAACCATGGCCTATGGATCAGAAACCGATTTTTAAGCTCATGACCAAAGCCCTGACTCAAACGGTACAGTCAGATATGTTTGAAATGCCTATCTTGAAAGTTCAGATACCAAATGATACTTTTAATAACATCCTACTTCAAATATACCTAAAATTAACTAACCTATTAGTGCATTAATCTTTGAGGTTATATTATTAATATAATTTCAAAGTTATCTTAAACATTTTACCATTAAAAATATATAACTACAGCAAATAACAGCAGTGAGAGAGAGAGAGAGAGAGAGAGATGAGAGAGATGAGAGAGAGATGAGAGAGAGAGAGAGAGAGAGAGAGAGAGAGCAATGAATGGCAACATCATATATCTGACCATCAAGAGTGAAATTATGAATTATTTCTGAGAACAGAGAGAATAATAATGGAGAGAGAGAGAGAGAGAGAATAACTCCTAGACTCCGACTCCTTCCTCCCCTCCGCCAATTTGTATATCAAACTGTCATTTACTCCCCCGCCCACCTTCCTCCAAATGGATAAAAAGACTGGGAATCGCTATTTTTAATTAATCTTATTAATATTTGAAAAATTAGTTATAAGGTAAATCATTTATTTAAACTGCAAAAACCAATACATACGTGAGAGAGAGAGGAGAGAGAGAGAGAGAGAGAGAGAGAGAGAGAGACTCCTAGACTCCGACTCCTTCCTCCCCTCCGCCAATTCGTATATCAACTGTCATTTACTCCCCGCTCACCTTCCTCCAAGTGGATAAAAAGATGGGAATGCTATCTTTAATTAATCTTATTAATATTTGAAAATTAGTTATAAGGTAAATCATTTATTTAAACTACAAAACAAATAAACATACGTGAGAGAGAGAGAGAGAGAGAGAGAGAGAGAGAGAGAGAGACGATAGAGAGACGAGAGAGAGAGAGAGAGATGTTAGTAGTTACTGTTTAATCTCATTAAACTTAATACTATTTGTAAACTAGTACTGTATATTATTATTTTACCAAAAATGTAGTAAAGTCCTTAAAGATATACTTATACATACACTTCCAGCCCAAACAGAGGACAAGAGTTACCACTAGGAGATACTAGTATCTCGTGTGGCGAGAGAGAGAGAGAGAGAGAGAGAGAGATAGAGGAGACGAGAGAGAGAGAGAGAGAGAGATGAGAGAGAGAGAGAGAGAGAGAGAGAGAGAGAGGGTTATCCTAATTTGAAAGTGAAAGGATAGATTATTGTACTCTTTAAATACTATCACATATGAATTTTGAAATTATTATATTACTACTATTATTATATGAAAACTATTAATAAACATACACATGATTGTTGGAAATGCTTTTCTTTCATTCTTACATATTCTTTTTATTTATAAACTAAAAACTTGCTAATTCACTTTAGTATTTTCTTTAATGAATTTATATTATTGCTGTTTGACATTAATATTGATATTTGAAATTAGTAAATCATCATCCAAAAAACTTACATCTCTGGTAAGAGAGAGAGAGAGAGAGAGAGAGAGAGAGAGAGAGAGAGAGAATTATCGTAGTATTTGTAAAAATACTTTCACATATGATATTTGTAATACAGTTATTATTATTATTATTATTATTATCATCATCATATGAAAAATATTAATAAACATATTATACATACGTTGAGTACCATAAAAATCTCTCATCTAAGTAAGAGATGAGAAGAGAGAGATGGAGAGAGAGAGAGAGACGAGAGAGAGGAGAGAGAGAGAGAGAGTAGAGAGAGACCTGGAGTTCGAAAGAAAGATGCGTGAAGACTGGGATTTCTTTCTTTATTCTATATATTTTTAAAATTTTTATAAACTAAAATCTTACTAATTCACTGTAGTATTTTCTTTATCGAAGTGATTGCTACTTAAATATTAATATTTGAAAATTAGTAAATCATTTATCATACAAAAAGCATACATCTCTGTAAGAGAGAGAGAGAGAGAGAGAGAGAGAATATTAGTTATTATGTGATATCATTTATTCTTATTAACTTACTAATACAGTATTGATCCAACCCTATTAATATTTTAAAATTAGTAAATCATTTTTGTATCATAAAAATGTATTTAGGCATGAAAATAACATCAAAATAAAGTAATTAGTGATTATTTATCGTCAGAAAATCCCGCGAATAGGCGAATTCAAATAATGGATAGATATGGTCCAGAGAAAAATCCGTGAATCAGTGAGTCCACGAATCCGGAGAACGCGAATACGGGGGGACCAATGTACATGTACATAAAGTATTTCTTGTACCATGTACACTAATACACTATATTTACAGGTATACGTACTACAATAAAGGTTATGTTAGGTATTGAATGGTCCAAATTGTTGTATTTCATTGTTTATTGGTCAATTTAGCTTTATTATAAAATTTACTGTGGTGTTTTTGTAGGGCTTAGAACGAATTAGGCAATTTACATGTAAAACGTAGTTCAAGATACAAAAAAAATCAGGTTACGGAGGCCGCTATGTAACAGATTAATTTCGTATCCTGAGGCACTACTGTACTAGATATTCTTTTATGCTAACTAGAAGCAAGGCAATTTGCTCAAAATTGAGTTAAGTACGGAAAAATAAACTCCTATTCACCATCAGCTGATTTCCAAATCAAAACATTGAACACTTTTTTTCTATTTTATGATACAATAATATGAAAATACAATATTAATGGATACAATAATGCATATTTGCTATGTTTTATTTCATAAATAAATATATGTAGCCATCAGCAGCCTGACATTGCTCAATTATGCCGATGTTGGTCTGAATCTGAATCCCGTTTCGTGTCCAGTTTTCTTTTTCAACTGATATATCATAGTCTGAATGAATTGAACCTCCAGAATTGGCTTATATTAATAAATTACTATATCGTATATGTAGTACATATAGAGTACAGTGGTACCTCAACATACAGAAGTCCCAGCTTATGAAAAATTCAAGTTACGAAAGCAAATACAAAGATTTTTTTGGCTCTACAAACGGAAATAAATCAGGTTACGAAAGGTTGTTGCTGTAGTCCCGAGATTTGCCCGGACCGCCAAGAACAATTTTAAACCTCGCGCGCCGCCAACTGAGTAGACTCGCCACCATCCTCCCACTCTCCCATTGGTTCCTGATGCTAGTCACCGCCATAAGATCCTGCTCTCCTATTGGTCAGCATCTCTCCCATCGTGCTCTATGTAAAGGCGTTCTTCTTAGGCCACTGCTTCCCACCAGCGTTATCGTATGTACGCAGAATTCGTTCGTTCACATATACGATTTTGTTTGTTAACGTAAATTCGTGTTAGTTATTTCGTTGTACTACTTTATCGTGTTGTGTGAGAACTTAATCAGTATACTACATAACTTAATTACATACAGTATAGTCATGGGTCCCAAGAAAGTTGCTCAAGTTCACGGAAAGAAGAGGATGCTATCTATGGAGACAAAAATGGAGATTATCAAGAAGTATGAAGCTGGCATGTGGTTGAGCCGAAATCCGTCGACGATAGACACCATCCTTAAGCAGAAGGAAGCCATCAAAGCAGCTACACCTTCCAAGGGCGTGACTATTTTGTTCAAAAGAGGAGCCAAGTGCACGATGAGATAGAGAGGCTGCTTCTTGTATGGATAAAAGACAAAGAAATCGCTGGCGATACGATAACCAAGATGGCAATCTCCCATAAGGCCAGTGCTATTTTCGATGATTTGATTGCCCAGGTCGAAGACAACGAAGGAGAAGGGACATCGACGCCAACCCCAGACTTCAAGGCTTCTCATGGGTGGTTTGAAAAATTCCAGAAACGGACTGGCATTCATTCGGTGGTGCGGCGTGGGGAGGCAGCCAGCTCGGACACGAAAGTGGCTGAAGCCTTTATTAAGATGTTCGACGAGATGACAATAAAGGAAGGCTACAGTTCTCAGCAAGTCTTCAACTGTGATGAGACTGGCCTTTTTTGGAAAAAAATGCCTCGTCAGACATACATCACGGAGGAAGAGAAGAAGCTACCCGGGCATAAGTCAATGAAAGACAGGCTTACGCTCGCACTTTGTTCCAACGCCAGTGGGGATTGAAAGGTGAAGCCCTTACTTGTCTATCATTCCGAGACTCCTCGAGCCTTCAAGGCCCATAAAGTGCTAAAGGAGAAGCTTCCAGTGATGTGGAGGGCTAATGCGAAAGCCTGGGTAACATGACTTTTGTTCACCGAGTGGGTAAATCTGTTTCGGCCCGACAGTGAAGAAATTCTTAGAAGAGAAACGCCTCCCTCTGAAATGTCTGCTGTTGTTGGACAATGCCCCTGCTCACCCTCCTGTCCTCAAGGAAGATATCCTAGCGGAGTATTCATCCATCAAGGTTCTTTATCTTCTGCCTAACACCACCCCTCTCCTCCAGCCCATGGACCAGCAAGTGATATCGAACTTCAAGAAGCTGTATATGAAACATCTTTTCAAGGGATGTTTCGACATCACCAATACCACAAATCTCCCCTTTCATGAAATTTTGGAAGGAGCATTTCTACATCGTCATGTGCATCCGACTCATCGATCAAGCTTGGCAGGAGGTTTCGAGGAGAACCTTGAATTCTTTGTGGAGGAAACTCTGGCCTGATGCCGCATCCGCCCGAGACTTCGAGGGATTCGACATGGGCGAAGCTGGTGCAGATTCAGAAACAGTTGACGATCCTGAAACTGTTTCGCAACCAGATCTTGACGAGATCGTTGCACTTGGCAAGTCCATGGGGCTGGTCGTCGACGAGGATGACATCAATGACCTTCTCCAGGAGCACCAAGAGGAGCTTATGACAGATGACCTGAAGGAGTTGGAGGCCATGCAACATAATGTCGTTCAAGAAGAGTTCTCTAGCAGCGGCGAGGAGGAGGAGGACGACCCTATAACAACGGCAGAAATTAAGGATGCTCTAGCTGCTTTTCATAAGATGCAATCATTTGTAGAAAAGACACATCCCGAAAAGGCTTACGCAGTTCAATGACGTTTGCCTGAATCATTTCAGGAACATTGTCAAAAGCAGGCAGAAGCAATCTTCCTTGGATAGTTATTTTTTAAAGAGGCCTTTAGTAGGAGTAAGCAAACAGGAAGGTCCAAGTGATACTAAGATAAAACAGAAAGTTGAAAGTGGTGAAGAAAATTGATTTTGAAATTTTGTTAAAAAAAAAAAAAAAAAAAAAAAAGTACAAAAAATGTTAATGTTTCGTAAAGTTAAGTGTTCAAGTTTTCTGCCATTTGTCCTTCTCCTCTGTCGCCACTTTCGGAGATCGCCTCACTCGAAAGGTAAGCTTCCACATTTTACTACATACATACGTGTACGTACAGTATTTCTTGTATACCATGTACACTAATACACTTTATTTACAGGTATGTAGAACATATTAGTAGTATATTTAGTTTAAGTTAGGTATAGAATGGTCCAAGTTGTTGTATTTCATTGTTTATTGGTCAATTTTGCTTTATTATAAAATTTACTGGGGTGTTTTTGTAGGGCTAAGAACAAATTAGGCAATTTACGTGTTTAAAATGCGGTTCGAGATAAAAAAACTCAGGTTACGAAGGCCACCTTGGAACGGATTAATTTCGTATCCTGAGGTACCACTGTATACTGTAGGCAAGGCTACTGTTATTCGCATGTACATATAAGATATACCATGATATCATCATCAGCATATAGGCTAGGCTAACGTGTTAAATGTTATTCAATTTCTCTTTGTACTGAATTATCATAAGCTAATATGCATTGAATCTAGAGAATTAGCTGAAATTAATAATTACCATGCCATAAATGCATAACGTATACTCTGTGTATTGTAGGCTAGGCTATATTCGAGATACAATTTTTCCAACAAATGATGGGTTTTTTGGGGACCTAAACCCCATGTAAGTAGGAGAATAGCTGTACCACCATTATTATCACTAATATCATCGTTATTATCACCAATATTACAACCACTATCACCCATGTTAACCTCAGTATCCATATTTACCTCAGTTCCATGTAAAACCACATATGGAACAAAAACACCCGTTATCCCAACCATTATGTCACTAACACCTATATGAACGATAGCCTGTTTCTCCTACACGCAGGATGGCCCAACAAATGAAATACAACAATACAAATGTTGTATTTCTTTTGTTTATTGGTCAATTTTGCTTTATTATAAAATTTACTGGGGTGTTTTTGTAGGGCTAAGAACAAATTAGGCAATTTACGTGTAAAATGCGGTTCGAGATAAAAAACTCAGGTTACGAAGGCCACCTTGGAACGGATTAATTTCGTATCCTGAGGTACCACTGTATACTGTAGGCAAGGCTACTGTTATTCGCATGTACATATAAGATATACCATGATATCATCATCAGCATATACGCTAGGCTAACGTGTTCATGTTATTCAATTTCTCTTTGTACTGAATTACCATAAGCTAATATGCATTGAATCTAGAGAATTAGCTGAAATTAATAATTACCATGCCATAAATGCATAACGTATACTCTGTGTATTGTAGGCTAGGCTATATTCGAGATACAATTTTTCCAACAAATGATGGGTTTTTTGGGGACCTAACCCCATTGTAAGTAGGAGAATAGCTGTACCACCATTATTATCACTAATATCATCGTTATTATCACAAATATTACAACCACTATCACCCATGTTAACCTCAGTATCCATATTTACCTCAGTTCCATGTAAAACCACATATGGAACAAAAACACCCGTTATCCCAACCATTATGTCACTAACACCTATATGAACCGATAGCCTGTTTCTCCTACACGCAGGATGGCCCAACAAAAGTCTGTTGGCAAATGTAACACCTTTTATCACCAAGAATGGTTCTATTAACTTTAGATCACCCAGTGCAAACTGCACTCATAAAACCTAAGGTACTTAATCTATGGGCATGCATATCACACACCGTCTCTGTTGAGGGTTTCAAAGAGTATTGGGAAAACATGAACTGATATAAATAATAGCCCATTAAGTTAACTGACGCTCCTGTATCAGTAAAAGTTGGGATCTTCACATCCCCACTGTTCCTTGTACTATCGGCCCGGGGTCTAGGGCATCCCCACAAGACCACAATGGCATTTACAAGTCATCTGTACCCTTTTTGTTGTTCGGCTTTCCAAAAATTTTGCCGATCTCTTTGGCCCCTTTGAGTGACCTGCTTGGGAAGCTCTCATATTAGAACTCCCAGAGTTCTGAGGTGTGGGTCTTGCATCACTTCGTTTCTGAGATGGACAAGATCGCCAAAAGTGATATGCACTTTTGCATGCTCCACAATATTCTACTCTGCATATTACAATTGAAACAACACAAATGCTGCCCTGGATCCATAGATCCCCTCTTGTATTCCACTTCTGCACACAATCAGGGGAAAGGATTTAAATTCCTTTGTATTAAGTTCCTTGGACTGGTCCCATTAAAAAAATGTGTTAGCCACTGTTGGACATTTGGATATGTGTTTCTGAACCTAAGAATAGATCAGTTCTTCATCTGATGTAGGTTCAATCTTTTTATCAAAGCTACAATGGTGCCTGGGATGTTGTGAAGAAGCAGAGAAAAATGCAACAGTCTGTGCAAGTTATCAAGGGAGATATTATTATCACTTACCCATGTGGAATTTTTCAATTTCTGTATCCATTCTCCCACTGCGCCAAAAACCTGAGAGCTATGCTCAACCATGGTCTTCTTGATTATATCTATCAGTTCAATAAATCTATCAGTTCAGTAAGTTGTTTTATTTTTATTTTCTGTATTGGTGAAATGTGGTCGATGTTCAATGTATGGAAAACATGTTTGATTTTAGAAAAGGTCTTGATGTATTTTCGTTGTGACATCATAGAAGGCAAGATGGCGGCGGCATGTGGTGGAAAGGTAAACAATAACAAAGCGTGCAGTAGAGGACACAAAGATCTGGTGTTTGGAACGTGAACAGGAGGTTTGATTGCACATTTGTGTCAAAAAAAAAAGATCAGAATAGGTAAGAATATTCAAACTGGTAGCAGAGAGTGGTTAATTAAAGATGGTCGGATCAGATAGTGAACAAAGGGAGGTGAGACGGGGAAGGGATTGTAAGAGATTTGGTGGGTTTTAAGACGAGTTCAAAGATAATCCTATCCAAACTAGATGAAGTTTACCTAAAGGGCATGCTAATGGAGAATTACAGTAAATGAAAAATTATCTTAAAATAGGAAGAAAATTTAATGAAAAGATGAGAGACTTTTTAATTAGGTATGAAAAGGAAAAGGCAGAATCAGAGTGTAACAGAGCAATGGGGAAAAGCATGCTTGAAGGAGAAGCTAGGGGTTTTCATGTAAAGGAACAAGCAAATCTCACGGAAAAAAAAACAAATGGTATTAGCAGCTTGTGGTCAAGGAGTTAGAATATAAAACAGTGTCACAAATAATGAAAAGAATATTTGAGGGATTAGGGATGAAGAGGAATGGGAATGGTGGGGGTCAGAAGGCAATGCAAATTCTGGGAGAGAGGGACAACCAGAGATATCAGGGAAAATGGAACCAGGGTATGGGTGGAAAAAATCCTATAAAGGGAAATTAACATTATGTGTAATGTGCAAATCAGAATGGCATTGGGCTAAGGATTGTCCTCGGAATTTTCAAAATAGGAAGAAAATAGAAAAAAACAGATGAAAATAAGCAGAAACCAGAAACTGGGCTAGAAGTAGTAGTTTATGTATGAGATAGTAAAATAGCTGAAGTCTTGGGAAGTGGTTGACGCAATTTTAGACACAAGATGTAAATCGACTGTTTGCGAAGAATTGTGACTAGCAAGCACTGTCATGGGTTTGAGTCACAAAGAGTTGAGGAGAATGGAAGATACTAGTGCATAAAATATTGATTTTGGTGAGTTTTAAGTCAAAAGGAGTAATGGAAATACCAGTGATATTGGAAAATAAGAAGTTTTATTTGAAGACAGAAATTCTGCTGGGTGATATACCGTGGCTAATAGGTATAAAAACCATGAGCAACATTGGTATGACCATAAACTTGAAAGAAAATTGTGTGATAATAGAAGCATTAGGGGAAATGAAAAGAAGACAAACAGGGTCATTTAAGATTACCAATAAGGAGGAATGAAGAAAAAGAATTATTACTGGAGGGTTGGAAAGGAAAGAGTCTGAGGGAAATTAAAAGGCACAATGATGAAATTACATCTACAGTTTGGTCACAGAAATGGAGATAAAATATGGAAGCTACCAGAGGAAGCACAATGGAGTGATGGTTTGATAGAGAAAGAAATAGAGGAAATTGTGAGATATGTAAAAAATACAAAAGAAACCAAGCTAAACCAGTAGTAGGATTTTCTTGGAGTAAAACCTTTAATGAAGTTGTAGCATTGGATGTGGGAGAAGAAACTTCTTGGTAATGGTAGATATGGCAACGAGGTATTGTCAGGCTTTTTGGATAAAAGATAAAAAACCAGAAACTATAATAAAGACCCTTTTTGATGGTTGGTGGTGCTATATTAAGGCTACCTTCCAAAATATCGTCAGACATTGGGAGAGAATTTCAAAACAAAAAAGTAAGAGGATGACAGAAAGATGTAATATTAAAGTATTAGCCACAACATCGGAATCTCCATGGCGAAACAGAATATGTGAAAGACCGTATGTGTATCAAAGAAAGTTTAAGAAAGATGAGGGAGGATAAGGCAGTGGATTGGTCCATGGTTAAGATGGGTATTGAGTGCTAGGAACTACTTAATAAATAATGGAGGATTCTCTCCTAACCAATTAGTATTTGGAAAAAAACCCTTCTTGTCCAATCTAATGGAAGAAGAGAGTTCAAGTCCTGCAAGCAGGTATGGAAGACAGTAAGGTAAGGGACACACTGAATGCAATGCATAAGGCCAGAAAAGTGTTTATCAAAAAGGAGTCATGTAATAAAATAAGAATTGCCTTAAATAAAAACATCAGAGAACATAAATTTGAAGAAGCATTAGTGGGAGATGAGGTATTCTACAAAAGAGAAAATGAATGGAGAGGACCTGCTCAGGTAGTGGGAGTATCAGGGAAAACAGTAGTAGTTAAACATGGGGATTCTTTCAGAGAAGTAGGTAGAATACATGTTACTAGGATTCAAGGACTATCACCAGAAACAGAAAAGATACCTAAAATAGATAAATGACATTTTGTGAAAGATAGATCCTATGGCCCAAAAGAAGGGAACGTAGATAGGCGGGAAGGAAAGGAGATAATAGTGGGCTGGAGAAGGAATGTAGACACAGATGAGGCTCTAGAAAGATATGTGGTAGAGGAAACAACAGAAGATGACGGGGAAAGTGAGTTAATAGAAGAGGTGCAAGTAGTAAGAGAATAAAAATAGATATTGCAGCAATAAGGAAAACCACAGAATCTGGGGAAATAAAGGAGGTGAGATGGATAAAAGGAAAGGATCAAATAGCTGATGTATTAACTAAAGCAGGAGTTTCAGGGGAAAATATTAGAAATTATGTAGAGGGCAAGGAGCTGGAGAATAAAGGAAATTAGAGGGGATTAGGTTAGGAAGAGGTTGGAGGGGAGGGAGATAGAGATAAGTGTGCTTATATATATATATATATATATATATATATATATATATATATATATATATATATTATATAAATATATATATATATATATATATATATATTATATATATATATTACTAATATATATAAATTATATATTATTATCTATATATATATATATATATATATAATACCTATCAGTTTAGTAAGGGTTATTCTATTTTCATCTTCATTTTCTGTACTGGTGAAATGTGGTCGATGTTCAATGTATGGAAAACGTGCTTGATTTTATAACACAAGATGGCGGCGACATGGGGTGGAAAGGTAAACAATAACAAAGCATGAAGTAGACGTGTTTGGAATTGTAGTAGAAAGCTCTGTCTTGTAGGAGTTTGTGGGTTGTAAGTCATGTTATGGCATTGTTAAAAGTCTTAAACTGGAGTATACTTGGACCAAAGAACATGGACAGGTGGGTAGATAGCACATTTGTGTCAAAATAGAAAGATTAGAATAGGTAAGAATATTCAAATTTCTGACCTTTTCTAATCTTGTAGAAACCCTTGTAGTTCGGTCCTTGACCGGCATTTTGTATACTGAAAACTACGGCAGCGATGTGCTAAGTCCCCTTCATTGAAATCCAACAAGGCTTTTGGCTCTGTAAACACCTCTGCATCACTTTTATGACTTGGGGACTACAAAGTTGGTTGTAGAACCTTTCCGTGCAGTGCTCTAATACCTCTTCCAATGCTTTCCTGCAGATAAGCGCTTCTACCTCTTGTGGGAGGGCCGAATGTCTCTAGGATCCTGCTAAGTATGCTGTTGAAGCAATCAGTGAAATGACTAACAGAGGCTTCTCTTTGAGGGATTGAGTAGCCCTCTCTCAATACCTGGATTACCCAGGGTTGCACTCTATGACTCCATTCCCTCCAAAAAAAGGAAGGAGCCTTGCACCTACAGGGTCATGGAGGACTTCTTGACTGGTCTTAAGGAAGGTTGCAAGTTAGTTCTCAGTCTAGAGTCTGGTCTGGTACTTCCCCCTCAAAAGGGTTGAGACTGCAAAGGGGAGAACAACTTGGAAGAAGCAGCAACAGACTCCTTTGGTGCTCCAGCTGACTGCATCAAGTCTTTGGTGGACTTATTCTCTAGGTCAGAAAGGACGTCTTTAACTGTATTCTGTGGGAAAAGGTAAGCCCTATCTAAAGGTGAGAACAAGAGGACAGATTTCTGGGTAGATGTAACACCCTTGGAAGTAAAAGAGCACCACAGTTCTCTTTTTTTCAACATGCCCATTGAGAAAAGGGAAGCTATCTTGCAAGACCCATCCCTTACTGCCTTGTCTGCACAGGACAACACTCCAAGCCAGTCCGCAGCCAGATCTTCCATGAGTGAAGGGCAATTCTCCACTTTACTAACTAAAATGCCCACTGTCTAGTCTAGTCTGTTAAAGCAGCAGGAGGAGGAGGAGTTGATCCTGACAATGAAATTCCCACAACTGGAGCCACGCACCCTACAGTGGTGCCGAGCGGTCCAAGATGGCCACCATGTGGTTTTAGGAGGGTGTTGAGAGGATAGGTGCAGGCGCTGAAAAGCCAAGTGAGGGAGCCAAGTGGTCCATAGAAGCAGAATAATGATCAGGGAGCAGGAGCCAAAGGGTCCGAAAGAGACAGGCATTCATTAACAGTTGGACGTTTAACAGGTAAATCCAGGCGAGACAAAGTTTGCTCCTGACCTGAGGAAGACTCTGGGCGATCACAAGTATGGTGATGATGAGCTTCTGTATCAACGTGGAAGCTACAGAAAGGTTGAGGACTGTCACTAATCTCCCTGTACCTCGTAACAAGGAGGAGAACTGTCTTCAGGTGCAGCAAGCCTTTTCAGGGGTCTGGAGACAGAAGATCTACAACGATGGTGCCTCCTATCTGAAGAAGAGTCCATCGACTCCCGACGACTTCCAGTATGCACTGAAAGAGATGCCTTTCCCATGGCACATTGTCGCCGCCTGGGTACAATCAACTGTTCGTGGGCAAGCCCCACCGGCCTCCCTTGGACCTCCAGTGTGCCAGTATGTCTTCTCCCCAGGGCGGGGAGGCGGAACAGAGACCTTTATCTAGGAGAACTGGTCGGATGAACAGCCACCTCCTCAGAAATTCACTTTTGAGAGAAGACCTCTCTACAAATGACCTGAAAGAAGTTCCCAATCCCATAATCGCATTAGTTAGAAAATCAAACTTCTTAACAAACTTTACATCGAGACTGGCAATGGTGTCAGGTTTAGAAGCATGGGAGCCAAGATACTGGAAAAATATCCAAAAAGGATGAAAGATGACTGCCTAAAACCACCATTGATGTTAGTAGTGAGGCGGCAGCAAATGAATAGGTTCTCTCTGCAGCTCGTACCCAGGATTCCCAAAAGTGGGCGGGTCCCATTCACCTACACTAGCAATGGTGGCTCCGCCACAAAAATTTGAATTTTTTTACTGTTATGGTAGGAAGCTTTCAGCTAAACGTATGTAATTACTTGGTAATTTACATATGTAAAACATGTCCTTAATCATTGAAGTAGGCACATTATGTATGCCATTTGCTTTCTGAATTTTTCAAACCAGCCTCTGTTGGTCTTAAATTTACAACAACAGCACTTGCTGTATGCTTTTTCTTAGAGATTGCCATGCAACATTCTCCAACACTTTGCTACGAGTTCTTTCTTAAATTCTATAGTGTTTCTTGCCATTTTTATACAAGGGCTGGCACTTGGAACTTTCTTTGGCAACATGATGACTTATTTAGCAGTTGCACTCTAATAAAAAATCACAAAAAAGCACAAGCAACAACAAACACAAAAGCAAAAGTTAAGTATATCTTAGTTTTACCAGACCACTGAGCTGATTAACAGCTCTCCTAAGGCTGGCCCAAAGGATTAGATATTTATACGTGGCTAGGAACCAATTGGTCACCTAGCAACGGGACCTACAGCTTATTGTGGGATCCGAACCACATTATATTGAGAAATGAATTTCTATCATCAGAAATAAATTCCTCTGATTCAACGTTGGACAAGCTGAGAATCAAACTTCGGACCACCGGATTGGCAGTCAAGCGAGAAAACCACTCGTACAACGACGAACAACACACGACGAGTAAAAAGGGTCACAAGAGACCATGGGAGGCTTTTTTTTTTTTTTGGCCTCTAGGTACAGTCCTAGTCACAAGGCGGGCCCTTAAAGAAGTGTTTCTAAGTGTATGAAATCTGAGGATATATACAAAACCCTTGTAAAAATTTAATTGGAAAAAGTCTGACTGTTTGACTGTAATTTAGTTTAGACCAATTACTCAGACACAAGTTAGAAGTTGGATCTAGGTAGTTTTGCTATGATGTCCTACCCCAACAAGCCTGGGGAGGAGGGAGGGAGGAGTATAACTAGTGTTGCCACATCATAAGGTAGCCCAGACAGATATTACTGTAACATTTTTATGTGATACTAACAAAAGTCTCTTGAAAAAATACTTACCAGACAGAGAGAGAAACTTGAAAACTCTTGGCTAGCAATGCTGTCTTTACCATGGAATATGGCATTAATAAAATATACAGGATTTGTAAACGTAATGTACACAGACTCTCTAGTAAACAAAGTGTAAGATTTACTTGATTAAAATGTAGACAAAACTAAACAAACAAACCTGGTTCAATAAGAATAGTTGAAAGGTTATCCAATATTATAGCTGGACCAGTAATCACGTGTCCTGCACCTAAAGCAGACAGCATGTACACCTTTGTGTCCAAAAGCCCTTCTTCATAGTAAACTGGAGTGACCTGCATAAAAAAATAGATGTCATGAAAAAGACCATCAAGCAAACTTTTCAAACTTGACACAATTATCCTCCATGTGAACAACATGACAAATAAAAAAATCAAACAGAAAAATCTGAATTGTTGAATTTTACTTCAAACTTCTATAACATGTCCACTAGCACAAATGACATCATGAGTCATTCCTAAGCCAACTCCTATGACAATATGCAATTACCCACCCCATGTAAGTTGATCACCTATTAACCCTTTAACGCCGATTGGACGTATTAAACGTTGACGAAAATTGTCTTATCGGGTGCCGAACCGACGTATGGTGCGTTGACAAAATTTTTTTTTTTTAAATTCGCGGAAAAATAGTTATAGGCCTACTAGGCGAAAACTTTTGAATCACACGCCTTGGGGGATGCTGGGAGCTCACAGATCAAGTCGTTGTTTTGTTCACAATCATTACACAGGCGCGCAAGCGTGAATTTCTTTCTTCTCGCACTAAAAAGCATCAGCGACACATCTCAGAAATTATTTCATCACTTTGACATAATTTTTGCACCATTTTATATTAGCCATTACATAAGAGTATTATGTATATGAAAATGTGCGCAATTTCATGTAGAATACAGTGGTCCCCCCGTATTCGCAGGTGATGCGTACCAGACCCCCCCGTGAATAGTTAGAATCCACGAATGTTTGGAACCCCTATAAAAATGCTAAAACCAGCCTATTTTGTTAGTTAAAACTCAAGAAAAACCCACTAAAAATTTTCCTACATGGTTTTTTTAATAGTTTTATCACAAAAAGTGCATTTTATGATGAAATTCATCAAAAAAGCCAGGAATTTGTGGATATTTATCATAGAAAAATGCCGCGAATGCGCGAATTTTCCGCGAATAATGCAGTGAAACGTTCCCGAGAGAAATCCGCGAATGTGTGAGTCCGCGAATCTGGAGAACGCGAATACGGGGGTCCACTGTACAACAATAAACAACTCATGGTTGTAGCTTTTATCAGTTTTGAAATATTTTCATATAAATAATGATAAGTGCCAAAATTTCAACCTTCGATCAACTTTGACTCGACCTAAATGGTCAAAAAACACAATTATAAGCTGAAACTATTACATTCTAGTAATATTCAATCATTTA
The DNA here is from genome assembly GCF_015104395.2 of Macrobrachium nipponense. Classification (NCBI taxonomy): domain Eukaryota; kingdom Metazoa; phylum Arthropoda; class Malacostraca; order Decapoda; family Palaemonidae; genus Macrobrachium; species Macrobrachium nipponense. The sequence continues at coordinate 129,451,447 of NC_087201.1, forward strand.
CCTTTATTTTGCATTTTCGGAATATTTGCTCCATTTCATATTAGGCATTTCATAGAGTTTTACATATGAAAATGTGCGTAATTTTATGTAGAATACAAAAAAAATAATTGAAGGTTGTAGCTTTTATCCTTTTTGAAATATTTGCATATAAAAAAATATAAAACAAAAATTACATTCGGTCAAATTTAACTCGTCCGAAATGGTCAAACTGCAATTGTAAGCTAAATCTCTTACAGTATAGTAATATTCAATCATTTATCTTCATTTTGAAACCAATTGGAAGTCTCTAAAACAATATTTAGATTTAGGGTGAATTTTTGAAAAAAACATTTTTTCACATCCGCGTGTTACGAATTCATGCATCATTTTGTGATAATATTTTCTCTGTGTTGCTTTGATCGTTTTACAATGTGTTATATACCAAAATTCTTGCAATTTAGTGTACAATACAACGAAAAAAAATGAACTTGTTGGCTCTAACCGTTTTGCTCACAGAGCGATTTGAATACATATATATGAACTTTTGTTTTCGCGCTATCATATATCGCATTATTTTTATATGATAATGATATTTTTTTTCATTTCTGATGGCTGCATACTAAACTTCAGGCAATGACAAAAAAAGGAGCCAAAAATTAACTCTTAATCTTGAAAACTAAGCGCGCTGTGATTTTTTGAAAAAAGAATTTTTTCCGCTTCCGCGCTCACTCCGAGACCCCCTAGGCATACGGGAGACGATTTTTATTATACCCCTTAGGCGTTTAAGGGTTAATCTCCTTATATTTCCTTAAGAAAAATCAGTAAAAATGTTAGAAGATGAGAGAGAGAGAGAGAGAGAGAGAGTAAATCCTTTAGCATTAGCCAATGCAAAAGAGATGAGAGACATTAGGCTAAAGAACTTCAAATATGTGTACCAAACACACTTGATATAATAATAAAAGAATAAGAAAGAAAACCACACAAAAACAGAAATCATAGATAAAATAATGACTATAATAATACTATTATGGTACTGACAATAATACACACACACACACACAAGAAGTTAAAGGGATCCTGCCTCTCCCTTCCAGCCACTTTCCTTTAGACAAAAAAACAGCTGGATGACAGGCCAACCTGTCCTTACCACAAGAAAATGGGACGACCTAGCAGCAATATTATTAAGAGTTGTGGAAAAACAAGAGATAGACTGTGAAATTTAAAGAATTTAGCAATAGATAAAGATTGGGAATGACTAAGATAAAAAAAGAAACAAGAATGAATATTAAAAACAAATAGTATTTGTATAAATGAAAATTAATAATGAAAAATAAATGGAAAATCATATAGGCTAATGAATAATGTGTAAAAATATTTATGAATAGCAAAACCTCTATTACATACCCATTTCCCTACCCTTGAAGTCTACCCTCACAACTATTTACAATCACTAGTAGAAAAAGAAAATAATACCCTGTGGTAGGGGTGTAAGAATACTACCACTATAGGTCCTGTGTGTCGTAAAAGGGCAGTTGCTGCTTTGCAGTCTTACTTTTGAGTAAAAGGCTAGGCTCACCGCTGATAACTTTGGAAACTGCTGCCGTGCCGTTTTACTTTTTATTTTTAGTGAAATGCTAGGCCCACTGCCAATAACTGTGGAAACTGCTGCCTTGCAGGTGGACCTTTTAGTCAAAGGCGAGGCCCACCGCCAATAACTAAGGTAAATGACAGCAAGGGCAGGCGGTCGTAAAAACCCTTTGCCAAACAATAAACCATACCTGATATTTTAAGGTGCATCAGGCAACCGAACCTTTAATGTAGGGATAACGGTGGGAAAGAAGAAGTAGAAAAAGAAAATTAGAAATAACATCAGGAGAGGTCTAGCTTAGTGACCTTGCTTGCAAACATCCACAATATAATCCTAGTAATAACTGTCAATAAATACTAATCCTATAATGGCTTCTCTGGGCCTAAACAAAAGACAAAAATAATAAAGGCAATGATGAATAAAATAATATAGACAAAGAAAAATACAGTAAATGCATGATTCAGTCCCACACGATATACAAACCCTCAGCCCTTTACATTAGGAATTACTTTCAGCGTAACCGGAATACGGCCGTTAAGTTCTTGAACAAGGTGGTTAGGCAGTAACTACCATCTGATTGGCGGGTAGGCACACCTGCCTGAATGTAAACATTCCACTTTTGCTTTTGGCTATCTTCCAATGGAAGCTCTTGCTGACTAGCCATTATTCACGATTTTCCCA